>NC_041391.1:316742576-316827315 GCF_002162155.2 Triticum dicoccoides
TTTTTCGCAAAAAAAAAAAAAGCAGCGCAAAAAAAAAAGAGAGAGAGTGCAAAAAAAAAAGAGCGAAAAAATAATTCAGAGTGTGCTTTTCCCTTGTTTACGTGCCGCGCCGTGATTTTGTTAGTGTTCTAGGCTCGCGTCTCTAGCACAGTCTAGCCTAGGACCAGCACAGTACCGTCGTTGAGCGTTTATTCAACTTTGCATCTCTGAATTGATTATTGCTGACCCTTTTTGCTACCATACTATAAGCCTTCCCAGCTCCACATACATCTACGTCGTGCGTTTGACTCTCCCTGGTAATCGCTCTATCCAAGCTTTGAGAGTTTTTGACTACAACGGTTGCCGATCACCGCCTGCTGTTGGGTAAGAACTGGTAAGAATTTGAGATTTGCTTGACGGATTTGTAACACCCACCACCACCACTTGTTCGTAGTCTGTAGGATCATATTCTTGTGTGTTTCTATTGCTGTTAACCATGCCAGGATCACAAGCCGACGAGATTGACTGGGAGAATTTATCGAACAAGGAGCTTCATGATAAGTTTCAGCAAATGATGACTGAACAGGTGCAAGATGTGCTGAACAATTTTGAAGAGGCCATGGAGAAGATCACTGGCCTTGAGAAGACGTTCGAAACAAAACTCGATAACAGATTTAATGAATTGCTCGCGCGTCTTCCACCACCACCACCCGCTGCACCTAACGCACCTCTCCAACAACAACAACAACGACTACCTCCACGTCGCGAAATAGACCTCCGCCGAGCAAGCCGTGTTCCTCTTGCGTTTGGCCAAACTGTTGGTGCTGCTGTTGATACTTCTGTGGCTCCTGCTGCTGATGCGGAGGAGGATGATTATGTGGGAGATTATGAGGATGAGGTTGATCAAAATCAACACTACGTGCAGCCACCTGTACCACCACCAGCAGGTCGACCTCAGGTATATATTCGTAATGGTAGGCCTGCACCACCACCTCAGGTACGAGATGATGTCCATATTCCTAAACTGAAATTGAATATTCCACCATTTGAGGGTAGATATGTTCCTGATATATATCTTACTTGGGAGTTAGAAACTGAACAACGATTTACATGTTTATAATATCCTGAGGAGAGACGAGTTGCTGCTGCCGTTTGTGCTTTCACTAGTTTTGCATGTGTATGGTGGTCTGAACATTGTAGATTATATCCTATTCCAACTACTTGGGCTGCTTTGAAAACTGCTATGCGTACGCGTTGGGTTCCACCATATTATCAACGTGAATTGCTTCAAAAATTGCAGCGTTTAAGACAAGGGAAAAATTCTGTAGAAGAATATTATCAGGAATTACAAACTGGCATGATTAGATGTGGTATTGTTGAGGAGAATGAAGCTATGCTTGCACGTTTTCTGGGTGGATTAAATAGAGAGATTCAGACCATTCTAGACTATAAGGAGTATACTAATATCACTCGTTTATTCCATCTTGCTTGTAAAGCTGAACGTGAAGTGCAGGATCGACAAGCATTGGGGCGAACTAACTTTTCTGCAGGCCGACCTTCATCATGGACACCACGTGCATCTTCTACTTCAACTGCACCAGCACCCCATCCGGTGCCACCTCGAGCCGTGATACAAGAAAACAGGCACAACCACCATTATCTTCCAAGAGCGCACCTGCGGGTCCTGCACAGCGTTCTTCTTCTTCCATGGCATCAACAGGGCACACAAGTGATATTATTTGTCGTCGTTGTAAGGGAGGAGGTCATTATGCGAGGGAATGCAAATCTCCGCGTGTGATGATTGCTACCGCGGATGGTGGATATGAGTCCGCTAGTGACTATGATGAGGAGACATTGGCTCTTATTACACGTGAAGAACATGGTGGAGATGATTCTGATCATGAGACGCAATACATGGCTCCTGAAGACGCTGACAGGTATGAATGTTTAGTTGCTCAACGTGTTTTGAGTGTGCAGGTCACACAAGCTGAGCAAAATCAGAGGCACAATTTGTTCCATACCAAGGGAGTTGTGAAGGAACGTTCTGTGCGCGTCATAATAGACGGAGGGAGCTGCAACAACTTGGCTAGCATGGAAATGGTGGAGAAGCTTTCTCTCACCACAAGACCACATCCACATCCTTACTACATCCAATGGTTCAACAACAGCGGCAAGGTTAAGGTAACACGTACTGTTCGTGTGCATTTTAGTATCTCTACATATGCTGATTATGTTGATTGTGATGTGGTACCTATGCAAGCATGTTCCTTATTACTTGGTAGACCATGGCAATTTGATAAAAATTCTGTACACCATGGTAGAAACAATCACTATACTCTTGTTCATAAGGATAAAATTATTACTTTGCTTCCTATGACTCCCGATTCCATTTTGAAAGATGATATTAATAGAGCTAATAAAGCACAACAGGAGAAGAATAAGAGTGAAAATCAGATTGTGGCAAAAGAATTTGAGCAACAAATGAAGCCTAACAATAAACCATCTAGTGTTGCTTCTGAAATTAAATTGAAAAGTGCATGTTTATTTGCCACCAAATCTGATATTGATGAGCTAGATTTCAGCAAATCTGTTTGCTATGCTTTTGTGTGCAAAGAGGCATTATTTTCATTCGAGGACGTGCCTTCCTCTTTGCCTCCTGCTGTCACTAACATTTTGCAGGAGTTCGCTGACGTTTTTCCACAAGACGTGCCACCAGGATTACCGCCTATTCGAGGGATTGAGCATCAGATTGACTTAATTCCCGGTGCTTCACTGCCAAACCGTGCACCATATCGTACCAATCCAGAGGAGACGAAGGAGATTATGCGTCAAGTACAAGAGCTTCTCGACAAAGGTTATATACGCGAATCCCTTAGTCCTTGTGCTGTTCCTATTATTCTAGTGCCGAAAAAGGATGGTACATCACGTATGTGTGTTGATTGTAGAGGCATTAATAATATTACTATTCGTTATCGTCATCCTATTCCTAGGCTAGATGATATGCTTGATGAATTGAGTGGCTCTACAATATTCTCCAAAGTTGATTTGCGTAGTGGCTACCATCAAATTCGTATGAAATTGGGAGATGAATGGAAAACAGCATTTAAAACTAAGTTTGGATTATATGAGTGGTTAGTCATCCTTTTGGGTTAACTAATGCACCTAGTACTTTCATGAGATTAATGAACGAAGTTTTACGTGCTTTCATTGGACGATTTGTGGTAGTTTACTTTGATGACATATTGATTTATAGCAGATCTTTGGAGGAACATTTGGAACATTTACGTGCTGTTTTTATTGCTCTACGTGATGCACGTTTGTTTGGTAACCTTGGGAAGTGCACCTTTTGCACCGACCGAGTATCTTTTCTTGGCTATGTTGTTACTCCACAGGGAATTGAAGTCAATAAAGCCAAGATTGAAGCTATTGAGAGTTGGCCGCAGCCCAAAACGGTCACACAAGTGAGGAGTTTTCTTGGCCTCGCTGGATTCTTTAGGCGTTTTGTGAGAGATTTCAGCACCATTGCTGCACCTCTCAATGAGCTTACAAAGAAAGATGTGCCTTTTCTTTGGGGTACCGCACAGGAAGAAGCCTTCACGGTATTGAAAGATAAGTTGACACATGCTCCTTTACTCCAACTTCCTGATTTTAATATGACTTTTGAGCTTGAATGTGATGCTAGTGGAATTGGATTAGGAGGTGTGTTATTACAAGATGGCAAACCTGTTGCATACTTTTCTGAAAAATTGAGTGGGCCTAGTCTGAATTATTCTACTTATGATAAAGAATTATATGCTCTTGTTCGGACTTTAGAAACATGGCAACATTATTTATGGCCCAAAGAATTTGTTATACATTCTGATCATGAATCATTGAAACATATTAAAAGTCAAGCTAAACTGAATCGTAGAAATGCTAAATGGGTTGAATTCATTGAGACTTTCCCTTATGTCATTAAACACAAGAAGGGAAAAGAAAATGTTATTGCTGATGCTTTGTCTCGTCGCTATACTATGCTTTCACAACTTGACTTCAAAATATTTGGTTTGGAGACCATCAAAGATCAATATGTGCATGATGCTGATTTTAAAGATGTAATGCATAATTGTAAAGAAGGAAGAATGTGGAACAAGTTTGTTGTTAACGATGGATTTGTGTTTCGTGCTAACAAGCTATGCATTCCAGCTAGCCCCGTTCGTCTTTTGTTGTTGCAGGAGGCGCATGGAGGAGGATTAATGGGACACTTTGGCGTGAAGAAGACGGAGGACGTACTTGCTACACATTTCTTTTGGCCAAAGATGAGACGGGATGTTGAGCGTTTTATTGCTCGATGCACTACATGTCAAAAAGCTAAGTCACGACTCAATCCTCATGGTTTATATATGCCTTTGCCTGTACCTAGTGTTCCTTGGGAGGATATATCTATGGACTTTGTTTTAGGTTTACCTCGAACAAAGAAGGGGAGGGATAGCATATTTGTTGTCTTGGATAGATTCTCGAAAATGGCACTCTTTATACCATGTCATAAAAGCGATGATGATGTTAATGTTGCTGATTTGTTCTTTCGTGAAATTATTCGCTTGCATGGTGTGCCAAATACTATTGTTTCAGATCGTGATACTAAATTTCTTAGCCACTTTTGGAGATGTTTATGGGCTAAGTTGGGGACTAAACTGCTTTTTAGTACTACTTGTCACCCCCAAACTGATGGACAAACTGAAGTAGTCAATAGAACGTTGTCTACTATGCTTAGGGCTGTTTTGAAGAATAATAAGAAAATGTGGGAGGAATGCTTGCCTCATATTGAATTTGCTTATAATCGTTCATTGCATTCTACTACTAAGATGTGCCCTTTCGAAGTTGTGTATGGTTTCCTACCTCGTGCACCTATTGATTTGTTGCCTCTTCCATCTTCGGAGAAGGTTAATTTTGATGCTAAACAACGTGCTGAATTGATTTTAAAAATGCATGAGTTAACTAAGGAAAACATTGAGCGCATGAATGCTAAGTATAAACTTGCTGGAGATAAGGGTAGAAAACATGTTGTGTTTGCACCTGGAGATCTTGTTTGGTTACATTTGCGTAAGGATAGATTTCCTGATTTGCGCAAATCAAAGTTAATGCCACGTGCTGATGGTCCCTTTAAGGTGTTAGAGAAAATAAATGATAATGCATATAAACTTGAGCTGCCTGCAGATTTTGGGGTTAGTCCCACTTTTAACATTGCAGATTTGAAGCCTTATTTGGGTGAGGAAGATGAACTTCCGTCGAGGACGACTTCATTTCAAGAAGGGGAGGATGATGAGGACATCAATACAATTGTTACACCCACAACCCCTGCTGCTATACATACTGGACCAATTACTAGAGCTCGTGCACGCCAACTAAATTACCAGGTACTTTCGTTTCTTGGTAATGATTCTAATGTTCATGAGAATATGATGCTGCCTGAATTGGATACATTTGTTTTGCTTACAAATGAAGGGCCTAGCTTGGAGAAGGATGAACATTGGAGCAAGAACAAGCATGGAGATGATGGCATGCGCAAGGGAAACAAGAACGGAGTTACAAGTGATGATTTCAGGACTTTGAAGCCACCATAATGGGTGCATGAAGCCTTGGACGAAATATACAAGATGCCACTTCATAAATTTCGTCCCGAGGCTATTTTAGGTGCTGCGTCACCTTATTATTGGGCCAGGCCCATGTAATTTCGAAATACATAAGTATAGGCTATTTTTAGAGTCCGTATGTGTGGGGAAACAAGAGATAGGGTTGATTTCGGACCCCTCCACCAAGGGCCACGAAATTCCCCCCTCTTCCTCCATATATACAGCCCTTAGGGCATCGTTTAGACTTTGGGTTTTGTTTAGATTAAAAGTTCGCCATAGTTGCAACTTCGCGTACTTCGTTTGTGTTCAACGACCAGACAAAGGCGTCACAGAACCCCACCTTGATCAATAAAGCTTTCATCTTAAATTCGCAATATCCAGATTGCAATCTTAGTTTCTTGCTTGTTCTTCGTTTGCTCACAGGAAACAGACCCTCGTGGTCAGGTTGATCGTGCTCCGGCGTGGTCAATAACCTCTCGGAGTTGGTTTAGCGATTGCTAAGGCGCGACGTCCTCGCACGTTCGTAGTCGGATCGTCAAAGTCGACTTCCACCAAAGCGAAATCCACCATCTCATCGAAAGACGGGACACCTCGCCTCTATCATATGTGGAAACGATATCTCCACTATAGAGGACAAGAAATTTTGGGGCAGTCAGGCAAAAAGCATAGGAGAAAATGAAGTACTATCAAGGACTGCCATAGATTGGACAGATGTTCACTAAAACGGTCATAATTTTGTCATTCGGAGTCCGTGTTGGGCCCATAAGTACTCAAACTGCTCGCGACGAGTGCGCGAATCCAAAAATTACTGCCCGCTTGCGCCAGGAGGCCCGGAGTACCCTCAAATTCAGCCTTAAGCAGGACTTTTTGGCCTTGAAAGTCAAAGAACATCATTCGTTGCTGTTTTCAGACAAGTTTCTGAACCCATTGGCACCTCCTTTTGAAGGAAATTAGTGAGATTATGTTGCTTATAGACATTAGCCCCCCTGGTAGGGACAAACATACCTTTCTGCAGAGGCTCTATGATCCGGGCAATCTCATTTGGCCGTAAATTGAAGAAAATCCAGCGGCTATATGCCTTATTCTCCTCGTTTTCGCCGGATGGCATGGTGTAACTCATGCACGCGAAAGCCAAGAACTAAAGGGCATTCTTGGCATCGGTCAATATATATGTGGAAACGATATCTCCACTATAGAGGACAAGATATTTCGGGCAGTCAGGCAAAAAGCGCACGAGAAAATGAAGTACTTTCAAGGACTGCCATAGAATGGACAAATGCTCACTAAGACGGTAATATTTTGTCATTAGGAGTCCGGGACGGTCCCAAAAGTACTCAAACCGCTCGCGGCGAGCGCGCGAATCCAAAAAAATACTCCCCGCTTGCGCCAGGAGGCCTGGAGTACCCTCAAATTCAGCCTTAAGCGGGACATTTTGGCCCTGAAAGTCAAAGAACATCATTCGTCGCTATTTTTCACACAAGTTTCTGAACCGATTGGCACTTCCTTTTGAAGGAAATTCAAGAGATTATGTTGCTTATAGACATTAGCCCCCCTGGTAGGGACAAACGTACCTTTCTGCAGATGCTCTATGATCCGGGCTATCTCATTTGGCCGTAAATTGAAGAAAATCCAGCGGCTATATGCCTTATTCTCCTTGTTTTCGTCGGATGGCATGCTGTAACTCATGCGCGTGACAGCCAAGAACAAAAGGGCATTCCTGGCATTTGTCAATATATATGTGGAAACGATATTTACACTATAGAGGACAAGAAATTTTGGGGCAGTCAGGCAAAACGCGCACGAGAAAATGAAGTACTTTCAAGGACTGCCATAGAATGGACAGATGTTCACTAAAACGGTCATAATTTTGTCATTAGGAGTCCGTGTCGGACCCATAAGTACTCAAACTGCTCGCGGCGAGCGTGCAAATCCAAGAAGATACTCCCTGCTAGCGCCAGGAGGCTCGGCGTACCCTCAAATTCAGCCTTAAGCAGGACTTTTTGGCCCTGAAAGTCAAAGAACATCATTCGTCGCTATTTTTCAGACAAGTTTCTGAACCCATTGGCACTTCCTTTTGATGGAAATTCGAGAGATTATGATGCTTATAGACATTAGCCCCCTGGTAGGGACAAACGTACCTTTCTGCAGATGCTCTATGATCCGGGCAATCTCATTTGGCCGTAAATTGACGAAAATCCAGCGGCTATATGCCTTATTCTCCTTGTTTTCGTCGGATGGCATGTTGTAACTCATGCGCGTGAAAGCCAAGAACAAAAGGGCATTCCTGGCATCAGTCAATATATATGTGGAAACGATATTTCCACTATAGAGGACAAGAAATTTTGGGGCAGTCAGGCAAAAAGCACACGAGAAAATGAAGTTCTTTCAAGGACTGTTATAGATTGGACAGATGTTCACTAAAACGGTCATAATTTTGTCATTCGGAGTTCGTGTCGGACCCATAAGTACTCAAACTACTCGCGACTAGTGTGCAAATCCAAAAATTACTCCCCGCTTGCGCCAGGAGGCCCGTAGTACCCTCAAATTCAGCCTTAAGCAGGACTTTTTGGCCCTGAAAGTCAAAGAACATCATTCGTTGCTGTTTTTCATACCAGTTTCTGAACCCATTGGCATTTCCTTTTGAAGGAAGTTCGTGAGATTATGTTGCTTATAGACATTAGCCCCCTGGTAGGGACAAACGTACCTTTCTGCAGATGCTCTATGATCCGGGCGATCTCATTTGGCCGTAAATTGAAGAAAATCCAGCGGCTATATGCCTTATTCTCCTTGTTTTGGCCGGATGGCATGTTGTAACTCATGCGCGTGACAACTAAGAACAAAAGGGCATTCCTGGCATCGGTCAATATATATGTGGAAACGATATCTCCACTATAGAGGACAAGAAATTTTGGGGCAGTCAGGCAAAACTCGCACGAGAAAATGAAGTACTTTCAAGGACTGCCATAGAATGGACAGATGTTCACTAAAACGGTCATAATTTGTCATTAGGAGTCCTTGTCGGACCCATAAGTACTCAAACTGCTCGCGGCGAGCGTGCAAATCCAAGAAAATACTCCCCGCTTGCGCCAGGAGGCTCGGCGTACCCACAGGTTCAGCCTTAAGCAGGACTTTTTGGCCCTGAAAGTCAAAGAACATCATTCGTTGCTATTTTTCAGGCAGGTTTTTGAACCCATTGGCACTTCCTTTTGATGGAAATTCGAGAGATTATGTTGCTTATAGACATTAGCCCCCCTGGTAGGGACAAACGTACATTTCTGCAGATGCTCTATGATCCGGGCAATCTCATTTGGCCGTAAATTGAAGAAAATCCAGCGGCTATATGCCTTATTCTCCTTGTTTTCGTCGGATGGCATGTTGTAACTCATGCGCGTGAAAGCCAAGAACAAAAGGGCATTCCTGGCATCGGTCAATATATATGTGGAAATGATATTTCCACTATAGAGGACGAGAAATTTTGGGGCAGTCAGGCAAAAAGCACACGAGAAAATGAAGTACTTTCAAGGACTGCCATAGATTGGACAGATGTTCACTAAAACGGTCATAATTTTGTCATTCGGAGTCCGTGTCGGACCCATAAGTACTCAAACTGATCGCGACGAGTGCGCAAATCCAAAAATTACTACCCGCTTGCGCCAGGAGGCCCGGAGTACCCTCAAATTCAGCCTTAAGCAGGACTTTTTGGCCCTGAAAGTCAAAGAACATCATTCATTGCTGTTTTTCAGACCAGTTTCTGAACCCATTGGCACTTCCTTTTGAAGGAAGTTCGTGAGATTATGTTGCTTATAGACATTAGCCCCCCTGGTATGGACAAACGTACCTTTCTGCGGATGCTCTATGATCCGGGCAATCTCATTTGGCCGTAAATTGAAGAAAATCCAGTGGCTATATGCCTTATTCTCCTTGTTTTGGCCGGATGGCATGTTGTAAGTCATGCGCGTGACAGCCAAGAACAAAAGGGCATTCCTGGCATCGGTCAATATATATGTGGAAACGATATCTCCGCTGTAGAGGACAAGAAATTTTGGGGCAGTCAGGCAAAACACGCACGAGAAAATGAAGTACTTTCAAGGACTGCCATAGAATGGACAGATGTTCACTAAAACGGTCATAATTTTGTCATTAGGAGTCCGTGTCGGACCCATAACTACTCAAACTGCTCGCGGCGAGCGTGCGAATCCAAGAAAATACACCCCGCTAGCGCCAGGAGGCTCGGCGTACCCTCAAATTCAGCCTTAAGCAGGACTTTTTGGCCCTGAAAGTCAAAGAACATCATTCGTCGCTATTTTTCAGACAGGTTTCTGAACCCATTGGCACTTCCTTTTGATGGAAATTCGAGAGATTATGTTGCTTATAGACATTAGCCCCTCTGGTAGGGACAAACGTACCTTTCTGCAGATGCTCTATGATCCGGGCAATCTCATTTGGCCGTAAATTGAAGAAAATCCAGCGGCTGTATGCCTTATTCTCCTTGTTTTCGTCGGATGGCATGTTGTAACTCATGCGCGTGAAAGCCAAGAACAAAAGGGCATTCCTGGCATCGGTCAATATACATGTGGAAACGATAAGTCCACTATAGAGGGCAAGAAATTTTGGGGCAGTCAGGCAAAAAGCACACGAGAAAATGAAGTACTTTCAAGGACTGCCATAGATTGGACAAATGTTCACTAAAACGGTCATAATTTTGTCATTCGGAGTCCGTGTCGGACCCATAAGTACTCAAACTGATCGCGACGAGTGCGCAAATCCAAAAATTACTCCCCACTTGCGCCAGGAGGCCCGGAGTACCCTCAAATTCAGCCTTAAGCAGGACTTTTTGGCCCTGAAAGTCAAAGAACATCATTCGTTGCTATTTTTCAGACTAGTTTCTGAACCCATTGGCACTTCCTTTTGAAGGAAGTTCGTGAGATTATGTTGCTTATAGACATTAGCCCCCCTGGTAGGGACAAACATACCTTTCTGCAGATGCTCTATGATCCGGGCGATCTCATTTGGCCGTAAATTGAAGAAAATCCAGCGCCTATATGCCTTATTCTCCTTGTTTTGGCCGGATGGCATGTTGTAACTCATGCGCGTGACAGCCAAGAACAAAAGGGCATTCCTGGCATCGGTCAATATATATGTGGAAACGATATCTCCACTATAGAGGACAAGAAATTTTGGGGCAGTCAGGCAAAACGCGCACGAGAAAATGAAGTACTTTCAAGGACTGCCATAGAATGGACAGATGTTCACTAAAACGGTCATAATTTTGTCATTTGGAGTCCGTGTCGGACCCATAAGTACTCAAACTGCTCGCGGCGAGCGTGCGAATCCAAGAAAATACTCCCGCTAGCGCCAGGAGGCTGGGCGTACCCTCAAATTCAGCCTTCAGCAGGACTTTTTGGCCCTGAAAGTCAAAGAACATCATTCGTCGCTATTTTCCAGACAGGTTTCTGAACCCATTGGCACTTCCTTTTGATGGAAATTCGAGAGATTATGTTGCTTATAGACATTAGCCCCCCTGGTAGGGACGAACGTACCTTTCTGCAGATGCTCTATGATCCGGGCAATCTCATTTGGCCGTAAATTGAAGAAAATCCAGCGTCTATATGCCTTATTCTCCTTGTTTTCGTCGGATGGCATGTTGTAACTCATGCGCGTGAAAGCCAAGAACAAAAGGGCATTCCTGGCATCGGTCAATATATATGTGGAAATGATATTTCCACTATAGAGGACAAGAAATTTTGGGGCAGTCAGGCAAAAAGCACACGAGAAAATGAAGTACTTTCAAGGACTGGCATAGATTGGACAGATGTTCACTAAAACGGTCATAATTTTGTCATTAGGAGTCCGTGTCGGACCCATAAGTACTCAAACTGCTCGCGACGAGTGCGCGAATCCAAAAATTACTCCCCGCTTGCGCTAGGAGGCCCGGAGTACCCTAAAATTCAGCCTTAAGCAGGACTTTTTGGCCCTGAAAGTCAAAGAACATCATACGTTGCTGTTTTTCAGACAAGTTTCTGAACCCATTGGCACTTCCTCTTGAAGGAAGTTTGTGAGATTATGTTGCTTATAGACATCAGCCCCCTGGTAGGGACAAACGTACCTTTCTGCAGATGCTCTATGATCCGGGCGATCTCATTTGGCCGTAAATTGAAGAAAATCCAGCGGCTATATGCCTTATTCTCCTTGTTTTGGCCAGATGGCATGTTGTAACTCATGCGCGTGACAGCCAAGAACAACAGGGCATTCGTGGCATCGGTCAATATATATGTGGAAACGATATCTCCACTATAGAGGACAAGAAAGTTTGGGGCAGTCAGGCAAAACTCGCACGAGAAAATGAAGTACTTTCAAGGACTGCCATAGAATGGACAGATGTTCACTAAAACGGTCATAATTTGGTCATTAGGAGTCCTTGTCGGACCCATAAGTACTCAAACTGCTCGCGGCGAGCGTGCGAATCCAAGAAAATACTCCCCGCTTGCGCCAGGAGGCTCAGCGTACCCTCAAATTCAGCCTTAAGCAGGACTTTTTGGCCCTGAAAGTCAGAGAACATCATTCGTCGCTATTTTTCAGACAGGTTTTTGAACCCATTGGCACTTCCTTTTGATGGAAATTCGAGAGATTATGTTGCTTATAGACATTAGCCCCCCTGGTAGGGACAAACGTACCTTTCTGCAGATGCTCTATGATCCGGGCAATCTCATTTGGCCGTAAATTGAAGAAAATCCAGCGGCTATATGCCTTATTCTCCTTGTTTTCGTTGGATGGCATGTTGTAACTCATGCGCGTGAAAGCCAAGAACAAAAGGGCATTCCTGGCATCGGTCAATATACATGTGGAAACGATAAGTCCACTATAGAGGACAAGAAATTTTGGGGCAGTCAGGCAAAAAGCACACGAGAAAATGAAGTACTTTCAAGGACTGCCATAGATTGGACAGATGTTCACTAAAACGGTCATAATTTTGTCATTCGGAGTCCGTGTCGGACCCATAAGTACTCAAACTGATCGCGACGAGTGCGAAATCCAAAAATTACTCCCCACTTGCGCCAGGAGGCCCGGAGTACCCTCAAATTCAGCCTTAAGCAGGACTTTTTGGCCCTGAAAGTCAAAGAACATCATTCATTGCTGTTTTTCAGACCAGTTTCTGAACCCATTGGCACTTCCTTTTGAAGGAAGTTCGTGAGATTATGTTGCTTATAGACATTAGCCCCCCTGGTAGGGACAAACATACCTTTCTGCAGATGCTCTATGATCCGGGCGATCTCATTTGGCCGTAAATTGAAGAAAATCCAGCGCCTATATGCCTTATTCTCCTTGTTTTGGCCGGATGGCATGTTGTAACTCATGCGCGTGACAGCCAAGAACAAAAGGGCATTCCTGGCATCGGTCAATATATATGTGGAAACGATATCTCCACTGTAGGGGACAAGAAATTTTGGGGCAGTCAGGCAAAACGCGCACGAGAAAATGAAGTACTTTCAAGGACTGCCATAGAATGGACAGATGTTCACTAAAACGGTCATAATTTTGTCATTTGGAGTCCGTGTCGGACCCATAAGTACTCAAACTGCTCGCGGCGAGCGTGCGAATCCAAGAAAATACTCCCCGCTAGCGCCAGGAGGCTCGGCGTACCCTCAAATTCAGCCTTCAGCAGGACTTTTTGGCCCTGAAAGTCAAAGAACATCATTCGTCGCTATTTTTCAGACAGGTTTCTGAACCCATTGGCACTTCCTTTTGATGGAAATTCGAGAGATTATGTTGCTTATAGACATTAGCCCCCCTGGTAGGGACGAACGTACCTTTCTGCAGATGCTCTATGATCCGGGCAATCTCATTTGGCCGTAAATTGAAGAAAATCCAGCGGCTATATGCCTTATTCTCCTTGTTTTCGTCGGATGGCATGTTGTAACTCATGCGCGTGAAAGCCAAGAACAAAAGGGCATTCCTGGCATCGGTCAATATATATGTGGGAACGATATTTCCACTATAGTGGACAAGAAATTTTGGGGCAGTCAGGCAAAAAGCACACGAGAAAATGAAGTACTTTCAAGGACTGCCATAGATTGGACAGATGTTCACTAAAACGGTCATAATTTTGTCATTAGGAGTCCGTGTCGGACCCATAAGTACTCAAACTGCTCGCGACGAGTGCGCGAATCCAAAAATTACTCCCCGCTTGCGCTAGGAGGCCCGGGGTACCCTCAAATTCAGCCTTAAGCAGGACTTTTTGGCCCTGAAAGTCAAAGAACATCATTCGTTGCTGCTTTTCAGACAAGTTTCTGAACCCATTGGCACTTCCTCTTGAAGGAAGTTTGTGAGATTATGTTGCTTATAGACATCAGCCCCCTGGTAGGGACAAACGTACCTTTCTGCAGATGCTCTATGATCCGGGCGATCTCATTTGGCCGTAAATTGAAGAAAATCCAGCGGCTATATGCCCTATTCTCCTTGTTTTGGCCGGATGGCATGTTGTAACTCATGCGCGTGACAGCCAAGAACAACAGGGCATTCCTGGCATCGGTCAATATATATGTGGAAACGATATCTCCACTATAGAGGACAAGAAAGTTTGGGGCAGTCAGGCAAAACTCACACGAGAAAATGAAGTACTTTCAAGGACTACCATAGAATGGACAGATGTTCACTAAAACGGTCATAATTTGGTCATTAGGAGTCCTTGTCGGACCCATAAGTACTCAAACTGCTCGCGGCGAGCGTGCGAATCCAAGAAAATACTCCCCGCTTGCGCCAGGAGGCTCGGTACCCTCAAATTCAGCCTTAAGCAGGACTTTTTGGCCCTGAAAGTCAGAGAACATCATTCGTCGCTATTTTTCAGACAGGTTTTTGAACCCATTGGCACTTCCTTTTGATGGAAATTCGAGAGATTATGTTGCTTATAGACATTAGCCCCCCTGGTAGGGACAAACGTACCGTTCTGCAAATGCTCTATGATCCGGGCAATCTCATTTGGCCGTAAATTGAAGAAAATCCAGCAGCTATATGCCTTATTCTCCTTGTTTTCGTCGGATGGCATGTTGTAACTCATGCGCGTGAAAGCCAAGAACAAAAGGGCATTCCTGGCATCGGTCAATATATATGTGGAAACGATATTTCCACTATAGAGGACAAGAAATTTTGGGGCAGTCAGGCAAAAAGCACACGAGAAAATGAAGTACTTTCAAGGACTGCCATAGATTGAACAGATGTTCACTAAAACGGTCATAATTTTGTCATTCGGAGTCCGTGTCAGACTCATAAGTACTCAAACTGCTCGCGACGAGTGCGCAAATCCAAAAATTACTCCTCGCTTGCGCCAGGAGGCCCGGAGTACCCTCAAATTCAGCCTTAAGCAGGACATTTTGGCCATGAAAGTCAAAGAACATCATTCGTTGCTATTTTTCGGACAAGTTTCTGATCCCATTGGCACTTCCTTTTGAAGGAAGTTTGTGAGATTATGTCTCTCATAGACATTAGCCCCCTGGTAGGGACAAACGTACCTTTCTGCAGATGCTCTATGATCCGGGCGATCTCATTTGGCCGTAATTGAAGAAAATCCAGCGGCTATATGCCTTATTCTCCTTGTTTTGGCCGGATGGCATATTGTAACTCATGTGCGTGACAGCCAAGAACAAAAGGGCATTCCTGGCATCGGTCAATATATATGTGGAAACGATATTTACACAATAGAGGACAAGAAATTTTGGGGCAGTCAGGAAAAACGCGCACAAAAAATGAAGTACTTTCAAGGACTGCCATAGATTGGACAGATGTTCACTAAAACGGTCATAATTTTGTTATTCGGAGTCCGTATTGGACCCATAAGTACTCAAACTGCTCGCGGCGAGTGCACGAATCCAAAAAATACTCCCCGCTTGCGCAGGAGGCCCGGAGTACCCTCAAATTCAGGCTTAAGCAGGACTTTTTGGCCCTGAAAGTCAAGGAACATCATTCATTGCTGTTTTTCAGACAAGTTTCTGAACCCATTGGCACTTCCTTTTGAAGGAAGTTCGTGAGATTATGTTGCTTATAGACATTAGCCCCCTGGTAGGGACAAACGTACCTTTCTGCAGATGCTCTATGATCCGGGCGATCTCATTTGGCCGTAAATTGAAGAAAATCCAGCGGCTATATGCCTTATTCTCCTTGTTTTCGCCGGATGGCATGCTGTAACTCATGCGCGTGACAACCAAGAACAAAAGGGCATTCCTGGCATAGGTCAATATATATGTGGAAACGATATTTACACTATAGAGGACAAGAAATTTTGGGGCAGTCAGGCAAAACGCGCACGAGAAAATGAAGTACTTTCAAGGACTGCCATAAAATCGACATATGTTCACTAAAACGGTCATAATTTTCTCATTAGGAGTCCATGTCGGACCCATAAGTACTCAAACTGCTCGTGGCGAGCGTGCGAATCCAAAAAAATACTCCCGGCTTGTGCCAGGAGGCCCGGAGTACCCTCAAATTCAGCCTTAAGCAGGACTTTTTGGCCCTGAAAGTCAAGGAACATCATTCGTTGCTGTTTTTCAGACAAGTTTCTGAACCCATTGGCACTTCCTTTTGAAGGAAGTTCGTGAGATTATGTTGCTTATAGACATTAGCCCCTTGGTAGGGAGAAACGTACCTTTCTGCAGATGCTCTATGATCCGGGCGATCTCATTTGGCCATAAATTGCAGAAAATCCAGCGGCTATATGCCTTATTCTCCTTGTTTTGGCCGGATGGCATGTTGTAACTCATGCGCGTGACAGCCAAGAACAACAGGGCATTCCTGGCATCGGTCAATATATATGTGGAAATGATATCTCGACTATAGAGGACAAGAAATTTTGGGGCAGTCAGGCAAAACGCGCACGAGAAAATGAAGTACTTTCAAGGACTGCCATAGAATGGACAGATGTTCACTAAAACGGTCATAATTTGGTCATTAGGAGTCCTTGTCGGACCCATAAGTACTCAAACTGCTCGCGGCGAGCGTGCGAATCCAAGAAAATACTCCCAGCTTGTGCCAGGAGGCTCGGCGTACCCTCAAATGCAGCCTTAAGCAGGACTTTTTGGCCCTGAAAGTCAAAGAACATCATTCGTTGCTATTTTTCAGACAGGTTTTTGAACCCATTGGCACTTCCTTTTGATGGAAATTCGAGAGATTATGTTGCTTATAGACATTAGCCCCCCTGGTAGGGACAAACGTACCTTTCTGTAGATGCTCTATAATCCGGGCAATCTCATTTGGCCGTAAATTGAAGAAAATCCAGCGGCTATATGCCTTATTCTCCTTGTTTTCGTCGGATGGCATGTTGTAACTCATGCGCGTGAAAGCCAAGAACAAAAGGGCATTCCTGGCATCGGCCAATATATATGTGGAAACGATATTTCCACTATAGAGGACAAGAAATTTTGGGTAAGTCAGGCAAAAAGCACATGAGAAAATGAAGTACTTTCAAGGACTGCCATAGATTGGACAGATGTTCACTAAAACGGTCATAATTTTGTCATTCGGAGTCCGTGTCGGACCCATAAGTACTCAAACTGCTCGCGACGAGTGCGCAAATCCAAAAATTACTCCCCACTTGCGCCAGGAGGCCCGGAGTACCCTCAAATTCAGCCTTAAGCAGGACTTTTTGGCCCTGAAAGTCAAAGAACATCATTCGTTGCTGTTTTTCAGACAAGTTTCTGAACCCATTGGCACTTCCTTTTGAAGGAAGTTCGTGAGATTAAGTTGCTTATAGACATTAGCCCCATGGTAGGGACAAACGTACCTTTCTGCAGATGCTCTATGATCCGGGCGATCTCATTTGGCCGTAAATTGAAGAAAATCCAGCGGCTATATGCCTTATTCTCCTTGTTTTGGCCGGATGGCATATTGTACCTCATGTGCATGACAACCAAGAACAAAAGGGCATCCCTGACATCGGTCAATATATATGTGGAAATGATATTTACACTATAGAGTACAAGAAATTTTGGGGCAGTCAGACAAAACGCGCACAAGAAAATGAAGTACTTTCAAGGACTGCCATAGATTGGACAGATGTTCACTAAAACGGTCATAATTTTGTCATTCGGAGTCCGTGTTGGACCCATAAGTACTCAAACTGCTCGCGGCGAGTGCACGAATCCAAAAAATACACCCCACTTGCGCCAAGAGGCCCGGAGTACCCTCAAATTCAGCCTTAAGCAGGGCAAGCTGTAACTCATGCACGTGAAAGCCAAGAACTAAAGGGCATTCCTGGCATCGGTCAATATATATGTGGAAACGATATTTCCACTATAGAGGACAAGAAATTTTTGGGCAGTCAGGCAAAAAGCACACGAGAAAATGCAGTACTTTCAAGGACTGCCATAGATTGGATATATGTTCACTAAAACGGTCATAATTTTGTCATTCGGAGTCCTTGTCGGACCCATAAGTACTCAAACTGCTCGCGACGAGTGCGCGAATCCAAAAATTACTCCGTGCTTGCACCAGGAGGCCCGGAGTACCCTCAAATTCAGCCTTAAGAAGGATTTTTTGGCCATGAAAGTCAAAGAACATCATTCGTTGCTGTTTTTCAGACAAGTTTCTGAACCCATTGGCACTTCCTTTTGAAGGAAATTAGTGAGATTATGTTGCTTATAGACATTAGCCCCCATGGTAGGGACAAACGTACCTTTCTGCAGAGGCTCTATGACCCGGGCAATCTCATTTGGCCGTAAATTGAAGAAAATCCAGCGGCTATATGCCTTATTCTCCTCGTTTTCGCCGGATGGCATGGTGTAACTCATGCACGCGAAAGCCAAGAACTAAAGGGCATTCCTGGCATCGGTCAATATATATGTGGAAACGATATCTCCACTATAGAGGACAAGATATTTGGGGCAGTCAGGCAAAAAGCGCACGAGAAAATGAAGTACTTTCAAGGACTGCCATAGAATGGACAGATGCTCACTAAGACGGTCATATTTTGTCATTAGGAGTCCGGGCCGGACCCAAAAGTACTCAAACTGCTCGCGGCGAGCGAGCGAATCCAAAAAAATACTCCCCGCTTGCGCCAGGAGGCCCGGAGTACCCTCAAATTCAGCCTTAAGCGGGACTTTTTGGCCCTGAAAGTCAAAGAACATCATTCGTCGCTATTTTTCACACAAGTTTCTGAACCGATTGGCACTTCCTTTTGAAGGAAATTCGAGAGATTATGTTGCTTATAGACAGTAGCCCCCCTTGTAGGGACAAACGTACCTTTCTGCAGATGCTCAATGATTCGGGCAATTTCATTTGGCCTTAAGTTGAAGAAAATCCAGCGGCTATATGCCTTATTCTCCTTGTTTTGGCCGGATGGCAAGCTGTAACTCATGCACGTGAAAGCTAAGAACTAAAGGGCATTCCTGGCATCGGTCAATATATATGTGGAAACGATATTTCCACTATAGAGGACAAGAAATTTTGGGGCAGTCAGGCAAAAAGCACAAGAGAAAATGAAGTACTTTCAAGGACTGCCATAGATTGGATATATGTTCACTAAGACGGTCATAATTTTGTCATTCGGAGTCCGTGTTGGACCCATAAGTACTCAAACTGCTCGCGACGAGTGCGCGAATCCAAAAATTACTTCCCGCTTGCACCAGGAGGACCGGAGTACCCTCAAATTCAGCCTTAAGCAGGACTTTTTGGCCCTGAAAGTCGAAGAACATCATTCGTTGCTGTTTTTCAGACCAGTTTCTGAACCCATTGGCACTTCCTTTTGAAGGAAGTTCGTGAGATTATGTTGCTTATAGACATTAGCCCCCTGGTAGGGACAAACGTACCTTTCTGCAGATGCTCTATGATCCGGGCGATCTCATTTGGCCATAAATTGAAGAAAATCCAGCGGCTATATGCCTTATTCTCCTTGTTTTGGCCGGATGGCATGCTGTAACTCATGTGCATGACATCCAAGAACAAAAGGGCATTCCTGGCATCGGTCAATATATATATGGAAACGATATTTACACTATAGAGGACAAGAAATTTTGGGGCAGTCAGGCAAAACGCGCACGAGAAACTTTTTGGCCCTGAAAGTCAAAGTACTCAAACTTCTCGCGGCGAGTGTGCGAATCCAAATAAATACTCCCGGCTTGCGCCAGGAGGCCCGGAGTACCCTCAAATTCAGCCTTAAGCAGGACTTTTTGGCCTTGAAAGTCAAAGAACATCATTCGTCGCTGTTTTTCACACAAGTTTCTGAACAGATTGACACTTCCTTTTGAAGGAAGTTCGAGAGATTATGTTGCTTATAGACATTAGCCCCCTTGGTAGGGACAAACGTACCTTTCTGCAGATGCTCTATGATTCGGGCAATCTCATTTGGCCTTAAATTGAAGAAAATCCAGCGGCTATATGCCTTATTCTCCTTGTTTTCGCCGGATGGCATGCTGTAACTCATGCACGTGAAGGCAAAGAACAAAAGGGCATTCCTGGCATCGGTCAACATATATGTGGAAACGATATCTCCAATATAGAGGACAAGAAATTTTGGGGCAGTCAGGCAAAACGCGCACGAGAAAATGAAGTACTTTCAAGGACTGCCATAGAATGGACAGATGTTTACTAAAACGGTCATAATTTTGTCATTAGGAGTCCGTGTTGGACCTATAAGTACTCAAACTGCTCGCGGCGAGCGTGCGAATCCAAGAAAATACTCCCCGCTTGCGCCAGGAGGCTCGGAGTACCCACAAATTCAGCCTTAAGCAGGACTTTTTGGCCGTGAAAGTCAAAGAACATCATTCGTCGCTATTTTTCAGACAGGTTTCTGAACCCATTGGCACTTCCTTTTGATGGAAATTTGAGAGATTATGTTGCTTATAGACATTATCTCCCCTGGTAGGGACAAACGTACCTTTCTGCAGATGCTCTATGATCCGGGCAATCTCATTTGACCGTAAATTGAAGAAAATCCAGCGGCTATATGCCTTATTCTCCTTGTTTTCGTCGGATGGCATGTTGTAACTCATGCGCGTGAAAGCCAAGAACAAAAGGGCATTCCTGGCATCGGTCAATATATATGTGGAGACGATATTTCCACTATAGAAGACAAGAAATTTTGGGGCAGTCAGGCAAAAAGCACACGAGAAATTGAATTACTTTCAAGGACTGCCATAGATTGGATATATGTTCACTAAAACGGTCATAATTTTGTCATTCGGAGTCCGTGTCAGACCCATAAGTACTCAAATTGCTCGCGACGAGTGCGCGAATCCAAAAATTACTCCCCGCTTGCGCCAGGAGGCCCGGAGTACCCTCAAATTCAGCCTTAAGAAGGACTTTTTGGCCCTGAAAGTCAAAGAACATCATTCGTTGCTGTTTTTCAGACAAGTTTCTGAACCCATTGGCACTTCCTTTGGAAGGAAATTAGTGAGATTATATTGCTTATAGACATTAGCCCCCATGGTAGGGACAAACATACCTTTCTGCAGAGGCTCTATGATCCGGGCAATCTCATTTGGCCGTAAATTGAAGAAAATCCAGCGGCTATATGCCTTATTCTCCTCGTTTTCGCCGGATGGCATGGTGTAACTCATGCACGCGAAAGCCAAGAACTAAAGGGCATTCCTGGCATCGGTCAATATATATGTGGAAACGATATTTCCACTATAGAGGACAAGGTATTTGGGGCAGTCAGGCAAAAAGCGCACGAGAAAACGAAGTACTTTCAAGGACTGCCATAGAATGGACAGATGCTCACTAAGACAGTCATATTTTGTCATTAGGAGTCCGGGCCGGATCCAAAAGTACTCAAACTGCTCGCGGCGATCACGCGAATCCAAAAAAATACTCCTCGCTTGCGCCAGGAGGCTCGGAGTACCCTCAAATTCAGCCTTAAGCGGGACTTTTTGGCCCTGAAAGTCAAAAAAAATCATTCGTCGCTATTTTTCACAGAAGTTTCTGAACCGATTGGCACTTCCTTTTGAAGGAAATTCGAGAGATTATGGTGCTTATAGACGGTAGCCCCCCTGGTAGGGACAAACGTACCTTTCTGCAGATGCTCTATGATCCGGGCAATTTCATTTGGCCTTAAGTTGAAGAAAATCCAGCGGCTATATGCCTTATTCTCCTTGTTTTGGCCGGGTGGCAAGCTGTAACTCATGCACGTGAAAGCCAAGAACTAAAGGGCATTCCTGGCATCGGTCAATATATATGTGGAAACGATATTTCCACTATAGAGGACAAGAAATTTTGGGGCAGTCAGGCAAAAAGCACACGAGAAAATGAAGTACTTTCAAGGACTGCCATAGATTGGATATATGTTCACTAAAACGGTCATAATTTTGTCATTCGGAGTCCGTGTTGGACCCATAAGTACTCAAACTGCTCGCGACGAGTGCACGAATCCAAAAATTACTCCCCGCTTGCGCCAGGAGTCCTGGAGTACCCTCAAATTCAGCCTTAAGCAGGACTTTTTGGCCCTGAAAGTCGAAGAACATCATTCGTTGCTGTTTTTCAAACAAGTTTCTCAACCGATTGGCACTTCCTTTTGAAGGAAATTCGAGAGATTATGTTGCTTATAGACATTAGCCCCCATGGTAGGGACAAACGTACCTTTCTGCAGAGGCTCTATGATCCGGGCAATCTCATTTGGCCGTAAATTGAAGAAAATCCAGCGGCTATATGCCTTATTCTCCTCGTTTTCGTCGGATGGCATGGTGTAACTCATGCACGCGAAAGCCAAGAACTAAAGGGCATTCCTGGCATCGGTCAATATATATGTGGAAACGATATCTCCACTATAGAGGACAAGATATTTGGGGCAGTCAGGCAAAGAGCGCACGAGAAAATGAAGTACTTTCAAGGACTGCCATAGAATGGACAGATGCTCACTAAGACGGTCATATTTTGTAATTAGGAGTCCGGGCCGGACCCAAAAGTACTCAAACTGCTCGCGGCGAGCGCGCGAATCCAAAAAAATACTGCCCGCTTGCGCCAGGAGGCCCGGAGTACCCTCAATTCAGCCTTAAGCGGTACTTTTTGGCCCTGAAAGTCAAAGAACATCATTCGTCGCTATTTTTCACACAAGTTTCTGAACCGATTGGCACTTCTTTTTGAAGGAAATTCAAGAGATTATGTTGCTTATAGACAGTAGCCCCCCTGGTAGGGACAAACATACCTTTCTGCAGATGCTCTATTGATAGAGGCAAAGGTGTCCCGTCTTTTGATGAGATGGTGGATTTCGCTTTGGTGGAAGTCGACTTTGACGATCCGACTACGAACGTGCGAGGACGTCGCGCCTTAGCAATCGCTAAACCAACTCCGAGAGGTTATTGACCACGCCGGAGCACGATCAACCTGACCACGAGGGTCTGTTTCCTGCGAGCAAACGAAGAACAAGCAAGAAACTGAGATTGCAATCTGGATATTGCGAATATAAGATGAAAGCTTTATTGATCAAGGTGGGGTTCTGTGACGCCTTTGTCTGGTCGTTGAACACAAACGAAGTACGCGAAGTTGCAGCTATGGCGAACTTTTAATCTAAACAAAACCCAAAGTCTAAACGATGCCCTAAGGGCTGTATATATGGAGGAAGAGGGGGGAATTTCGTGGCCCTTGGTGGAGGGGTCCGAAATCAACCCTATCTCTTGTTTCCCCACACATACGGACTCTAAAAATAGCCTATGCTTATGTATTTCGAAATTACATGGGCCTGGCCCAATAATAAGGTGACGCAGCACCTAAAATAGCCTCGGGACGAAATTTATGAAGTGGCATCTTGTATATTTCGTCCAAGGCTTCATGCACCCATTATGGTGGCTTCAAAGTCCTGAAATCATCACTTGTAACTCCGTTCTTGTTTCCCTTGCGCATGCCATCATCTCCATGCTTGTTCTTGCTCCAATGTTCATCCTTCTCCAAGCTAGGCCCTTCATTTGTAAGCAAAACAAATGTATCCAATTTAGGCAGCATCATATTCTCATGAACATTAGAATCATTACCAAGAAACGAAAGTACGTGGTAATTTAGTTGGCGTGCACGAGCTCTAGTAATTGGTCCAGTATGTATAGCAGCAGGGGCTGTGGGTGTAACAATTGTATTGATGTCCTCATCATCTATGATCCGGGCAATTTCATTTGGCCTTAAGTTGAAGAAAATCCAGCGGCTATATGCCTTATTCTCCTTGTTTTGGCCGGATGGCAAGCTGTAACTCATGCACGTGAAAGCCGAGAACTAAAGGGCATTCCTGGTGTCGGTCAATATATATGTGGAAACGATATTTCCACTATAGAGGACAAGAAATTTTGGGGCAGTCAGGCAAAAAGCACACGAGAAAATGAAGTACTTTCAAGGACTGCCATAGATTGGATATATGTTCACTAAAACGGTCATAATTTTGTCATTCGGAGTCCGTGTTGGACCCATAAGTACTCAAACTGCTCGCGACGAGTGCGCGAATCCAAAAATTACTCCCCGCTTGCGCCAGGAGGCCCGGAGTACCCTCAAATTCAGCCTTCAGCAGGACATTTTGGCCCTAAAAGTCGAAGAACATCATTCGTTGCTGTTTTTCAGACAAGTTTCTCAACCGATTGGCACTTCCTTTTGAAGGAAATTCGAGAGATTATGTTGCTTATAGACATTAGCCCCCATGGTAGGTACAAACGTACCTTTCTGCAGAGGCTCTATGATCCGGGCAATCTCATTTGGCCGTAAATTGAAGAAAATCCAGCGGCTATATGCCTTATTCTTCTCGTTTTCGCCGGATGGCATGGTGTAACTCATGCACGCGAAAGCCAAGAACTAAAGGGCATTCCAGGCATCGGTCAATATATATGTGGAAACGATATCTCCACTATAGAGGACAAGATATTTGGGGCAGTCAGGCAAAAAGCGCACGAGAAAATGAAGTACTTTCAAGGACTGCCATAGAATGGACAGATGCTCACTAAGACGGTCATATTTTGTCATTAGGAGTCGGGGTCGGACCCAAAAGTACTCAAACTGCTCGCGGCGAGCGCGCGAATCCAAAAAAATACTCCCCGCTTGCGCCAGGAGGCCCGGAGTACCCTCAAATTCAGCCTTAAGCAGGACTTTTTGGCCCTGAAAGTCAAAGAACATCATTTGTCGCTATTTTTCACACAAGTTTCTGAACCGATTGACACTTCCATTTGAAGGAAATTCGAGAGATTATGTTGCTTATAGACAATAGCCCCCATGGTAGGGACAAACATACCTTTCTGCAAAGGCTCTATGATTCGGGCAATCTCATTTGACCTTAAATTGAAGAAAATCCAGCGGCTATATGCTTTATTCTCCTCGTTTTCGCCCGATGGCATGGTGTAACTCATGCAGGTGAAAGCCAAGAACTAAAGGGCATTCCTGGCATCGGTCAATATATATGTGGAAACGATATCTCCACTATAGAGGACAAGATATTTGGGGCAGTCAGGCAAAACGCGCACGAGAAAATGAAATACTTTCAAGGACTGCCATAGAATGGACAGATGTTCACTAAAACGGTCATAATTTTGTCATTAGGAGTCCGTGTCGGACCCATAAGTACTCAAACTGCTCGCGGCGAGCGTGCGAATCCAAAGATATACTCCCCGCTTGCGCCAGGAGGCCCGGAGTAGCCTCAAATTCAGCCTTAAGCAGGACTTTTTGGCCCTGAAAGTCAAAGAACATCATTCGTCACTGTTTTCCAGACAAGTTTCTGAACCCATTGGCACTTCCTTTTGAAGGAAATTCGAGAGATTATGTTGCTTATAGACATTAGCCCCCCTGGTAGGGACAAACATACCTTTCTGCAGATGCTCTATGATCCGGGCAATCTCATTTGGCCTTAAATTGAAGAAAATCCAGAGGCTATATACCTTATTCTCCTTGTTTTTGCCGGATGGCATGCTGTAACTCATGCGCGTGAAAGCCAAGAACAAAAGGGCATTCCTGGCATCGGTCAATATATATGTGGAAACGATATCTCCACTATAGAGGACAAGAAATTTTGGGGCAGTCAGGCAAAACACGCACGAGAAAATGAAGTACTTTCAAGGACTGCCATAGAATGGCCAGATGTTCACTAAAACGGTCATGATTTTGTCATTAGGAGTTCGTGTCGGACCCATAAGTACTCATACTGCTCGCGGCGAGCGTGCGAATCCAAAGAAATACTCCCCGCTTGCGCCAGGAGGCCCGGAGTAGCCTCAAATTCAGCCTTAAGCAGGACTTTTTGGCCCTGAAAGTCAAAGAACATCATTCGTCGCTATTTTTCAGACAGGTTTCTGAACCCATTGGCACTTCCTTTTGAAGGAAATTCGAGAGATTCTGTTGCTTATAGACATTAGCCCCCCTGGTAGGGACGAACATACCTTTCTGCAGATGCTCTATGATCCGGGCAATCTCATTTGGCCTTAAATTGAAGAAAATCCAGCGGCTATATACCTTATTCTCCTTGTTTTTGCCGGATGGCATGCTGTAACTCATGCGCATCAAAGCCAAGAACAAAAGGGCATTCCTAGCATCGGTCAATATATATGTGGAAACGATATCTCCACTATAGAGGACAAGAAATTTTGGGGCAGTCAGGCAAAACGCGCACGAGAAAATGAAGTACTTTCAAGGACTGCCATAGAATGGACAGATGTTCACTGAAACGGTCATGATTTTGTCCTTAGGAGTCCATGTCAGACCCATAAGTACTCAAACTGCTCGCGGCGAGCGTGCGAATCCAAAAAAATACTCCCCGCTTGCGCGAGGAGGCTCGGAGTACCCTCAAATTCAGCCTTAAGCAGGACTTTTTGGCCTTGAAAGTCAAAGAACATCATTCGTCGCTATTTTTCAGACAGGTTTCTGAACCCATTGGCACTTCCTTTTGATGGAAATTCGAGAGATTATGTTGCTTATAGACATTAGCCCCCTGGTAGGGACAATTGTACCTTTCTGCAGATGCTCTATGATCCGGGCAATCTCATTTGGCCGTAAATTGAAGAAAATCCAGCGGCTATATGCCTTATTCTCCTTGTTTTCATCGGATGGCATGTTGTAACTCATGCACGTGAAAGCCAAGAATAAAAGGGCATTCCTGGCATCGGTCAATATATATGTGGAAATGATATTTCCACTATAGAGGACAAGAAATTTTGGGGCAGTCAGGCAAAAAGCACACGAGAAAATGAAGTACTTTCAAGGACTGCCATAGATTGGATATATGTTCACTAAAATGGTCATAATTTTGTCATTCGGAGTCCGTGTCGGACCCATAAGTAGTCAAACTGCTCGCGACGAGTGCGTCATCCAAAAATTACTCCCCGCTTGCGCCAGGAGGCCCAGAGTACCCTCAAATTCAGCCTTAAGAAGGACCTTTTGGCCCTGAAAGTCAAAGAACATCATTCGTTGCTGTTTTTCACACAAGTTTCTGAACCCATTGGCACTTCCTTTTGAAGGAAATTAGTGAGATTATGTTGCTTATAGACATTAGCCCCCATGGTAGGGACAAACGTACCTTTCTGCAGAGGCTCTATGATCCGGGCAATCTCATTTGGCCGTAAATTGAAGAAAATCCAGCGGCTATATGCCTTATTCTCCTCGTTTTCGCCGGATAGCATGGTGTAACTCATGCACGCGAAAGCCAAGAACTAAAGGGCATTCCTGGCATCGGTCAATATATATGTGGAAACGATATCTCCACTATAGAGGACAAGATATTTGGGGCAGTCAGGCAAAAAGCGCACGAGAAAATGAAGTACTTTCAAGGACTGCCATAGAATGGACAGATGCTCACTAAGACGGTCATATTTTGTCATTAGGAGTCCGGGTCGGACCCAAAAGTACTCAAACTGCTCGCGGCGAGCGCGCGAATCCAAAAAAATACTCCCCGCTTGCGCCAGGAGGCCCGAAGTACCCTCAAATTCAGCCTTAAGCGGGACTTTTTGGCCCTGAAAGTCAAAGAACATCATTCGTCGCTATTTTTCACACAAGTTTCTGAACCGATTGGCACTTCCTTTTGAAGGAAATTCGATAGATTATGTTGCTTATAGACATTAGCCCCCATGGTAGGGACAAACGTACCTTTCTGCAGAGGCTCTATGATTCGGGCAATCTCATTCGGTCGTAAATTGACGAAAATCCAGCGGCTATATGCCTTATTCTCCTCGTTTTTGCCCGATGGCATGGTGTAACTCATGCACGTGAAAGCCAAGAACTAAAGGGCATTCCTGGCATCGGTCAATATATATGTGGAAACGATATCTCCACTATAGAGGACAAGATATTTGGGGCAGTCAGGCAAAACGCGCACGAGAAAATGAAGTACTTTCAAGGACTGCCATAGAATGGACAGATGTTCACTAAAATGGTCATAATTTTGTCATTAGGAGTCCGTGTCGGACCCATAAGTACTCAAACTGCTGGCGGCGAGCGTGCGAATTCGAAGAAGTACTCCCCGCTTGCGCCAGGAGGCCCGGAGTACCCTCAAATTCAGCCTTAAGCAGGACTTTTTGGCCCTCAAAGTCAAAGAACATCATTCGTTGCTGTTTTCCAGACAAGTTTCTGAACCCATTGGCACTTCCTTTTGAAGGAAATTCGAGAGATTATGTTGCTTATAGACATTAGCCCCCCTGGTAGGGACAAACATACCTTTCTGCAGATGCTCTATGATCCGGGCAATCTCATTTGGCCTTAAATTGAAGAAAATCCAGCAGCTATATACCTTATTCTCCTTGTTTTTGCCGGATGGCATGCTGTAACTCATGCGCGTGAAAGCCAAGGACAAAAGGGAATTCCTGGCATCGGTCAATATATATGTGGAAATGATATCTCCACTATAGAGGACAAGAAATTTTGGGGCAGTTAGGCAAAACGCGGACGAGAAAATGAAGTACTTTCAAGGACTGCCATAGAATGGACAGATGTTCACTGAAACGGTCATAATTTTGTCATTAGGAGTCCGTGTCAGACCCATAAGTACTCAAACTACTCGCAGCGAGCGTGCGAATCCAAAAAAATACTCCCCGCTTGTGCCAGGAGGCTCGGAGTACCCTCAAATTCAGCCTTAAGCAGGACTTTTTGGCCCTGAAAGTGATGAGGACATCAATACCATTGTTACACCCACAGCCCCTGCTGCTATACATACTGGACCAATTACTAGAGCTCGCGCACGCCAACTAAATTACCAGGTACTTTCATTTCTTGGTAATGATTCTAATGTTCATGAGAATGTGATGCTGCCTAAATTGGATACATTTTGTTTTGCTTACAAATGAAGGGCCTAGCTTGGAGAAGGATGAACATTGGATTAAGAACAAGCATGGAGATGATGGCATGCGCAAGGGGAACAAGAACGGAGTTACAAGTGATGATTTCAGGACTTTGAAGCCACCATAATGGGTGCATGAAGCCTTGGACGAAATATACAAGATGCCACTTCATAAATTTCGTCCCGAGACTATTATAGGTGCTGCATCACCTTATTATTGGGCCAGGCCCATGTAATTTTGAAATACACAAGTATAGGCTATTTTTAGAGTCCGTATGTGTGGGGAAACAAGAGATAGGGTTGATTTCGGACCCCTCCACCAAGGGTCACGAAATTCCCCCCTCTTCCTCCATATATACAGCCCTTAGGGCATCGTTTAGACTTTGGGTTTTGTTTAGATTAAAAGTTTGCCATAGCTGCAACTTCGCGTACTTTGTTTGTGTTCAACGACCAGACAAAGGCGTCACAGAACCCCACCTTGATCAATAAAGCTTTCATCTTATATTCGCAATATCCAGATTGCAATCTCAGTTTCTTGCTTGTTCTTCGTTTGCTCGCAGGAAACAGACCCTCGTGGTCAGGTTGATCGTGCTCCGGCGTGGTCAATAACCTCTCGGAGTTGGTTTAGCGATTGCTAAGGCGCGACGTCCTCGCACGTTCATAGTCGGATCGTCAAAGTCGACTGCCACCAAAGCGATATCCTTCATCTCATCGAAAGATGGGACACCTTTGCCTCTATCAGAAAGCCAAAGAACATCATTCGTCGCTATTTTTCAGACAAGTTTGTGAACCCATTGGCACTTCCTTTTGATGGAAATTCGAGAGATTATGTTGCTTATAGACATTAGCCCCCTGGTAGGGACAAACGTACCTTTCTGCAGATGCTCTATGATCCGGGCAATCTCATTTGGCCGTAAATTGAAGAAACTCCAGCGGCTATATGCCTTATTCTCCTTGTTTTCGTCGGATGGCATGTTGTAACTCATGAGCGTGAAAGCCAAGAACAAAAGGGCATTCCTGGCATCGGTCAATGTATATGTGGAAACGATATTTCCACTATAGAGGACAAGAAATTTTGGGGCAGTCAGGCAAAAAGCACACGAGAACATGAAGTACTTTCAAGAACTGCCATAGATTGGATAGATGTTCACTAAAACGGTCATAATTTTGTCATTCGGAGTCCGTGTCGGACCCATAAGTACTCAAACTGCTCGCGACGAGTGCGCGAATCCAAAAGTTACTCCCCGCTTGCGCCAGGAGCCCTGGAGTACCCTCAAATTCAGCCTTAAGCAGGACTTTTTGGCCCTGAAAGTCAAAGAACATCATTCGTTGCTATTTTTCAGACAAGTTTCTGAACCCATTGGCACTTCCTTTTGAAGGAAATTAGTGAGATTATGTTGCTTATAGACATTAGCCCCCATGGTTGGGACAAACGTACCTTTCTGCAGAGGCTCTATGATCCGGGCAATCTCATTTGGCCGTAGAAGAAAATCCAGCGGCTATATGCCTTATTCTCCTCGTTTTCGCCGGATGGCATGGTGTAACTCATGCACGCGAAAGCCCAGAACTAAAGGGCGTTCCTGGCATCAGTCAATATATATGTCGAAACGATATCTCCACTATAGAGGACAAGATATTTGGGGCAGTCAGGCAAAAAGCGCACGAGAAAATGAAGTACTTTCAAGGACTGCCATAGAATGGACAGATGCTCACTAAGACGGTCATATTTTGTCATTAGGAGTCCGGGTCGGACCCAAAAGTACCCTTAAATTCAGTCTTAAGCGGGACTTTTTGGCCCTGAAAAGTCAAAGAACATCATTCGTCGCTATTTTTCACACAAGTTTCTGAACCGATTGGCACTTCCTTTTGAAGGAAATTCTAGATATTATGTTGCTTATAGACAGTAGCCCCCCTGGTAGGGACAAACGTACCTTTCTGCAGATGCTCTATGATCCGGGCAATTTCATTTGGCCTTAAATTGAAGAAAATCCAGCGGCTATATGCCTTATTCTCCTTGTTTTGGCCGGATGGCAAGCTATAACTCATGCGTGTGAAAGCCAAGAACAAAAGCGCATTCCTGGCATCGGTCAATATATATGTGGAAACGATATCTCCGCTATAGAGGACAAGATATTTGGGGCTGTCAGGCAAAAAGCGCACGAGAAAATGAAGTACTTTCAAGGACTGCCATAGAATGGACAGATGCTCACTAAGACGGTCATATTTTGTCATTAGGAGTCCGTGTCGGACCCATAAGTACTCAAACTGCTCGCGGTAAGCGCGCAAATCCAAAAAAAAATACTCCCCGCTTGCGCCAGGAGGCCCGGAGTACCCTCAAATTCAGCCTTAAGCAGGACTTTTTGGCCCTGAAAGTCAAAGAACATCATTCGTCATTATTTTTCACACAAGTTTCTGAACCGATTGGCACTTCCTTTTGAAGGAAATTCGAGAGATTATGTTGCTTATATACATTAGCCCCCATGGTAGGGACAAACATACCTTTCTGCAGAGGCTCTATGATTCGGGCAATCTCATTTGGCCGTAAATTGAAGAAAATCCAGCGGCTATATGCCTTATTCTCCTCGTTTTCGCCGAATGGCATGGTGTAACTCATGCACGTGAAAGCCAAGAACTAAAGGGCATTCCTGGCATCGGTCAATATATATGTGGAAACGATATCTCCACTATAGAGGACAAGATATTTGGGGCAGTCTGGCAAAAAGCGCACGAGAAAATGAAGTACTTTCAAGGACTGCCATAGAATGGACAGATGCTCACTACGACGGTCATATTTTGTCATTAGGAGTCCGTGTCGGACCCAAAAGTACTCAAACTGCTCACGGCGAGCGCGCGAATCCAAAAAAATACTCCCCGCTTGCGCCAGGAGGCTCGGAGTACCCTCAAATTCAGCCTTAAGCGGGACTTTTTCGCCTTGAAAGTCAAAGAACATCATTCGTCGCTATTTTTCACACAAGTTTCTGAACCGATTGGCACTTCCTTTTGAAGGAAATTCGAGAGATTATGTTGCTTATAGACAGTAGCCCCCCTGGTAGGAACAAACGTACCTTTCTGCAGATGCTCCATGATCCGGGCAATTTCATTTGGCCTTAAATTGAAGGAAATCCAGCGGCTATATGCCTTATTCTCCTTGTTTTGGCCGGATGGCAAGCTCTAACTCATGCGCGTGAAAGCCAAGAACAAAAGGGCATTCCTGGCATCGGTCAATATATATGTGGAAACGATATCTCCACTATAGAGGACAAGATATTTGGGGCTGTCAGGCAAAAAGCGCACGAGAAAATGAAGTACTTTCGAGGACTGCCATAGAATGGACAGATGCTCACTAAGACGGTCATATTTTGTCATTAGGAGTCCGTGTCGGACCCATAAGTACTCAAACTGCTCGCGGTAAGCGCGCGAATCCAAAAAAATACTCCCCGCTTGCGCCTGGAGGCCCGGAGTACCCTCAAATTCAGCCTTAAGCAGGACTTTTTGGCCCTGAAAGTCAAAGAGCATCATTCGTCGCTGTTTTTCAGACAAGTTTCTGAACCCATTAGCACTTCCTTTTGAAGGAAATTCGAGAGATTATGTTGCTTATAGACATTAGCCCCCCTGGTAGGGACAAACGTACCTTTCTGCAGATGCTCTATGATCCGGGCAATCTCATTTGGCCTTAAATTGAAGAAAATCCAGCGGCTATATGCCTTATTCTCCTTGTTTTCGCCGGATGGCATGCTGTAACTCATGCACGTGAAAGCCAAGAACAGAAGGGAATTCCTGGCATCGGTCAACATATATGTGGAAACGATATCTCCACTATAGAGGACAAGAAATTTTGGGGCAGTCAGGCAAAACGCGCACGAGAAAATGAAGTACTTTCAAGGACTGCCATAGAATGGACAGATGTTTACTTAAACGGTTATAATTTTGTCATTAGGAGTCTGTGTCGGACCCATAAGTACTCAAACTGCTCGCGGCGAGCGTGCAAATCCAAAAAAATACTCCCCGCTTGCGCCAGGATGCTCGGAGTACCCTCAAATTCAGCCTTAAGCAGGACTTTCTGGCCCTGAATGTCAAAGAACATCATTCGTCGCTGCTTTTCAGACAGGTTTCTGAACCCATTGGCACTTCTTTTGGATGGAAGTTCAAGAGATTATGTTGCTTATAGATATTAACCCCCTTGGTAGGGACAAACGTACCTTTCTGCAGATGCTCTATGATTCGGGCAATCTCATTTGGCCGTAAATTGAAGAAAATCCAGCGGGTATATGCCTTATTCTCCTTGTGCACAACCTACTAGGCAAAAATGCAACGATCTCTATCCCAAGTATGCTATATGTATGGTATTTCGGTGCTATGATCCAAGATGATCTTATGTGACAATCTTAATGTAGTATGATGCTATGGTTCTTGCTTATAAGCTCGTTGCTTATCTTTTCTCTTTGCTTAAAAGCTTGGGTGGCTCTTTCACTTTTGAGCTCTTTTCTCATGCAAAACTTCACGAACCAAGATAGCAATTGTGTATGCTATGACAACTTTGTGACACACAAGTTGATTCCAAGATATGCACCACGGAGTTATGGTATGTATGCTATGGAGTATGATCACTAATGTGCACAAGTCACGTTGTCGGCAATACTCAATGGCTAGTCTCGATGGGTAAGCTAGGCAAAAGTATGGCCATGTGGGGTATCAATGCAGTTGCTAGGTATGACAAAGATGTCGTCGAAGTTACCGTCCTTGGCGATGTTGAGTAGTCGAAGGAGATGAGCGGTGGTGATGGTGACCTCGAACCGTACCTATATAGCCGAAACACAATAGGACACAAGAACCACAACTCAAAATCTCAAAGACCAAAACGCGTCAAAATCGGCATAGGAGGTAGCGGCGAGCGGTGGTGGTGTTTGTGGAAGGTGTTGTGGGTATGCGGAAGGAGGCGTGGGCAACGGGGCAAAATTGGGCGAAAGTGTGCGGAAGTGGGCGTGGGAGATGGAGTTGCTGCTTCCAGGGGCCGGATGTCCGGGCCAGCTGCCGGATGTCCGGGGCGCCGGATGTCCGATGGACACGGGGCGGATGTCCGGGCTCTGGATGGGGACGAACATGAAGAACTCCACGGGGAAAATTGCAACTCCGGGGCAAAATTCGGACGAATTGGTGGATGGAAAAGGGTGGGGAAGGTGGGGAAAGCTAGATCCACACGCAGCAACACAAATCCATGGACCAAATCCAACAAAATTTCATCACACCAACAAATCACAAAAAAAAATTGGGGCTATTTTTGTTGGGGATTTTCGGATTTAGGATGAAAACAACAAAATCAAGCTAGAAAACATGGGGTAGGAGATCCAAAAACGTGATCAACGTGGCTCATGATACCAAGATGATGTAGGGCGGAACCCTAGGGGCTGATCTTTCACGTTTGGAGCGGATCCTACGGGGAATCACGAAGAACACGCGGAAGAACTCGAGGGGTAAAACACCGGGAGAACGAGAGAGATCACGAAACCGACATAGAATCAATCACACGAGTGCTAGATCACCGAACACAAAGAGATACACGAGATCCAAAGTCAACAAAGGTAGAGGATACAAAGGAACCGTTCTTCTCCGTATGGAGGTCTTGATGATCTTCCCTAGAAAGGGGTCTTGAATCCGCTTGGGGGATCTTCTCCGAAGAGGTCGTGAACTCCAAGGAGAAGTATCCAAGTGGATGAGCAAGGCTCTCACACAAATATGAGCTAAACAAATGCTAACCCTAGAAAGAGGAAGGGGAAGGAGTATATATAGTCTAGGGGGGCGAATAGGTACATGGGCTTCGGCCCTTTACTGTGCGCAGACAGGCGGGACCGGATGTCCGGGCGTCGGGCCGGATGTCCGGGCCTTTCGGAGGGGCCGGATGTGATGTAGGGCGGAACCCTAGGGGCCGATCTTTCACGTTTGGAGTGGATCCTATGGGGAATCATGAAGAACACGCGGAAGCACAAAGGGGAAACACGGGGAAAACGAGAGAGAATCACTAAACCAACAAGGAATCGATCACACAAGTGCTAGATCACCGAACACAAAGAGTAACTCATGATCCACAATCAACAAAGGTAAGGATACAAAGGAACCGTTCTTCTCCGTGAGGAGGTCTTGATGATCTTCCCTAGAAAGGGGTCTTGAATCCGCTTGGGGGATCTTCTCCGAAGAGGTCGTGAACTCCGAGGAGAAGTATCCAAGTGGATGAGCAAGGCTCTCACACAAATATGAGCTAATCCAATGCTAACCCTAAAACGTACGGGATGAGGGAGTATATATAGTCAAAGGGCGAAGGGGTACATGGGTCACGGCCCAAAGGAGCTGCGCGCAGGCAGAAGGCGCCGGATGTCCGGGCGCTAACGAGGTGCCGGATGTCTGGGCTAGAGGGGCCAGATGTCCGGGCCAGTGGAGTTGGCTCTTCTATTCACTGGATGGGCAACGCCGGATGTCCACTGGGAGGGGCCAGCTGCCCGCGGCTTTGGGAGGTGCCGGATGTCTGGGGCGAGCGCCGGATGTCCGGGCTGTCGGGGCAAGCTTCTGTGCTCCCTGGACGCCAGTGCCGGATGTCCAGGATTTAGGCCGAACTTCCGGTGGGGGCCGGATGTCTGGGCTGGACGCCGGATGTCCGGGCTGTCGGGGCAAGCTTCTGTGCTCCCTGGACGCCAGTGCCGGATGTCCAGGATTTAGGCCGGACTTCCGGTGGGGGGCGGATTTCCGGTGGGGGCCGGATGTCTGGGCTGGACGCCGGATGTCCGGGCCCTGTAGCTTCTTGTGCAGGTGCCTGGCCTTGTGGATCTCCAGGGGCCGGATGTCCGGGGTCCTGGCCGGATGTCCGGTGCCTGGAGGTTGTTCTTGTCGTCTTGCATTGGTTTTCTTCTTCCATGGACTTGGTGATGCGGAGCATCCCTTGGTCTTCCCCATGGACCTACCATCGCCTCACCAAGCCTCAAGAGGACCCATGACTAGAGCACGTGCTAGAGCTCTCGAAACCGAGGACTTCTGATGTAGGGTGGAACCCTATGTGGACGATCTTTCACGTTTGGAGTGGATCCTACGGTGTCGGGGAAACTGATGCACGAACACCTATGGGGCCGGCGGACCGAGCCCCTTTCGGTTCGGCGGGGGGCGGAGATCGCACGAAGAGCGGATCGAGGCGAAGCACACGAGCAGTTTACCCAGCTTCGAAGCTCTCCGGAGAGATAATACTCCTACTGCTGCTTGTCTGATTGTATTCAGTCCTTGCTCGGGAGCACTGAGTGCTACAGTACACACGAGCTGCTAACGAGACCTAGCGTGAGTGTTTTCTGGCTTCGAACCCTCCCCTACGTTGCACATGGGCCTCCTTTTATATGCTCAAGGGGTCACCGACAGGTGGCAACGCAGTTAAGGGTAAAAATGGAAAAGGAGTTGCGGTTGGTATAACTACCTGTACAGTGTACCCTACCTAACCCTGACGGCAGGGGACAAAGGCATTAAATGCCCGTCTGCGTCGCCCAAATAGTGCAAAAAGGGACCGTCAGGGACGCCACCGCTTGCCACGATGGCTATCTTGTCAGCGCCGCTTGCCACTGCGCACCGCTGGCTGCACAGCCTCCCGCCACGTGCGCCTGGAAAGGCCCCAGGGCGACACGGTGGTGGATGTGCTGGAGCGTGGGTACAGAGTGGTAGCCTGCCGCGGCAAGCGCCTTGCCGCGGCCGTTGTCTTGTCGCGTCCGGAAGCTTGTCGCTCACCGGGCCTTGCCAGGACGCAGGGCGTGTCGCGGCAAGTTCCTTGAGATGCCTTGGTTGGCCTTCCCGGCAAGCTCCTCTTGCCGCGGCCTTGTCTCCTTGGCTTGAATACTTTGTTCTTGAATGGCTCCAAAGGAGCCACGGAGGATCTTGGCGGTCACCCGGCAAGCCTTGCCGCGGGGCGCTGCAACTGCCCGTGCACAAGTCGGGATACTAGGGTACCCCTACTCTAGTACACCGACAGGAGCCCCCGGGCCTGGGCCACACACGGTGCCGAGCGTTGTTGGGCCAGGCCCAAAACAGGGCACGGGAACACGTGGCCTGGGTTACGCCGTATCTTACTCCGTATCCACGCGCCCTCCCCAAACGACACGCGTTGAATGCGGCGTCGTGGGAGAGATCGTGGGTGGTTTCTTTATTCGGAAGGACGAAACGTCCGCCCCTTCCCCCTTTATAAGCAGGGGAAACAGGGGCAGTTCACCCATCTCGCCGGTTGTTGCTCCAATTTCACAAATCTCCGCCGCTCCCCCCTTCTCCCCGAAGTTGAAAGAGAGCAGCGCTCCGCCCCCCATTGCCACCAGCACCACCAACACCGTCAATCTCCCCTACCACCTCCGCCATGGCTCCGAAAGCCGACAAGGGGAAGGGCGTGAGATCGGTCGAGGCGCAGCGGCTCGCAGCGCTGCGGAAGGAGCGGGCCATCTTCCCCCCTCAGCTTGTCGCGAAGGAGCTGAGGGAGTACTACTACCTCTTCTGGTCGACGGAGACGCGAGCGCATCCGCGCACGAAGGTACTTCCGGCTGCCGCTTCGGGACTGGCTCCAAACGGATACCCCTTCTTTGCGATGTTCTTCTACTACGGGCTCTGCCCGCCCTTCTCTGAATTTTTCTGTGACATCATGAACACCTACGGGTTCCGCCTCCTTGACTTCACCCCCAACGCCGTTCTGACCATGGCAGTTTTCGCACATCTTTGCGAAAACTTTGTCGGAGTCCATCCCAACGTAGCCCTTTTTCGCCACTTCTTCATGCCCCGAGTCGAGAGAGGAGAGCCTTTGGCCGGCGGAATCGCCTGGATCTCGAGAGTCGGGAAGAAGGAAGCTTATCTAGAGGGAGAGCTCCGCAGCAAGTGGGAGGAATGGAGAGCAGAGTGGTGCTGGATTGTCGAGGAGAACCCGCAGCCATTCACTGCCCTGCGACAAGCCCCAATAGCGCGCGGCAATGATTGGAGCAACGTGGCCCCGGAAGACGATAGGCTGAAGATTGCCGTCACCCGGATCTTACGCCTCAGGCTTGCCGGGCTCACTGTAGGCGCCGTTGGCGCAGATTTTCTTCGCCGCTGCATCGCCCCCCTGCAGGAGAGGAGGAGACCGGCCTGGGAGTTCCAAAACTCGGCGGATATCATGAGGCTGCGCCCGGGCCTCAACTTCAACTTCACTGTCCTGGAGCTGGACGCGATGCTCCTGGAGCTGTTCAAGCGCGATCCTCAACATCCATTCATGTTGCCGAGGGGTGTAGTTCCGTTGTGCAACAACTCTTCGCTTGACCGCATCCACGCAATGATGCCATTGTGTGATTCGCATGGCATTGTCCCGACTTGGCAAGAGCCTGCGGACGACGTCGTGCGGGATTTCTTTGACGGCTTGGTAGAAGTGCCGGTCCGCGCTGATGAACAGAAGAGCCTTACACGCGACACCACTGATGCAGAGATGCAGCGCATCGCCACTAGGCTAGAAGAGGCGGCGGCGGCAGCTGCCGCGGGCGAATTCGGGTTCATCGTGGAGGAGGCAGAGGCAGCAGAGGCGGCAAGCCTTGTCGAGCGAGAGGAGTTCGCCGGTGAGGAAGAGCTTGCCGGGCCTAAAGCTGAGTCGAGCGAGCCCGGCGAGGGAGAGCTTGTCGGGCCCGAACCTTCAGACAGCTTGCCGCAAGCGGAGCCCCCAGCTGCACCAAGAAGGCGTCTCCGCAGGGCCGGGGACGTAGCGGGGCGGCAAACGAGTCAACAGCCGCCGTGCTGCGGCAACTGGGGCGGGGTCTTCCCGGTCCACCGCTACTGCCCCAGCCAAGCGGGCAAGGGAACCTACTCCTCCGCCTCGTCGCACCGGAGGCGAGCCAGACTTCGACCTCTCCTCGCTCAGCTCCGACGAGGAAGAAGAAGAGTAAGATTCTTCGTTGTACTTGTAGTTCTTCAACTCTTGCTGTTTTTGTCTTGTATCTGATTTGCTTTACTCTGAACTCGTTCCTTTTCAGGACTCTGGCCTAGAGAGCGGCGAAGAGGGCCAAGGTCCCGGTGATTGTCATCGAGGACGACCCACCGCGACGGCAGAGGACATGTCCGAGACCACCTTGTCGGACCCGGCAACCATTCCTCAAAGCAGCCCCCAGCGCAGCCCCCCACGTAAGTATATGGTCTACTTCATGCTGTCAGGCGCGCACGGGTGCTCTCTCTTTGCTGATATCTGACTGTTGGTTTGTGTAGGAGCAGAGCAGCCTCACCAGGAGTGCCCAAAAGCCGCTCCCGCAGTGCCATCTGCTTCGACTACACCACCAAGGGAGGATTCCTGATAGAGGCAAAGGTGTCCCATCTTTCGATGATATGATGGATATCGCTTTGGTGGCAGTCGATTTTGACGATCTGACTACGAACGTGCGAGGACGTCGCGCTTTAGCAATCGCTAAACCAACTCTGAGAGGTTATTGACCACGCCGGAGCACGATCAACCTGACCACGAGGGTCTGTTTCCTGCGAGCAAACGAAGAACCAGCAAGAAACTGAGATTGCAATCTGGATATTGCGAATATAAGATGAAAGCTTTATTGATCAAGGTGGGGTTCTGTGACACCTTTGTCTGGTCGTTGAACACAAACGAAGTACGCGAAGTTGCAGCTATGGTGAACTTTTAATCTAAACAAAACCCAAAGTCTAAACGATGCCCTAAGGGCTGTATATATGGAGGAAGAGGGGGGAATTTCGTGGCCCTTGGTGGAGGGGTCCGAAATCAACCCTATCTCTTGTTTCCCCACACATACGGACTCTAAAAATAGCCTATACTTATGTATTTCGAAATTACATGGGCCTGGCCCAATAATAAGGTGACGCAGCACCTAAAGTAGCCTCGGGATGAAATTTATGAAGTGGCATCTTGTATATTTCGTCCAAGGCTTCATGCACCCATTATGGTGGCTTCAAAGTCCTGAAATCATCACTTGTAACTTTGTTCTTGTTCCCCTTGCGCATGCCATCATCTCCATGCTTGTTCTTGCTCCAATGTTCATCCTTCTCCAAGCTAGGCCCTTCATTTTTAAGCAAAACAAATGTATCCAATTTAGGCAGCATCATATTCTCATGAACATTAGAATCATTACCAAGAAATGAAAGTACCTGGTAATTTAGTTGGCGTGCACGAGCTCTAGTAATTGGTCCAGTATGTATAGCAGCAGGGGCTGTGGGTGGAACAATTGTATTGATGTCCTCATCATCCTCCCCTTCTTGAAATGAAGTTGTCCTCGACGGAAGTTCGTCTTCCTCACCCAAATAAGGCTTCAAATCTGCAATGTTAAAAGTGGGACTAACCCCAAAATTTGCAGGCAGCTCCAGTTTATATGCATTATCATTTATTTAATCTAACACCTTAAAGGGACCATCAGCACGTGGCATTAACTTTGATTTGCGCAAATCAGGAAATCTATCCTTACGCAAATGTAACCAAACAAGATCTCCAGGTGCAAACACAACATGTTTTCTACCCTTATCTCCAGCAAGTTTATATTTAGCATTCATACGCTCAATGTTTTCCTTAGTTAACTCATGCATTTTTAAAATCAATTCAGCACGTTGTTTAGCATCAAAATTAACCTTCTCCTAAGATGGAAGAGGCAACAAATCAATAGGTGCACGAGGTAGGAAACCATACACAACTTCAAAAGGGCACATCTTAGTAGTAGAATGCAATGAACGATTATAAGCAAATTCAATATGAGGCAAGCATTCCTCCCACATTTTCTTATTATTCTTCAAAACAGCCCTAAGCATAGTAGACAACGTTCTATTGACTACTTCAGTTTGTCCATCAGTTTGGGGGTGACAAGTAGTACTAAAAAGCAGTTTAGTCCCCAACTTAGCCCATAAACATCTCCAAAAGTGGCTAAGAAATTTAGTATCACGATCTGAAACAATAGTATTTGGCACACCATGCAAGCAAATAATTTCACGAAAGAACAAATCAGCAACATTAACAGCATCATCGCTTTTATGACATGGTATAAAGTGTGCCATTTTCGAGAATCTATCCACGACAACAAATATGCTATCTGATGAGGACATCAATACAATTGTTACACCCACAGCCCCTGCTGCTATACATACTGGACCAATTACTAGAGCTCGTGCACGCCAACTAAATTACCAGGTACTTTCGTTTCTTGGTAATGATTCTAATGTTCATGAGAATATGATGCTGCCTAAATTGGATACATTTGTTTTGCTTACAAATGAAGGGCCTAGCTTGGAGAAGGATGAACATTGGAGCAAGAACAAGCATGGAGATGATGGCATGCGCAAGGGAAACAAGAACGGAGTTACAAGTGATGATTTCAGGACTTTGAAGACACCATAATGGGTGCATGAAGCCTTGGACGAAATATACAAGATGCCACTTCATAAATTTCGTCCCGAGGCTATTTTAGGTGCTGCGTCACCTTATTATTGGGCCAGGCCCATGTAATTTCGAAATACATAAGTATAGGCTATTTTTAGAGTCCGTATGTGTGGGGAAACAAGAGATAGGGTTGATTTCGGACTCCTCCACCAAGGGCCACGAAATTCCCCCCCTCTTCCTCCATATATACAGCCCTTAGGGCATCGTTTAGACTTTGGGTTTTGTTTAGATTAAAAGTTCGCCATAGCTGCAAACTCGCGTACTTCGTTTGTGTTCAACGACCAGACAAAGGCGTCACAGAACCCCACCTTGATCAATAAAGCTTTCATCTTATATTCGCAATATCCAGATTGCAATCTCAGTTTCTTGCTTGTTCTTCGTTTGCTTGCAGGAAACAGACCCTCGTGGTCAGGTTGATCGTGCTCCGGCGTGGTCAATAACCTCTCGGAGTTGGTTTAGCGATTGCTAAGGCGCGACGTCCTCGCACGTTCGTAGTCGGATCGTCAAAGTCGACTTCCACCAAAGTGAAATCCACCATCTCATCGAAAGACGGGACACCTTTGCCTCTATCACTGAGTGTTTTGAGACAGGTGCCATTGTAGGAAGTTTTTTTGACCCGTTTCCAGTTTTTGGGTCCGGGCAGTCGAAAAAAAAATTGGTCCATAAAATTTCGTGCCCATCCTATCAGTTTGAGCTAGGAAGAGTTTTGAGACACTCGCCATTATAGTGATTTTTCGCAAAAAAAAAGAGCGAAAAAAAAAATTCAGAGTGTGCTTTTCCCTTGTTTACGTGCCGCGCCGTGATTTTGTTAGTGTTCTAGGCTCGCGTCTCTAGCACAGTCTAGCCTAGGACCAGCACAGTACCGTCGTTGAGCGTTTATTCAACTTTGCATCTCTGAATTGATTATTGCTGACCCTTTTTGCTACCATATTATAAGCCTTCCCAGCTCCACATACATCTACGTCGTGCGTTTGACTCTTCCTGGTAATCGCTCTATCCAAGCTTTGAGAGTTTTTGACTACAACGGTTGCCGATCACCGCCTGCTGCTGGGTAAGAACTGGTAAGAATTTGAGATTTGCTTGACGGATTTGTGACACCCACCACCACCACTTGTTCGTAGTCTGTAGGATCATATTCTTGTGTGTTTCTATTGCTGCTAACCATGCCAGGATCACAAGCCGACGAGATTGACTGGGAGAATTTATCGAACAAGGAGCTTCATGATAAGTTTCAGCAAATGATGACTGAACAGTTGCAAGATGTGCTGAACAATTTTGAAGAGGCCATGGAGAAGATCACTGGCTTTGAGAAGACGTTCGAAACAAAGCTCGATAACAAGTTTAATGAATTGCTCGCGCGTCTTCCACCACCACCACCCGCTGCAGCTAACGCACCTCTCCAACAACAACAACAACAACGACTACCTCCACGTCGCGAAGCAGACCTCCGCCGAGCAAGCCGTGTCCCTCTTGCGTTTGGCCAAACTGTTGGTGCTGCTGTTGATACTTCTGTGGCTCCTGCTGCTGATGCGGAGGAGGATGATTATGTGGGAGACTATGAGGATGAGGTTGATCAAAATCAACACTACGTGCAGCCACCTGTACCACCACCAGCAGGTCGACCTCAGGTATATATTCGTAATGGTAGGCCTGCACCACCACCTCAGGTACGAGATGATGTCCATATTCCTAAACTGAAATTGAATATTCCACCATTTGAGGGTAGATATGTTCCTGATATATATCTTACTTGGGAATTAGAAACTGAACAACGATTTACTTGTTTACAATATCCTGAGGAGAGACGAGTTGCTGCTGCTGTTTGTGCTTTCACTAGTTTTGCATGTGTATGGTGGTCTGAACATTGTAGATTGTATCCTATTCCAACTACTTGGGCTGCTTTGAAAACTGCTATGCGTACGCGTTGGGTTCCACCATATTATCAACGTGAATTGCTTCAAAAATTGCAGCGTTTAAGACAAGGAAAAAATTCTGTAGAAGAATATTATCAGGAATTACAAACTGGCATGATTAGATGTGGTATTGTTGAGGAGAATGAAGCTATGCTTGCACGTTTTCTGGGTGGATTAAATAGAGAGATTCAGACCATTCTAGACTATAAGGAGTATACTAATATCACTCGTTTATTCCATCTTGCTTGTAAAGCTGAACGTGAAGTGCAGGATCGACAAGCATTGGGGCGAACTAACTTTTCTGCAGGCCGACCTTCATCATGGACACCACATGCATCTTCTACTTCAACTGCACCAGCACCTCCATCCGGTGCCACCTCCAGCCGTGATACAAGAAAACAGGCACAACCACCATTATCTTCCAAGAGCGCACCTGCGGGTCCTGCACAGCGTTCTTCTTCTTCCATGGCATCAACAGGGCACACAAGTGATATTATTTGTCGTCGTTGTAAGGGAGGAGGTCATTATGCGAGGGAATGCAAATCTCCGCGTGTGATGATTGCTACCGCGTGATGAGGACATGACTACCTTGGATATGACCAAAAATATTGCATATATGCATATTTGTCAGGTGATTTCTAGTGCAAACTATTCAATAATCTATTTATGTTATCCAGAACAAAAATACTTCACACACTTTTGTGTTTTGTCTAATTGCAGGTGTATGGGACATTTGTACAATCCACATATGAAGATAAGGAAGAAAGAGATGTTTATTTGCTGTCCAAAAAGTTCTCTCACGTCACTTTTGGCCCAAGAGAAGATAGAGTCCAAGTCTCTCACGTTCTGGATTCAGATTCGGACTGCACAGACATACCTGACTCAAAACGCACACAAGTTTTTCATACGGACTCCGAATTGGGTGATTCTTTTTTTGTTGGAAACTAGATTTCGTGCACTTTCCAACCCAATTGGAATCACCTTCAAATTCGTCCGGAGCGTTGAGTTGTGGACGAAACAATCTGATGCTGCAGCAGAATCCGAGTCAAACTACAAGTCCAAAAGTGTTACATCACCTCCACTTGGGCCCATTGGCCTTGTACGACCTAGATTTAGTTTTAGGCTGCCTTGGGACGTCCTCCCACCTCCTTGGCCGCCACCCCTTACTCCTATATAAGTAGATCCATCTAGTAGCTTTTTCCTTGGGATTTGTTTAGTTAAAAGTTAGCCATTGCAACTTCGTGTACTTCGTTTGTGTCCAACGACCAGACCAAGACCGCTTACGGATCCCCACCTTTATCAATACTTCATATATACTCGCAATATTCAGATTGCTTTTATCATATTCTTGCTTGTTCTTCGATTGCTTGCAGGAATAGACCTTCGTGGTCAGGTTGATTGTGCTCCGGCGTGGTCAATAACCTCTCGGAGTTGGTTTAGCGATTGCTAAGGCGCAACGTCGTGCACGTTTGTAGTCGGATCGTCAAAGTCGTCTCCACCAAATCGATAGTTATCATCTCATCGAAAGATCGGGACACCCCGCCTCTATCATCTTGTACTTGACGCATAATCTCCTTCGTCTCCTCTGGATTGGTACGGTATGGTGCACGGTTTGGCAGTGAAGCACCGGGAATTAAGTCAATGTGATGCTCAATCCCTCGAATAGGCGGTAATCCCGGCGGCACGTCTTGTGGAAAAACGTCAGCGAACTCCTGCAAAATGTTAGTGACAGCAGGAGGCAAAGAGGAAGGCACGTCCTCGAATGAAAAAATGCCTCTTTGCACACAAAAGCATAGCAAACAGATTTGCTGAAATCTAGCTCATCAATATCAGATTTGGTGGCAAAAAAACATGCACTTTTCAATTTAATTTCAGAAGCAACACTAGATGGTTTATTATTAGGCTTCATTTGTTGCTCAAATTCTTTTGCCACAATCTGATTTTCACTCTTATTCTTCTCCTGTTTTGCTTTATTAGCTCTATTAATATCATCTTTCAAAATGGAATCAGGAGTCATAGGAAGCAAAATAATATTTTTATCCTTATGAACAAGAGTATAGTGATTGTTTCTACCATGGTGTACAGAATTTTTATCAAATTGCCATGGTCTACCAAGTAATAAGGAACATGCTTGCATAGGTACCACATCACATTCAACATAATCAGCATATGTAGAGATACTAAAATGCACACGAACAGTACGTGTTACCTTAACCTTGCCGCTGTTGTTGAACCATTGGATGTAGTAAGGATGTGGATGTGGTCTTGTGGTGAGAGAAAGCTTCTCCACCATCTCCATGCTAGCCAAGTTGTTGCAGTTCCCTCCGTCTATTATGACGCGCACAGAACGTTCCTTCACAACTCCCTTGGTATGGAACAAATTGTGCCTCTGATTTTGCTCAGCTTGTGTGACCTGCACACTCAAAACACGTTGAGCAACTAAACATTCATACCTGTCAGCGTCTTCAGGAGCCATGTATTGCGTCTCATGATCAGAATCATCTCCACCATGTTCTTCACGTGTAATAAGAGCCAACGTCTCCTCATCATAGTCACTAGCGGACTCATATCCACCACCCTCGGTAGCAATCATCACACGCGGAGATTTGCATTCTCTCGCATAATGACCTCCTCCCTTACAACAACGACAAATAATATCACTTGTGTGCCCTGCTGATGCCCTGGAAGAAGAAGAACTCTGTGCAGGCCCGGCAGGTGCGCTCTTGGCAGATAATGGTGGTTGTTCCTGTTTTCTTGTATCACGGATGTAGGAGGCACCTGATTGAGGTGCTGGTGCAGTTGAAGTAGAAGATGCACGCGGTGTCCATGATGAAGAACGCCTGCAGAAAAGTTAGTTCGCGCCAATGCTTGTCGATCCTGCACTTCACGTTCAGCTTTACAAGCAAGATGGAATAAACGAGTGATATTAGTATACTCCTTATAGTCTAGAATGGTCTGAATCTTTCTATTTAATCCACCCAGAATACGTGCAAGCATAGCTTCATTCTCCTCAACAATACCACATCGAATCATGCCAGTTTGTAATTCCTGATAATATTCTTCTACAGAATTTTTTCCTTGTCTTAAACGCTGCAATTTTTGAAGCAATTCACGTTGATAATATGGTGGAACCCAACGCGTACGCATAGCAGTTTTCAAAGCAGCCCAAGTAGTTGGAATAGGATATAATCTACAATGTTCAGACCACCAGACACATGCAAAACTAGTGAAAGCACAAACAGCAGCAGCAACCCGTCTCTCCTCGGGATATTGTAAACATGTAAAACGTTGTTCAGTTTCTAACTCCCAAGTAAGATATATATCAGGAACATATCTACCCTCAAATGGTGGAATATTCAATTTCAGTTTAGGAATATGGACATCATCTCGTACCTGAGGTGGTGGTGCAGTCCTACCATTACGAATGTATACCTGAGGTCGACCTGCTGGTGGTGGTGCTGGTGGTTGCACGTAGTTCTGATTTTGAGCAACCTCATCCTCGTAATCTCCCACATAATCCTCCTCCTCCGCATCAGCAGCAGGAGCCACAGAAGTATCAACAGCAGCACCAACAGTTTGGCGCAAGAGGAACACGGCTCGCTCGGCGGAGGTCTATTTCGCGACGTGGAGGTAGTCATTGTTGTTGTTGTTGGAGAGGTGCGTTAGGAGCAGCGGGTGGTGGTGGTGGAAGACGCGCGAGCAATTCATTAAACTTGTTATCGAGCTTTGTTTTGAACGTCTTCTCCATGCCATCTATCTTCTCCATGGCCTCTTCAAATCTGTTTAGCACGTCTTGCACCTGTCCACTCATCATTTGCTGAAATTTATCATGCAAATCCTTATTCATCATGTTCTCCCAGTCAGTCTCGTCGGCTTGTGATCCTGGCATGGTTAGCAGCAATAGAAACACACAAGAATATGATCCTACAGACTACTAACAAGAGGTGGTGGTGGGTGTCACAAATCCGTCAAGCAAATCTCAAATTCTTACCAGTTCTTACCCAGCAGCAGGCGGTGATCGGCAACCGTTGTAGTCAAAAACTCTCAAAGCTTGGATAGAGCGATTACCAGGGAGAGTCAAACGCACGACGTAGATGTATGTGGAGCTGGGAAGGCTTATAATATGGTAGCAAAAAGGGTCAGCAATAATCAATTCAGAGATGCAAAGTTGAATAAACGCTCAACGACGGTACTGTGCTGGTCCTAGGCTAGACTGTGCTAGAGACGCGAGCCTAGAACACCAACAAAATCACGGCGCGACACGTAAACAAGGGAAAAGCACACTCTGGAAAAAAAAATCGCTCTTTTTTTTGCGCTCTTTTTTTTTGCGCTGCTTTTTTTTTGCGAAAAATCACTATAATGGCGAGTGTCTCAAAACTCTTCCTAGCTCAAACTGACAGGATGGGCACGAAATTTTTTCGACCAATTTTTTTTTTCGACTGCCCGGACCCAAAAACTGGGAACGGGTCAAAAAAAACTTCCTATAATGGCACCTGTCTCAAAACACTCAGAAACACCTAAAAATAGGATAGCCAGAATTTTTTTTGAAAAATGCGTTTTCGAAAAATTTTGGGCCTAAACGGAGCATGGTTTCGGGACCTACTTCGGCAAGGAAACACGAATTGGAATCTAGATGGATCTCGAAAACAAACCTAATATGACAAGAAATCGGATTGGTGGTGGATATATGGTGGTAGATGGCAGCGGTGGTGGTATATGACAGCGGTGGTGGTATATGGATACGGATTCGAAGTGGTGGCGGATAAGCGGTGGTGGTAGATGGCAGGGGCGATGATAATGGTGCGGCGGCGGCGTGACAACTTATGACCAGAACTCGAAACTCTAAAAGACTAGACTCTAAGACCAGCAACTAGACACGACGATGCAACCGCAAATTCAACAAAGCAAAACCCTAAAAAGATTACGCAAAGGCTCAGATTGGTTCGGATATGATGAACTAACCCTAATTTTTTTGGCTTTTTCGTGGACTGTAGGTATGAAGGACAGACTCGATCTAAACTACGAAAAACTGTAAAATCTCACCGAGCAACCTGGAAATCTGATACCACTTGATAGAGGCAAAGGTGTCCCGTCTTTCGATGAGATGATGGATATCGCTTTGGTGGCAGTCGATTTTGATGATCCGACTACGAACGTGCGAGGACGTCGTGCCTTAGCAATCGCTAAACCAACTCCGAGAGGTTATTGACCACGCCGGAGCACGATCAACCTGACCACGAGGGTCTGTTTCCTGCGAGCAAACGAAGAACAAGCAAGAAACTGAGATTGGAATCTGGATATTGCGAATATAAGATGAAAGCTTTATTGATCAAGGTGGGGTTCTGTGACGCCTTTGTCTGGTCGTTGAACACAAACGAAGTACGCGAAGTTGCAGCTATGGCGAACTTTTAATCTAAACAAAACCCAAAGTCTAAACGATGCCCTAAGGGCTGTATATATGGAGGAAGAGGGGGGGAATTTCGTGGCCCTTGGTCGAGGGGTCCGAAATCAACCCTATCTCTTGTTTCCCCACACATACGGACTCTAAAAATAGCCTATACTTATGTATTTCGAAATTACATGGGCCTGGCCCAATAATAAGGTGATGCAGCACCTAAAATAGCCTCGGGACGAAATTTATGAAGTGGCATCTTGTATATTTCGTCCAAGGCTTCATGCACCCATTATGGTGGCTTCAAAGTCCTGAAATCATCACTTGTAACTCCGTTCTTGTTCCCCTTGCGCATGCCATCATCTCCATGCTTGTTCTTGCTCCAATGTTCATCCTTCTCCAAGCTAGGCCCTTCATTTGTAAGCATAACAAATGTATCCAATTTAGGCAGCATCATATTCTCATGAACATTAGAATCATTACCAAGAAACGAAATGATACAGGCAAAGGTGTCCCGTGTTTCGATGAGATGAGGGATATCGCTTTGGTGGAAGTCGACTTTGACGATCCGACTACGAACGTGCGAGGACGTCGCGCCTTAGCAATCGCTAAACCAACTCCGAGAGGTTATTGACCACGCCGGAGCACGATCAACCTGACCACGAGGGTCTGTTTCCTGCGAGCAAACGAAGAACAAGCAAGAAACTGAGATTGCAATCTGGATATTGCGAATATAAGATGAAAGCTTTATTGATCAAGGTGGGGTTCTGTGACGCCTTTGTCTGGTCGTTGAACACAAACGAAGTACGCGAAGTTGCAGCTATGGCGAACTTTTAATCTAAACAAAACCCAAAGTCTAAACGATGCCCTAAGGGCTGTATATATGGAGGAAGAGGGGGGGAATTTCGTGGCCCTTGGTGGAGGGGTCCGAAATCATCCCTATCTCTTGTTTCCCCACACATACGGACTCTAAAAATAGCCTATACTTATGTATTTCGAAATTACATGGGCCTGGCCCAATAATAAGGTGACGCAGCACCTAAAATAGCCTCGGGACGAAATTTATGAAGTGGCATCTTGTATATTTCGTCCAAGGCTTCATGCACCCATTATGGTGGCTTCAAAGTCCTGAAATCATCACTTGTAACTCCGTTCTTGTTTCCCTTGCGCATGCCATCATCTCCATGCTTGTTCTTGCTCCAATGTTCATCCTTCTCCAAGCTAGGCCCTTCATTTGTAAGCAAAACAAATGTATCCAATTTAGGCAGCATCATATTCTCATGAACATTAGAATCATTACCAAGAAACGAAAGTACCTGGTAATTTAGTTGGCGTGCACGAACTCTAGTAATTGGTCCAGTATGTATAGCAGCAGGGGCTGTGGGTGTAACAATTGTATTGATGTCCTCATCATCCTCCCCTTCTTGAAATGAAGTCGTCCTCGACGGAAGTTCATCTTCCTCACCCAAATAAGGCTTCAAATCTGCAATGTTAAAAGTGGGACTAACCCCAAAATCTGCAGGCAGCTCAAGTTTATATGCATTATCATTTATTTTCTCTAACACCTTAAAGGGACCATCAGCACGTGGCATTAACTTTGATTTGCGCAAATCAGGAAATCTATCCTTACGCAAATGTAACCAAACAAGATCTCCAGGTGCAAACACAACATGTTTTTTACCCTTATCTCCAGCAAGTTTATATTTAGCATTCATGCGCTCAATGTTTTCCTTAGTTAACTCATGCATTTTTAAAATCAATTCAGCACGTTGTTTAGCATCAAAATTAACCTTCTCCGAAGATGGAAGAGGCAACAAATCAATAGGTGCACGAGGTAGGAAACCATACACAACTTCAATAGGGCACATCTTAGTAGTAGAATGCAATGAACGATTATAAGCAAATTCAATATGAGGCAAGCATTCCTCCCACATTTTCTTATTATTCTTCAAAACAGCCCTAAGCATAGTAGACAACGTTCTATTGACTACTTCAGTTTGTCCATCAGTTTGGGGGTGACAAGTAGTACTAAAAAGCAGTTTAGTCCCCAACTTAGCCCATAAACATCTCCAAAAGTGGCTAAGAAATTTATTATCACGATCTGAAACAATAGTATTTGGCACACCATGCAAGCGAATAATTTCACGAAAGAACAAATCAGCAACATTAACAGCATCATCGCTTTTATGACATGGTATAAAGTGTGCCATTTTCGAGAATCTATCCACGACAACAAATATGCTATCCCTCCCCTTCTTTGTTCGAGGTAAACCTAAAACAAAGTCCATAGATATATCCTCCCAAGGAACACTAGGTACAGGCAAAGGCATATATAAACCATGAGGATTGAGTCGTGACTTAGCTTTTTGACATGTAGTGCAGCGAGCAATAAAACGCTCAACATCCCGTCTCATCTTTGGCCAAACGAAATGTGTAGCAAGTACGTCCTCCGTCTTCTTCACGCCAAAGTGTCCCATTAATCCTCCTCCATGCGCCTCCTGCAACAACAAAAAACGAACGGAGCTAGCTGGAATGCATAGCTTGTTAGCACGAAACACAAATCCATCGTTAACAACAAACTTGTTCCACATTCTTCCTTCTTTACAATTATGCATACATCTTTAAAATCAGCATCATGCACATATTGATCTTTGATGGTCTCTAAACCAAATATTTTGAAGTCAAGTTGTGAAAGCATAGTATATTGACGAGACAATGCATTAGCATAACATTTTCTTTTCCCTTCTTGTGTTTAATGACATAAGGGAAAGTCTCAATGAATTCAACCCATTTAGCATGTCTACGATTCAGTTTAGCTTGACTTTTAATATGTTTCAAAGATTCATGATCAGAATGTATAACAAATTCTTTGGGCCATAAATAATGTTGCCATGTTTCTAAAGTCCGAACAAGAGCATATAATTCTTTATCATAAGTAGAATAATTCAGACTAGGCCCACTCAATTTTTCAGAAAAGTATGCAATAGGTTTGCCATCTTGTAATAACACACCTCCTAATCCAATTCCACTAGCATCACATTCAAGCTCAAAAGTGTTATTAAAATCAGGAAGTTGGAGTAAAGGAGCATGTGTCAACTTATCTTTCAATACCGTGAAGGCTCCTTCCCGTGCGGTACCCCAAAGAAAAGGCACATCTTTCTTTGTAAGCTCATTGAGAGGTGCAGCAATGGTGCTAAAATCTCTCACAAAACGCCTATAGAATCCAGCGAGGCCAAGAAAACTCCTCACTTGTGTGACCGTTTTGGGCTGCGGCCAACTCTCAATAGCTTCAATCTTGGCTTTATCAACTTCAATTCCCTGTGGAGTAACAACATAGCCAAGAAAAGATACTCGGTCGGTGCAAAAGGTGCACTTCCCAAGGTTACCAAACAAACGTGCATCACGTAGAGCAATAAAAACAGCACGTAAATGTTCCAAATGTTCTTCCAAAGATCTGCTATAAATCAATATGTCATCAAAGTAAACTACCACAAATCGTCCAATGAAAGCACGTAAAACTTCGTTCATTAATCTCATGAAAGTACTAGGTGCATTAGTTAACCCAAAAGGCATGACTAACCACTCATATAATCCAAACTTAGTTTTAAATGCTGTTTTCCATTAATCTCCCAATTTCATACGAATTTGATGGTAGCCACTACGCAAATCAACTTTGGAGAATATTGTAGAGCCACTCAATTCATCAAGCATATCATCTAGCCTAGGAATAGGATGACGATAACGAATAGTAATATTATTAATGCCTCTACAATCAACACACATACGTGATGTACCATCCTTTTTCGGCACTAGAATAATAGGAACAGCACAAGGACTAAGGGATTCGCGTATATAACCTTTGTCGAGAAGCTCTTGTACTTGACGCATAATCTCCTTCGTCTCCTCTGGATTGGAACGGTATGGTGCACGGTTTGGCAGTGAAGCACCGGGAATTAAGTCAATCTGATGCTCAATCCCTCGAATAGGCGGTAATCCCGGTGGCACGTCTTGTGGAAAAACGTCAGCGAACTCCTGCAAAATGTTAGTGACAGCAGGAGGCAAAGAGGAAGGCACGTCCTCGAATGAAAATAATGCCTCTTTGCACACAAAAGCATAGCAAACAGATTTGCTGAAATCTAGCTCATCAATATCAGATTTGGTGGTAAATAAACATGCACTTTTCAGTTTAATTTCAGAAGCAACACTAGATGGTTTATTATTAGGCTTCATTTGTTGCTCAAATTCTTTTGCCACAATCTGATTTTCACTCTTATTCTTCTCCTGTTGTGCTTTATTAGCTCTATTAATATCATCTTTCAAAATGGAATCAGGAGTCATAGGAAGCAAAGTAATATTTTTATCCTTATGAACAAGAGTATAGTGATTGTTTCTACCATGGTGTACAGAATTTTTATCAAATTGCCATGGTCTACCAAGTAATAAGGAACATGCTTGCATAGGTACCACATCACAATCAACATAATCAGCATATGTAGAGATACTAAAATGCACACGAACAGTACGTGTTACCTTAACCTTGCCGCTGTTGTTGAACCATTGGATGTAGTAAGGATGTGGATGTGGTCTTGTGGTGAGAGAAAGCTTCTCCACCATCTCCATGCTAGCCAAGTTGTTGCAGCTCCCTCCGTCTATTATGACGCGCACAGAACGTTCCTTCACAACTCCCTTGGTATGGAACAAATTGTGCCTCTGATTTCGCTCAGCTTGTGTGACCTGCACACTCAAAACACGTTGAGCAACTAAACATTCATACCTGTCAGCGTCTTCAGGAGCCATGTATTGCGTCTCATGATCAGAATCATCTCCACCATGTTCTTCACGTGTAATAAGAGCCAAAGTCTCCTCATCATAGTCACTAGCGGACTCATATCCACCATCCGCGGTAGCAATCATCACACGCGGAGATTTGCATTCTCTCGCATAATGACCTCCTCCCTTAAAACGACGACAAATAATATCACTTGTGTGCCCTGTTGATGCCATGGAAGAAGAAGAACGCTGTGCAGGCCCCGCAGGTGCGCTCTTGGCAGATAATGGTGGTTGTGCCTGTTTTCTTGTATCACGGCTGGAGGTGGCACCGGATGGAGGTGCCGGTGCAGTTGAAGTAGAAGATGCACGTGGTGTCCATGATGAAGGTCGGCGTGCAGAAAAGTTAGTTCGCCCCAATGCTTGTCGATCCTGCACTTCACGTTCAGCTTTACAAGCAAGATGGAATAAACGAGTGATATTAGTATACTCCTTATAGTCTAGAATGGTCTGAATCTCTCTATTTAATCCACCCAGAAAACGTGCAAGCATAGCTTCATTCTCCTCAACAATACCACATCTAATCATGCCAGTTTGTAATTCCTGATAATATTCTTCTACAGAATTTTTCCCTTGTCTTAAACGCTGCAATTTTTGAAGCAATTCACGTTGATAATATGGTGGAACCCAACGCGTACGCATAGCAGTTTTCAAAGCAGCCCTAGTAGTTGGAATAGGATATAATCTACAATGTTCAGACCACCATACACATGCAAAACTAGTGAAAGCACAAACGGCAGCAGCAACTCGTCTCTCCTCAGGATATTGTAAACATGTAAATCGTTGTTCAGTTTCTAACTCCCAAGTAAGATATATATCAGGAACATATCTACCCTCAAATGGTGGAATATTCAATTTCAGTTTAGGAATATGGACATCATCTCGTACCTGAGGTGGTGGTGCAGGCCTACCATTACGAATATATACCTGAGGTCGACCTGCTGGTGGTGGTACAGGTGGCTGCACGTAGTGTTGATTTTGATCAACCTCATCCTCATAATCTCCCACATAATCATCCTCCTCCGCATCAGCAGCAGGAGCCACAGAAGTATCAACAGCAGCACCAACAGTTTGGCCAAACGCAAGAGGAACACTGCTTGCTCGGCGGAGGTCTGCTTCGCGACATGGAGGTAGTCGTTGTTGTTGTTGTTGGAGAGGTGCGTTAGCTGCAGCGAGTGGTGGTGGTGGAAGACGCGCGAGCAATTCATTAAACTTGTTATCGAGCTTTGTTTCGAACGTCTTCTCAAAGCCAGTGATCTTCTCCATGGCCTCTTCAAAATTGTTCAGCACATCTTGCACCTGTTCAGTCATCATTTGCTGAAACTTATCATGAAGCTCCTTGTTCGATAAATTCTCCCAGTCAATCTCGTCGGCTTGTGATCCTGGCATGGTTAGCAGCAATAGAGACACACAAGAATATGATCCTACAGACTACGAACAAGTGGTGGTGGTGTGATAGAGGCGTTGGTGTCCCGTCTTTCGATGAGATGGTGGATTTCGCTTTGGTGGAAGTCGACTTTGACGATCCGACTACGAACGTGCGAGGACGTCGCGCCTTAGCAATCGCTAAACCAACTCCGAGAGGTTATTGACCACGCCGGAGCACGATCAACCTGACCACGAGGGTCTGTTTCCTGCGAGCAAACGAAGAACAAGCAAGAAACTAAGATTGCAATCTGGATATTGCGAATATAAGATGAAAGCTTTATTGATCAAGGTGGGGTTCTGTGACGCCTTTGTCTGGTTGTTGAACACAAACGAAGTACGCGAAGTTGCAGCTATGGCGAACTTTTAATCTAAACAAAACCCAAAGTCTAAACGATGCCCTAATAGCTGTATATATGGAGGAAGAGGGGGGAATTTCGTGGCCCTTGGTGGAGGGGTCCGAAATCAACCCTATCTCTTGTTTCCCCACACATACGGACTCTAAAAATAGCCTATACTTATGTATTTCGAAATTACATGGGCCTGGCCCAATAATAAGGTGACGCAGCACCTAAAATAGCCTCGGGACGAAATTTATGAAGTGGCATCTTGTATATTTCGTCCAAGGCTTCATGCACCCATTATGGTGGCTTCAAAGTCCTGAAATCATCACTTGTAACTCCGTTCTTGTTTCCCTTGCGCATGCCATCATCTCCATGCTTGTTCTTGCTCCAATGTTCATCCTTCTCCAAGCTAGGCCCTTCATTTGTAAGCAAAACAAATGTATCCAATTTAGGCAGCATCATATTCTCATGAACATTAGAATCATTACAAAGAAACGAAAGTACCTGGTAATTTAGTTGGCGTGCACGAGCTCTAGTAATTGGTCCAGTATGTATAGCAGCAGGGCCTGTGGGTGTAACAATTGTATTGATGTCCTCATCATGGTGGGTGTCACAAATCCGTCAAGCAAATCTCAAATTCTTACCAGTTCTTACCCAGCAGCAGGCGGTGATCGGCAACCGTTGTAGTCAAAAACTCTCAAAGCTTGGATAGAGCGATTACCAGGGAGAGTCAAACGCACGACGTAGATGTATGTGGAGCTGGGAAGGCTTATAATATGGTAGCAAAAAGGGTCAGCAATAATCAATTCAGAGATGCAAAGTTGAATAAACGCTCAACGACGGTACTGTGCTGGTCCTAGGCTAGACTGTGCTAGAGACGCGAGCCTAGAACACTAACAAAATCACGGCGCGGCACATAAACAAGGGAAAAGCACACTCTGGAATTTTTTTTCGCTTTTTTTTGCGCTCTTTCTTCTTTTTTGCGCTAGTTTTTTTTTTTGCGAAAAATCACTATAATGACGAGTGTCTCAAAACTCTTCTTAGCTCAAACTGACAGGATGGGCACGAAATTTTTTTTTGACCAATTTTTTTTTTGACTGCCTGATAGAGGCGGGGTGTCCCGATCTTTCGATGAGATGATAACTATCAATTTGGTGAAGATGACTTTGATGATCCGACTACAAACGTGCACGACGTTGCGCCTTAGCAATCGCTAAACCAACTCCGAGAGGTTATTGACCACGCCGAAGCACAATCAACCTGACCACGAAGGTCTATTCCTGCAAGCAATCGAAGAACAAGCAAGAATATGATAAAGCAATCTGAATATTGCGAATATAGATGAAGTATTGATAAAAGTGGGGATCCGTAAGCGGTCTTGGTCTGGTCGTTGGACACAAACAAAGTACACGAAGTTGCAATGGCTAACTTTTAACTAAACAAATCCCAAGGAAAAGCTACTAGATGGATCTACTTATATAGGAGCAAGGGGTGGCGGCCAAGGAGGTGGGAGGACGTCCCAAGGCAGCCTAAAACTAAATCTAGGTCGTACAAGGCCAATGGGCCCAAGTGGAGGTGATGTAACACCTTTGGACTTGTAGTTTGACTCGGATTTTGCTGCAGCATCAGATTGTTTCGTCCACAACTCAACGCTCCGGACGAATTTGAAGGTGATTCCAATTGGGTTGGAAAGTGCACAAAATCTAGTTTCCAACAAAAAAAGAATCACCCAATTCGGAGTCCGTATGAAAAACTTGTGTGCGTTTTGAGTCAGGTGTGTCTGTGCAGTCCGAATCTGAATCCAGAACGTGAGAGACTTGGACTCTATCTTCTCTTAGGCCAAAAGTGATGTGAGAGAACTTTTTGGACAGCAAATAAACATCTCTTTCTTCCTTATCTTCATATTTAGAAGCCGATTTTGAGGTGTCAAATATTGAACTAGCTTCTGCAATTATTTAGATACGGCTCGTCGCTAGCATTAATTTAAGTACTCACGGAGCCAAAACGGACTTCGTATGAGGAAGATACATCTGTTTTACTGAACAGTGTGCAAAACAGATTCCAATCCGAATTCAGGTACGAGATTGATTCTAGATAGATTCGATTTTTTGTTTTTTTTTTCTCCTCTTTTTTTTTTCTCACACTTTTTTTCTTTTCCTTTCTTTTTCTCCTTCTTTTTTTCTCTCTCTCGTTCCAAACAAACTAGATAAGATGCAGATAGGATCAAGCGAAGATGTGAATAATCTCAACTATGATTATGACAATGAACGGTGGGTAGCACGTGGTGGAAACTGATGGATGGATGGTGGACAGCGGAAGGGATAACAATGCAGCGGTGGCGTGACAAATGTGAACAAAACTCGAAACTCTAAACGACCTAGACACTAAGACCAGCAACTCGACACGACGATGCAACCGATAATTCAACTATGCAAGCAATGAAAAGAAAATTGCAAAGGCTCAGACTGGCTTGGACCAAGGATGAATAGATCTAACTCTTTTTTGTGGCTTTTTCTTGGACAATAGGTAAGAAAATAAATCTAATCTAGGAAAACTAGAAATTCTCACCGAGCAACCTGAAAACTGATACCACTTGATAGAGGCGGGGTGTCCCGATCTTTCGATGAGATGATAACTATCAATTTGGTGAAGATGACTTTGACAATCCGACTACAAACGTGCACGACGTTGCGCCTTAGCAATCGCTAAACCAACTCCGAGAGGCTATTGACCACGCCGAAGCACAATCAACCTGACCACGAAGGTCTATTCCTGCAAGCAATCGAAGAACAAGCAAGAATATGATAAAGCAATCTGAATATTGCGAATATAGATGAAGTATTGATAAAGGTGGGGATCCGTAAGCGGTCTTGGTCTGGTCGTTGGACACAAACAAAGTACACGAAGTTGCAATGGCTAACTTTTAACTAAACAAATCCCAAGGAAAAGCTACTAGATGGATCTACTTATATAGGAGCAAGGGGTGGCGGCCAAGGAGGTGGGAGGACGTCCCAAGGCAGCCTAAAACTAAATCTAGGTCGTACAAGGCCAATGGGCCCAAGTGGAGGTGATGTAACACCTTTGGACTTGTAGTTTGACTCGGATTTTGCTGCAGCATCAGATTGTTTCGTCCACAACTCAACGCTCCGGACGAATTTGAAGGTGATTCCAATTGGGTTGGAAAGTGCACAAAATCTAGTTTCCAACAAAAAAAGAATCACCCAATTCGGAGTCCGTATGAAAAACTTGTGTGCGTTTTGAGTCAGGTGTGTCTGTGCAGTCCGAATCTGAATCCAGAACGTGAGAGACTTGGACACTATCTTCTCTTGGGCCAAAAGTGACGTGAGAGAACTTTTTGGACAGCAAATAAACATCTCTTTCTTCCTTATCTTCATATGTGGATTGTACAAATGTCCCATACACCTGCAATTAGACAAAACACAAAAGTGTGTGAAGTATTTTTGTTCTGGATAACATAAATAGATTATTGAATAGTTTGCACTAGAAATCACCTGACAAATATGCATATATGCAATATTTTTGATCATATCCAAGGTAGTCATGTCCTCATCACTGCCCGGACCCAAAAACTGGAAACGGGTCAAAAAAAACTTCCTATAATGGCACCTGTCTCAAAACACTCAGAAACACCTAAAAATAGGATAGCCAGAAAATTTTTCGAAAAATGCGTTTTCGAAAAATTTTGGGCCTAAACGGAGCGTGGCTACCCGACTTTTTTTTCCCCGAAACCTACTCCGGCAAGGAAACACGAATCCGAATCTAGATGGATCTCGAAAACAACCCTAATAAGCAAGGAACTCGGATTGGTGGTGGATATATGGTGGTGGTATATGGCAGCGGTGGTGGTAGCGGTGGTAGTATATGGATATGGATCGGTGGTGGTATATGGACACGGATTGGTGGTGGTATATGAATACGGATTCGGAGCGGTGGTGGTAGATGGCAGGGGCGATGATGATGGTGCGGCGGCGGCGTGACAACTTATGACCAGAACTCGAAACTCTAAAAGACTAGACTCTAAGACCAGCAACTAGACACGACGATGCAACCGCAAATTCAACAAAGCAAAACCCTAAAAAGATTATGCAAAGGCTCAGATTGGTTCGGATATGATGAACTAACCCTAAATTTTATTTTGTGGCTTTTTCGTGGACTGTAGGTATGAAGAACAGACTCGATCTAAACTACGAAAAACTGTAAAATCTCACCGAGCAACCTGGAAATCTGATACCACTTGATAGAGGCAAAGGTGTCACGTCTTTCGATGAGATGAGGGATATCGCTTTGGTGGAAGTCGACTTTGACGATCCGACTACGAACGTGCGAGGACGTTGCGCCTTAGCAATCGCTAAACCAACTCCGAGAGGTTATTGACCACGCCGGAGCACGATCAACCTGACCACGAGGGTCTGTTTCCTGCGAGCAAACAAAGAACAAGCAAGAAACTGAGATTGCAATCTGGATATTGCGAATATAAGATGAAAGCTTTATTGATCAAGGTGGGGTTCTGTGACGCCTTTGTCTGGTCGTTGAACACAAACGAAGTACGCGAAGTTGCAGCTATGGCGAACTTTTAATCTAAACAAAACCCAAAGTCTAAACGATGCCCTAAGGGCTGTATATATGGAGGAAGAGGGGGGGAATTTCGTGGCCCTTGATGGAGGGGTCCGAAATCAACCCTATCTCTTGTTTCCCCACACATACGGACTCTAAAAATAGCCTATACTTATGTATTTCAAAATTACATGGGCCTGGCCCAATAATAAGGTGACGCAGCACCTAAAATAGCCTCGGGACGAAATTTATGAAGTGGCATCTTGTATATTTCGTCCAAGGCTTCATGCACCCATTATGGTGGCTTCAAAGTCCTGAAATCATCACTTGTAACTCCGTTCTTGTTTCCCTTGCGCATGCCATCATCTCCATGCTTGTTCTTGCTCCAATGTTCATCCTTCTCCAAGCTAGGCCCTTCATTTGTAAGCAAAACAAATGTATCCAATTTAGGCAGCATCATATTCTCATGAACATTAGAATCATTACCAAGAAACGAAAGTACCTAGTAATTTAGTTGGCGTGCACGAGCTCTAGTAATTGGTCCAGTATGTATAGCAGCAGGGGTTGTGGGTGTAACAATTGTATTGATGTCCTCATCACGAAAGTACCTGGTAATTTAGTTGGCGTGCACGAGCTCTAGTAATTGGTCCAGTATGTATAGCAGCAGGGGCTATGGGTGTAACAATTGTATTGATGTCCTCATCAATTCCCTGGCAAGGGAGCGTTCTCCGACAAGGGAGAATTCTCCGACAAGGGGCAGTTCTCCGGCAAGGGGTAGTTCTCCGGCAAGGGACAACACTGGCGACCCTCCGGTGGTTGAGACCATGACTGCAGATCCCAGTACAGGTAACCCTCTTGCTTGAAAACTTCCCTTGGGTTCTTCTTCTTCTGATTTTCTTTTTGGATATTTGCTTGACTTTTCTCCTTTTTCCGTTCGTCAGATCCATCTGCCACGGAGCCGGTGGAAACTGAAGGAGAAACCGGCGCCGATGATCCCGCCGACGAAGAGGCCACCAAAGCTGCCGCCGCAGAAGCTGGCGAGGGATCCGGCGATCGCACTGACGGCCCCGAAGCCGCAGGAGCGCCAAGCGCTACACCGACCGCCGATCCCTCCGCCGTTGCTGCAGCGCCAGGCTCCGAAGAGCCCCAGCCCAGCGCCTACTTGAAGGCCGGCGACGGCATCTTCATCAAGCTCCCCTGGGCGTCAAGCTCCAGGGCGCCGGTCGAAGGAGAAATCTTGGATGGAGAGGTGCTCGCCTCCGCTGGGCTGACGTTGGTCGACGCGCCAAGCAGCAGCAGCGACGAGCCTGAGGAGGAGCGGCTGCTACGGAAGCTGCTGTCGCTCTACCGCGCCCGACAAGCCAAGCTGCCATCCCGAGAAGCACTTGTCGCGAATGCGGGAGTGGATATCGAGAAGCGCGCGGAGGAGCTCTGGGGTCTCAGGCAGGAAGCTCTCCGGTCCCTGGCGGAGGAGCGGGAGCAACTTCTCGAGGAGCGGAAAGCCTTCCTCCTCGAGAAGGCTGAAGTTGAAGAGAAGCAACGGCTTGTCGCCGAAGATCTATTTGCGCAGGAAGGAGAGTTGGCGCAGCGCAAGGTCAACCTTGACAGCCACGAGGAGGAGCTTGCCGTGCGCGAGCAAGCAATTGGCGGAGCTCTCAAGGAGGCAAAGGATGCTGCCGCAGCTGCTGAGGCCGCCAAGAAGGAGCTAGAGACGAAGGTGGCGCAGCTGGAAGCCGATCTCAAGGCGAGCGGCGAGGAGCTTGCCGCGCTCAGGCGTGAGCGCGAGAAGGACGTTGTCGCTCATGGTGAGCTGCAGGGTCTTCTCGCTGAGAGGAGCAAGGAGCTCAGCGCCGCCAAGGATTCCAATGCAGATCTCGAGTTGAAGCTGGCTACTTTGACTCAGACGCTGGACGACGCCAGGGAGCGGGAGGTGGCCTTGTCGGAGAAGATCAAGGCCGACGAGGCGCTGCTGGCGAGTGCTACTGCCGCCCAGGATACTTTTAGGGAGACTGTGGAGCACTGGACCGAGGGTCTCGTGAATGTTGCCGCAGCCATCGACGGGGAGCTGGCGCAGCTGGGGATGGAGGATCTCGGGTATCCCTCCGATGAGCACCTCCAACCCAGTGCCAAGCTCAGCCTGTTCTTCAAAGGCGTGGCGATGGCCCTCTAGCGACTCCGGGAGAAGATCCCAAAGCAGCTGGCCGACGAGTCGCGCAAGATCTGTGCCGGAGCTCTTCAGAAGGTGCTGATGAAGGTGGCCTTCCGCAACCCAAGCCTCAACCTCACCAACGTCCTCAGGTCCCTGCCGCCGGATGCTGATCTGGAAGCGCTCAAGGCCCTTGTCACACCCATTGTGGACAAGGTGAGCGGGATCAAGAGGGGTGAGGGCTCGGTCCGCCGGCCCCATAGGTGTTCGTGGATCAGTTTCCCCGACATCTTTGGCGCGCCAGGTAGGGGGGCGGAGATCGCACGAAGAGCGGATCGAGGCGAAGCACACGAGCAGTTTACCCAGCTTCGGAGCTCTCCGGAGAGATAATACTCCTACTGCTGCTTGTCTGATTGTATTTAGTTCTTGCTCGGGAGCGCTGAATGCTACAGTACACACGAGCTGCTAACGAGACCGAGCGTGAGTGTTTTCTGGCTTCGAACCCTCCCCTACGTTGCACATGGGCCTCCTTTTATATGCTCAAGGGGTCACCGACAGGTGGCAACGCAGTTAAGGGTAAAAATGGAAAAGGAGTTGCGGTTGGTACAACTACCTGTACAGTGTACCCTACCTAACCCTGACGGCAGGGGACAAAGGCATTAAATGCCCGTCTGCGTTGCCCAAATAGTGCGAAAAGGGACCGTCAGGGACGCCACCGCTTGCCATGATGGCTATCTTGTCAGCGCCGCTTGCCACTGCGCACCGCTGGCTGCACAGCCTCCCGCCACGTGCGCCTGGAAAGGCCCCAAGGCGACACGTTGGTGCATGTGCTGGAGCGTGGGTACAGAGTGGTAGCCTGCCGCGCAAGCGCCTTGCCGCGGCCGTTGTCTTGTCGCGTCCGGAAGCTTGTCGCTCACCGGGCCTTGCCGGGACGCAGGGCGCGTCGCGGCAAGTTCCTTGAGATGCCTTGGCTGGCCTTCTCGGCAAGCTCCTCTTGCCGGGGCCTTGTCTCCTTGGCTTGAATACTTTGTTCTTGAATGGCTCCAAAGGAGCCACGGAGGATCTTGGCGGTCACCCGGCAAGCCTTGCCGCGGGGCGCTGTAACTGCCCGTGCACAAGTTCGGGATACTAGGGTACCCCTACTCTAGTACACCGACATACAGGGAGACACGAAGAACGAGCGGAAGAACACGAGGAAATCACGGGGAGGAACGAGGGAAAACACTCAACCAACAAGGAATCGGTCACACAAGTGCTAGATCAAAGAACACAAAGAGATACACGAGATCCAAAGTCAACAAAGGTAAGGATACAAAGGTAACCGATCTTCTCCGTGAGGAGGTCTTGAATCCACAAGGGGATCTTCCCACGAGGGGGTCTTGAATCCGATAGGATCTTCTCCGAAGAGGCCGCGGTCTCTCACGAGGAGGAGATCCGATGGATGAGCGAAGCTCTATCTCTAACTTGAGCTAAATCAACGCTAAATCTAATTAGGAGGAGGTGGAGGATTATATATAGTCTAGGGCCACGAAGGGGTAAGTGAAGGGGGTACATGGGCTGCGGCCCAACACATGGCAGCGCACAGACGTCGGACGTCCGATAGGTTCCGGACGTCCGGAGGCTCGCGAGGGTCCGGTCGTCCGGTGCTTGTCGGACGTCCGGCATTTTGGCTCTGGACAGGTGGTGTCGGACGTCCGGTCGGCGTCGGTCGTCCGGGCGCTGGAGAGAGGTCGGACGTCCGGTGGCTCCGGTCATCCGTGGATTCGGCTCGGGTCCTTAGGGTCCGGACGTCCGGGCTGGGCCGGTCGTCCGGTGGCTGTAGCTTCGCGCAGCTTCTTCTCTGGGTCCTTGTACTTGGCGTCCTCGCTAGCAATTCCGTTGGATGTGGTGGCTTCGTGGCTTTCCTCCAAGTACCTGATCATGCATAGAACACATGTTGGAGGTAGTAGCCATATCTCACATGTAGAAAGTGATGGTTCGGAGAGGAGCGAGTTCACCTTGTGTCCAATGGCGTATGTTCGAGGTCTCGTCATATGTCCACTTGGGGTTTGGAGAGTAGTCGGAGTGTACATGGGGATGAATGTGGGATGCTCCGCATCATCTCCCCTCCCTTGGGAAAGATCCAACCTCGGATCGTGATCCTCATCACCATGGAAACGGTTGTCGTAGACGGACTTGTAGTTGGACGAAGTTGAAGACATGGCGCCATCCGAGTAGTCCAAGGTGTCGCCGGAATGAGAGACATGCAAAAAGAGCAAACACAAGCAACACTCGGAAATACAAAGGTTAGCGCACACAAAGTGTCCATCATGTAAGAATGAGTCCGTGCAGCAAGAATGGTCGTGACAAAACAAATGAAGCTTATCAAGATGATCTAGAATGAGATGCAAAGCACTCATGGGAGGAAATGCAATCATTGTGCACACAAATGTGTTGTAAATATGATCAATGCAACCACGGTGCAAAATGATGTCATAGTGAGACGGTTTGTCAATAGCATGAATATGGCAATGTATGCTCAATATGTGTATGTTATCATGAAATTGATGGAAGGCAATGTGATCATTATGTATGAATATTCCATCAAGGAAGATCACAACAAATTTGCTAAGGAAGTGCACAAGCTCATATATCGTGGATGACATGGAAATAGATGCAACAAGGCAATCATAATGTGAGTCAATCCATGCATAGGGTGCAAACTTGTGGTGAGTATGATAAGTCCATCGAGCATGACATGTATGAGCACAATCAACAAATATGGAGGTGTTGGTGTACCAAAGCGCGATGTCGAGGCATGAGTGGAGTTTCGAAGGTGCATCCAATAAGTGCGAGCGCTCCTCAATGTGAAGCTTCATGTAGCTAATCTCCAATGTTGCTCCTCCGTTCACGAGATGTATCATGTAGACAACAAGAAGGAAACAACAATGAAAGAGTGACCCATCCAATATGCGTATTTGAGGATGGCTCAAAGAGAAGGAGTTCACCTTAAGAAACTTCCCAAAGATGTTGGAGTTGTACATCATGTATGCCTTCACATAACCAATATGTCTCATAACGGCACCGCCTTGTGAATCCTCCAAAATGAAAGAACATGACAAACACTTGGAAAAACAAATGAGGTTAGCGGACATGCAAAACCTATCATTCGAGTGGTAATATACCCAACAAGTGTATGCATCATGCTCATCATAAGAAAGGACAAGGAAGCATTTCATAGTATGGAGGCATATGATGCGATTACAACCAAATGCAATAGGCTCAATCAAACAAGCATGCATCACAAGTAAGGTGTCAAAGTCTCCAAGATCAATAAGCATAGTATGGTTGCACTCAATACAAGTGGATATGAAAGAGGCAACTAATGGACACATGAGACAATGATCAAGATATATCATGTGAGAGGCATGGGCATAGATGTCATCAACCCAAGAAAGCGAGTAAGAGTGGAACATGGGTGATGCAACCAAGCAAGCAATCTTAGCAATCAAGTCAAGCATGCTAGTAGTGCGAAGATGCAACATACTAGAAGGAATCATGGCCAGCATGTCATGTGTGCAAATAGTGGGCATGAATAATTCACATGTCATAGCACAAGCATGAAAGCAAGGTATGAGGAAAGTAGGTTCATGGTGTTGGCAAGAAGTCCTATGTAAATAGCAATGTAACATCATGACTCTCCCAACACAAGAATCAACAATAGTATGAAGCACATGATAAACATGCAATAGCAACAAGGATCTCCACCAAGCATGCAAATACACATAGAAGTATCAAATGGTGAATCATGGGTAGATGCAAGCAAGGGTCACAATTGCATGGAAAATGCATATAAGCAAGTATAACATGCAAAGTGAACACGGTAAAATGAGCATAAGGGGATAAATGGTATATAGCCCATAGCCGTGTGAGAGCCAAGTAGAAGATATGCGTGTAGTCCTTGCGCGAAGAGAACGGTGGTAAGGATAGTCCACGGGATCCCAAAGCATCGTTGCTCTCAAGAGCTCGTTTCATCAACTCTTGGGATTGAGAGGTTGACGAGTATACATGAGTACCTACACAAAACAAAGACAAAGGAAAAATTGTGTGTGCATGGTATATGTACACATCATCCATCATGATGCACACGTGCATGTGTCGGTTAGCACAAAATATCCAATTCTCGAATAAATGAGATACGTGATATAGAAACATGTCATCCATCATGATAGGTTTGTTATTATGCATGGCATAATGGAGACTCAAAGGATGTAATGCATCATGAGAAATATCTAGAGCATTGTTATTCATGGAATGCGTATGGTGTACACTATTATGGGAATCATGCAAAGTATGGAATGCATCAAAATCTCCTAATACGTATGAGGAAACTATGGGGGTCTCCTCATGAGCATTAACGGAAACATCACATGGGGAATATTGACAACATCCAAAACAAAGCATATTTGGTTCAATGTGATCATGGCATGGCATAGTAGATGAATTGCGCAAATCATCTAAAGGAAGCATGGCAATATCATCACAAGAGAAGCAAAAGCCAATGACCATCATCTATGCCATAAGTGCAAATCGGATTGATTTTAATGGGGCATGCATAGTTACTATGTTGAGATTGAAATGATTCAATATGGGAGATCTCACTCATAGCATATGACAAGTTCAATGGATTTTCAAACATGAAGTGACCAATAGAATTTTCACATGATATCCTATGAAGCATAGCATCACAACTAGGCAACTCAACATGCTCATCATCATATTCATCATAAACTAGTAAGTCAAGGCATGAAGAAGTGTGATAGAGGTGGGGTGTCCCGATCTTTCGATGAGATGATAACTATCTATTTGGTGAAGATGATTTGACGATCCGACTACAAACGTGCACGACGTTGCGCCTTAGCAATCGCTAAACCAACTCCAGAGGTTATTGACCACGCCGGTGCACGATCAACCTGACCACGAAGGTTTATTCCTGCAAGCAATCGAAGAACGAGCAAGAATATGATAAAAGCAATCTGAATATTGCAAATATGTATGAAGTATTGATAAAGGTGGGGATCCGAAAGCGGTCTTGGTCTGGTCGTTGGACACAAACGAAGTACACGAAGTTGCGTTGGCTAACTTTTAACTGAACAAATCCTGAAGTCTAAACGATGCCCTAAGGGCTGTATATATGGAGGAAGAGGGGGGAATTTCGTGGCCCTTGGTGGAGGGGTCCGAAATCGACCCTATCTCTTGTTTCCCCACACATACGTACTCTAAAAATAGCCTATACTTATGTATTTCGAAATTACATGGGCCTGACCCAATAATAAGGTGACGCAACACCTAAAATAGCCTCGGGACGAAATTTATGAAGTGGCATCTTGTATATTTCGTCCAAGGCTTCATGCACCCATTATGGTGGCTTCAAAGTCCTGAAATCATCACTTGTAACTCCGTTCTTGTTCCCCTTGCGCATGCCATCATCTCCATGCTTGTTCTTGCTCCAATGTTCACCCTTCTCCAAGCTAGGCCCTTCATTTGTAAGCAAAACAAATGTATCCAATTTAGGCAGCATCATATTCTCATGAACATTAGAATCATTACCAAGAAACGAAAGTACCTGGTAATTTAGTTGGCGTGCACGAGCTCTAGTAATTGGTCCAGTATGTATAGCAGCAGGGGCTGTGGGTGTAACAATTGTATTGATGTCCTCATCAAAGTGTCACTAGCATAAAGCATGGGAATAGGTGGGTCAACATCATGGGAGCAATCATTGTCAATAGGGTCCACTAGTGGGACAAGAGAAGCACCATCACCTATGTTACCTTTGGAGCGTCGCTCATGTGTTGTAGGTGAGGTGTTGAAGATCGTCTCGTTGTCATCTTCATCTTGATGGAACCATGTGGGGGGTGTATCATCGTCCACCATGGCCATCGTCGTCTCCAATGGAGGAATAGACTCGTCAACGATAGGCATGTCGTCATGTAGGAGACCTAGCACCAAAGAAGAAAACACACTAGGAGTAGAGGTTAAGTCGTTTGGAATCATAGTGGCCTCACATGCCGTGTCAACTACCTCACTCACTAAGTGTTGTGGCTCACTCACTCCCTCAAGGATGCTCTCACTCATATGGTTGGTGGAGTCACTCAAATGGCGCTCAACCTCACATAGGATGTGTGGCATGATCTCATGTGTGGGGCTAGTGGTGGTCACACTCATCCTCTCATAGGAAATGCTCTCAATGTCACGTATGGTGGAGTCACTCATGTCACTCATGTGGTGGTGGCTCTCCTCACATGACAAATGGGGCATCTCGACATATGTGGGTGTCGGAGAGATGTAGGTGCAAATGTCTCCATGCGCGGTCGCGTAGCTTGACTCGGAGGATGAGTCCAATGTGGGCGTCGTCTTCATGTTGTTGAAGAGGTTCGCGCTCGTCGCCGTGGTCGAAGGGGATGGCCCTTGCTCGACCGTCTTGTCGCCGTCTTGTTGTTGGAGGCCCATATGATGTGGCACCTCGTAGCTCATCTCCATGACCGAAGGGAGTTTCCCATGCTCGGCCATCTTCCTTGGGGGGCTTCTGAAGATGGAAGTGTCACCCTCGCTTGTAGGTGGTCGCCTTGGACTTGATGAAGTCGTTGTAGGCGTACTCGTGGGAAGTAGGCGAAGATGAAGTACGTCCAAAGGCGAAGATGCCTTGAGAACACTTGGCGAAGATGCCGAAGTGGTTGATGTAGCCGTAGCGCCGTCTTGGTAGTGGTCGTCTCGCGGTCTTCTTTTATGCTCATGAAGCTTGGACTTGGCGTGTTGGGACTTGTGCACTTGCGCTCGTGGAGCATCTTCATGATGATGGTGTCGTTGTCGTGCTTGAGCTTGAAGGCGTTCGTCGTCGTCATGCAGATGATGCTTGGAGGTGACTTGCCCTTCATGACGATGTTGATCACGAACGTGATGGTGGTCGCCATGTAGATGTTGACGAGGATGATTTGCACTTGCATCTTTTTCGCGCTCCAAAGACTTGTGGCTTGAATGTCGCCGCCTTGAAGATGATGAAGGGGAAGTAGACTTGAGCAAGGTCCGAATCTCCTCCATCCTTGCAGCTTGCTCCTCTTTATGTGCGGCGAGCTTCTTGTCGATGTAGTCCCTTCTCCTTGCTTCGGAGTGATGAATGTCGATGGAGATGTTCTCGATGCGCTCTCGCAATCTTGATTATGTGCCTTGCACTTGTCGTTGTAGATCGAAGACAGACGCTTTGGTTATGTAGTTGTTCACGCCATCGTTGTTGTCGAGGACCGGAGAGGAAATGCATTGCCTGTCCATCACAAGACTCGAGCAAATATGAGTGGTAGAAAGAGAAGAACTTATACCAATGTACCTTGACCGATGTTGAAAATGAATCAAGTTCACTCAAATGCGGACAATGAAATAGCACTATTGGTACCAATCCTTGTCGGTTCTCACACCTACACAAGTAAAGCTTATGGTGGAGCTCGGTGAGGATAGAGGCACAAAAATTTAATGCAAAATGTTAGCAAGAGTCAATAATGTTGAAAAAGATTCACAAATTCGCAAGTGAAACAAATGGACCAATAGCAATGAAAGGTACACGGAAACGCACACACGGATAGATAAATGGGGTCGTGCAACCAAGGAATGAACACAAAATGTGGAATCCACGGAAAACGCTCGTGTTGCACAACTCAAGAGAGACGCTAGCACGATTGCTCTATAGGCGGATACGACACTTGTGCACAACCTATAAGATGCAAAATGGATATATTTTCTATCCCAAGTATGCTATGTATGTATGGTTCCCGGTGTTTCTCTCAAGATGATCCAAGATGATCGGATATGACAATCTTATATGCAATGTGGTATGATGCTATGGCACTTGCTTACAAGCTTCTTTGCTCTTTCTCTTTTGCTTAAAAGCTTTATTCTCTTTTTTTTCTATGGCCACTTTTGCACAATGCACAAACCAAGATAGCAAATGTGTCTATGCGGGAACAAACTTGTGGCACAAGATATGATATTATACCAAGAGGATATGGTATGTATGCTATGGGAAGTATGATCACTAATGTGCACAAGTAACGTTGCCGGCAATACTCAAATGGCTAGTCTCGATAGGCAAGTAACGCAAAATGGGCTAGGGGTTAACAATGCAATGGCAAGGGAATATACAATGGTGTCGTCGAGGTTACCGTCCTTTGCGATGATGAGTGGCGGTGTTCTTGATGTAGATACCAAGATGATGGAGACTCGTCCCTGAGTAGCCGAAACACCTTAGGAAACGGAGAAAAACCGCGAACTCAAAATCACAAATGACAAATGTCAATGGTGGTAGCGGAAAGCGGTGGTGGTTTGCACTTGGCAATGCGGAAGTGGAATGATGGCTATACACGTGTCGGAGTTGAAGTTGCCGTCCCTAAGTAGCCGAAACACCTTAGGAGACACAAGCCACAACTCAAACAAAATTGGGTTAAGTTGGGGTTGGTGGAAGCGTATGGTGGGTAAGCCTATGCGGAAGTGGTGGTGGTGGTTGATGAAGAAGTAATCGTCCCTAAGTAGCCGAAACACCTTAGGAGACTCGAATCACTACTCAAGCAACCACTAATGCTAAGGGCTAGTTTGAGCTTGTTTGAGTTGATCAAGATGGGTTAGGTTGCGGAAGTCGGTGGTGGCTATGCGGATGATGTGGTGGAAGGCCTAGGCAAACTTGCCAATTTTCCAAAATTTTGATGGAGTCAAATGATGTTGGTGGTATTTTTGTGGGAAGGGGGATGTCAAGAGCTTCAAACGAGCTAAAGAACGTCAAAATCGGAGTTCGGATGAATTAGTTATGGCCGAAACAAGAATCAGCCGAAGTCAAAACCTACAGGTTACGGACGTCCGGTTTTTGTGGGAAGGGGGATGTCAAGAGCTTCAAACGAGCTAAAGAACGTCAAAATCGGAGTTCGGATGAATTAGTTATGGCCGAAACAAGAATCAGCCGAAGTCAAAACCTACAGGTTACGGACGCCCGGAAAGGTCGGATGTCCGGGGCGTTGGACGTCCGGAAAGGTCGGATGTCCGGGGCGTCGGACGTCCGGAAAAGGTCGGACGTCCGGTCATTCCAGGGGCTCCAGACGTCCGTAAAAGTCCGGTCGTCCGGTGGGTCGGGGTCAACGTGAGATTTGAGTTTCGGGACGCGATTTTGGGCGGAATTTGGGGATTTTGGGGTCAAAATTCGCGGGATTTTGTGGATGGAAGATGGGGAAACGTGGGGAGATGCTAGATCCACTTGAAACCAAGCAAATCCATGGATCAAAATCAACAAAACATCATCAAACCAACAAATCACAAAAAAAATTTGGGGCTATTTTTGGTGGGGATTTTCGAATTTAGGGAAGAACACAACAAAATCAAGCTAGAAAAAGAGGGGTAGGGGCTCCAAAAACGTGATCAACGTGTCTCATGATACCAAGATGATGTAGGGTGGAACCCTATGTGGACGATCTTTCACGTTTGGAGTGGATCCTACGGGGAGACACGAAGAACGAGCGGAAGAACACGAGGAAATCACGGGGAGGAACGAGGGAAAACACTCAACCAACAAGGAATCGGTCACACAAGTGCTAGATCAAAGAACACAAAGAGATACACGAGATCCAAAGTCAACAAAGGTAGGGATACAAAGGTAACCGATCTTCTCCGTGAGGAGGTCTTGAATCCACAAGGGGATCTTCCCACGAGGGGGTCTTGAATCCAATAGGATCTTCTCCGAAGAGGCCGCGGTCTCTCACGAGGAGGAGATCCGATGGATGAGCGAAGCTCTATCTCTAACTTGAGCTAAATCAATGCTAAATCTAATTAGGAGGAGGTGGAGGATTATATATAGTCTAGGGCCACGAAGGGGTAACTGAAGGGGGTACATGGGCTGCGGCCCAACACATGGCAGCGCACAGGCGTCGGACGTCCGACAGGTTCCGGACGTCCGGAGGCTCGCGAGGGTCCGGTCGTCCGGTGCATGTCGGACGTCCGGCGTTTTGGCTCTGGACAGGTGGTGTCGGACTTCCGGTCGGCTTCGGTCGTCCGGGCGCTGGAGAGAGGTCGGACGTCCGGTGGCTCCGGTCGTCCATGGATTCGGCTCGGGTCCTTAGGGTCCGGACGTCCGGGCTGGGCCGATCGTCCGGTGGCTGTAGCTTCGCGCAGCTTCTTCTCTGGGTCCTTGTACTTGGCGTCCTCGCTAGCTATTCCGTTGGATGTGGTGGCTTCGTGGCTTTCCTCCAAGTACCTGATCATGCATAGAACACACGTTGGAGGTAGTAGCCATATCTCACATGTAGAAAGTGATGGTTCGGAGAGGAGCGAGTTCACCTTGTGTCCAATGGCGTATGTTCGAGGTCTCGTCATATGTCCACTTGGGGTTTGGAGAGTAGTCGGAGTGTACATGGGGATGAACGTGGGATGCTCCGCATCAACTTCTCTCCTAAATGATATCTCATATGATCCTCTCGAGACATGGCTACTACCTAAGTCCATATACTATGCATGATTAGGTGTCAAGAAGAACCTCCCGAGGATGCACGTGAAGACGGACAAGCTGCCCACTCCAAGGATGAAGAGAACCAGCTGAAACGGACAAGTTCACCTTCCAGGCCCCGGACATCCGGCCCAAGCCCCGGACATCCGGCCCCTGGAGCTTCTCCATCACCAACAGCCAAGTCCACCAAGTCCCCAGGGCCCGGACATCCGGCGTCCAGCCCGGACATCCGGCGTCCAGCCCGGACATCCGGCCTCAGCCCGGAAATCCGGCCAAAGCCCCGGAAATCTGGCACCTCGCACCAGGAACCACAGAAACCTGCACCTCCAGCCGGACATCCAGCGTCTCGGCCCGGATATCCGGCGCCTCCGGAAGCCTCGGACATCCGGCTCGACGCCTGGACATCCGGCTCAAGGGCCGAAGCCCATGTACCTCTTCGCCCCCCTAGACTATATATACTCCTTCCCCTTCCTCTTTCTAGGTTTAGCATTGGATTAGCTCATTTTGTGTGAGAGCCTTTGCTCATCCACTTGGATACTTCTCCTCGGAGTTCACGGCCTCTTCGGAGAAGATCCCCAAGCGGATTCAAGACCCCTTTCTAGGGAAGAACATCAAGGCCTCCTCTCGGAGAAGAACGGTTCCGTTGTATCCTTTCCTTTGTTGATCTTGAACCTTGTGCTACCTTATGTGTGTGATGATCTAGCACTCGTGTGATTGATTCTATGTCGGTTTAGTGTTTCTCTCTCGTTTTCGCCGTGTTCCCCTTTGTGATTTCCGCGCGTTCCTCGTGTTCTCCCGTAGGATCCCCTCCAAACGTGAAAGATCGATGTTCTAGGGTTCCACCCTATATCATCTTGGTATCATGAGCCACGTTGATCACGTTTTTGGAGCCCTACCCCGTGTTTTCTAGATTGATTTTGTTGTTTTCGTCCTAAATCCGAAAGTCCCCACCAAAAATAGCCCCAAATTTTTTTTTGTTATTTGTTGGTGTGATGAAATTTTGTTGGATTTGGTCCATGGTTTGTGTTGCTGCGTGTGGATCTAGTTTTCCCCACCCTCCCCACCCTTTTCCATCCACCAATTCGTCCGAATTTTGCCCTGGAGTTGCTTTTTTCCCCGTGGAGTTCATCGTGTTCGTCCCCGATCCAGAGCCCGGACATCCGGCCCGTGTACCCCGGACATCCGGCGCCCCGGACATCCGGCTCCTGGCCCGGACATCCAGCCCCTGGGAGACAACAACTCCACCCCCGTGCCCATTTCACCATACCTTCGCCAAATTTTCCCACGGTGCCCACGCCTTCTTCCACATACCCACAACCACCACCACCGCTCACCGCTACGTCCTATGTCGATTTTGATACGTTTTGGTCTTTGAAATATGAGTTGTGGTTCCCGTGTCCTATTGTGTTTCGGCTATATAGGTCGGTTCGACGTCATCATCTCCACCGCTCAACTCCATCAACTACTCAACATTGCCAAGGATGGTAACTTCGACGACATCTTTGTCATAACTTGCAATTGCATTGATAACCCACATTGCCTCATTTTGCGTAGGTTACCCATCGAGACTAGCCATTGACTATTGCCGGCAACGTGACTTGTGCACATTAGGGATCATACTCCATAACATACATACCATACCATAGTGGTGCATATCTTGGGATCCACTTGTGTGTCACAAAGTTGTCATCGCATACACAATTGCTATCTTGATTCGTGAAGTATTGCATGAGAAAAGAGCTCAAAAGTGAAAGAGCCACCCAAGCTTTTAAGCAAAGAGGAAAGATAAGCAAAGAGCTTATGAGCAAGAACCATAGCATCATACTACATTAAGATTGTCATATTGGATCATCTTGGATCATTGCACCGAAATACCATACATATAGCATAATTGGTATAGAGATAGTTGCATTTTTGCCTAGTAGGTTGTGCACAAGTTTGCGTATCCGCCTATTGTGCAATCCTGCTAGCGTCTCTCTAGTATTGTGCAACAAGAGCATTTTCGTGGTTTCCACATTTTGCCTCACTTTTGGATTGCACAATCCCACTTATCTCTTTGCGTGTGTGTTTCCGTGTACCCATACTAGCTTGGTCTACTTGTTGCATTTGCAAATTTGTGAATCTTTTCCAACATTATTGAATCTCGCTTTCAATTGCATCAAATTTTGTGCTACCATCCTAAACAAGCTCCACCAAAAGCTTTTACTTGTGTAGGTGTGAGAACCGACAAGAATTGGTACCAAAAGTGCTATTTCATTGTCCGAATTTGGGTGAACTTGATTCATTTTCAACATCGGTCAAAGGTACATTGGTATTAGTTCTTCTCCCTCTACCACTCACATTTTGCTTCAAATGATGGATAGGCCAAGTACTTCTACCAACCCACTCTTCATCGAGCAAGACGACGACATGTCATCATTCGTCACAAAGAGCCACCTCTTTTGTGCTCAAAGGGCGTTACACCAAGAGCAACAAGCTATGAGCGACCGCATCGACAACCTCGCCACCGACTTGCGACTCTCCGAGCAACATACAAAAGACTACTTCGACAACAAGCTCGACGCGCACAAGCAAGAAAATGATGCAAGAATGGACGAGATCCGCGCCTTGTTGGTGAACCGGCCTCATTCTACATCGTCATACTCAAGACGGAGCCACTCGAGTCGACACTCCGACGACACCTTCTCCGACTCAAGTACACCGTCATCGAACACTCTTCAACGAGCCGCGCGTCAAGACCGTCATGCATCTCGCAACCCGCTACACGACAAGCATTCACAAGAGCAAGTCGATGAGCAAGTACCTCGTCCTCAATCAAACCAAGTAGCGTTTGCTCAAGCTCAAGAACGACAACGTCTTCGTCACCAAGAAGAACAAGAACGAGCACATCTACAGCAAGCGCAACAAGACGCCGAGGCTCAAAGTCTTCAACAACAACAACGAGAAGCACAAGCTCTTGAGGCGGAATGAGCCCTTCGAGAATCAAGTCGAGCCATCGCCAACCGCAATCGCGAACGGCGCAATCAAGAGGAAGCTCTTCGAGAAGAAATCCAAGAGAGGAACTACCATCCGCATGTGCAAAGACAAGCTCCACAAGCTCCTCCACAAGAACGTCAAGCTCCACAAGCTCCTCCACAAGCTCGTCAAGCTCTACCTCAACTTTAACCTCAACAAGAACAAGTTGACCATGGACTTCCTCCACGCCAAGAGCAACATGAGGATGATTACCCTCCACGTCAAGGGCGTCATCATCACCATCGCCAACAACACAATGAAGAGCAACGCTATGGAAAGCTCAAATTCACAATGCCCAAGTTCAACGGAAGCAATGATCCCGAAGAGTACCTCTCATGGGCATTGAAGGTCGACAAAATTTTCCGTTTGCACAACTATGAGGAAGAGAAGAAGATCACAATGGCATCTCTAGAGTTCCAAGACTATGTGCTCATATGGTGGGAACAAGTCCTTGAGCGCCGTCAAGCAAGAGGTGAACCTCCAATCACCACTTGGGCTCAAATGAAGGATGTCATGCGAGCACGTTTTGTGCCAACCTACTACAACCGCGATCTCTTCAAGAACCTACAACTCCTCAAGCAAGGAACAAAGAGTGTTGAAGAATACTACAAGGAAATGGAGATTGCCATGATCCGAGCCAATGTCACGGAAGATGATGAGCAAACAATGGCACGTTTCTTGAATGGTCTCAATCATCCCATCAAGAAGATTGCCGACTTCCAACCCTATTCCAACCTCATTGAGCTCGTGCATCAAGCTACAAAGGCAGAACGTCAAGTGCAAGATGACTTCAAGTACGCCAAGTACTCATCCCAGACCTACGGCTTCTCCAACATCCAAGCTTCATCGACTCCTCCAACATCTACATCAACCAAGCCTTCTCCAAGCAACGACGACAAGTCAAGTTACAAGAAAACTTCCTCAAGTTCAAGTCGTCTTCCTCCTACTACAAGCAACTTCAAGCCGCGTGCTTCATCTTCTACTCCAACCGATGAAACCGTAAAGACAAGTTCATTCAAGTGTTTCACTTGTGGCGGCCGAGGCCATAGGTTCTATCAATGCATGAACAAGCGCACCATGATCCTCAACGAAGATGGCACATATGACTCCATGAGTGAAGAGGAGATGGAAGCCCTTGAGCAAGTGGCCATGCACCGGCGCGTGAACGAGGATGAAGATGATCAAGTCTTTTGTGATGAGGATTCGAGCCCCGCTCTTGTTGTCTCCAAGGTCTTGACTCTTCAACATCAACAAGAAGAAGACCAACGATGCCACATCTTCCACACAAAGGCCGGCATCAATGGACGATCCGTCAAGGTCATCATCGATGGAGGTAGTTGCCACAACTTGGCAAGTGAAGAACTATGCTCCAAGCTCCAATTGGTCAAGAAGAAGCACCCACACCCCTACAAGGTTCAATGGCTAAGTGACTCCGGCACTATATGAGTTGAGCATACGGTCCGAGTATCCTTCAAAATAGGTGCATATGAGGACACTTTAGAGTGTGATGTGGTCCCAATGACCATTTGCCACCTCCTTCTTGGTCGACCATGGCAATTCGACCATGGTGTCTTCCACAACGGGTGTACCAACCACTATAGCTTCAAGATGAAAGGAAAAGAATATGTGCTACGACCTATGTCTCCTAGTCAAGTGATAGCCGACAAGCAAGCCACCCATCATGGAGAGAAGAGTGAGAAAGTGACCCACCCAAAAGTGAGTGAGAGCCACAAGCCAAATATGAGCGCCTCGTCGCCTAGAGAGAAAAACCTCATCCTATTTGCCACGAAAAGTGAGATGAGAGAAGTGTGTGAGAACCCATCGAGTGTGATGCACTTTGTCCTTGTGTGCAAAGATGGAGAGCCAACAACTAACACCTCTCACGAGTTACCTTTAGTGTTCCAATCTCTTTTGCAGGAATTTCAAGATGTTTTCCCCGACGAGCTAGCTCCGTGTCTACCTCCTCTACGAGGCATTGAGCATCGAATCGACCTCATCCCCGGAGCGCCACTTCCAAACAAAGCCCCATACCGTGTCCATCCCGAAGAAACCAAGGAGATTTAAAGGCAAGTACAACAACTCATCGACAACGGTCATGTACTTGAAAGCTTAAGCCAATGTGCCTTTCCCGTTATACTTGATCCATCTTTTGCACCTCATTATGCTAAATGTTTGACGCATACATCTTGGGAACAATATTACATCAAGGATGGTTATCCTATGAGAGCTAACAAACTATGCATTCCCGAGTCTTCTCTTCATTTGCTACTTTTGCAAGAGGCTCATGGAGGTGGACTCATGGGACACTTTGGACGCGACAAGACTTTCGCCACGCTCTCCAAGAACTACTTTTGGCCCAAGATGTTCCGCGACGTCTCACGCTTCACCACCCGATGCTCTACATGTCGCAAAGCTAAGTCTAAAGCTCAATCTCATGGTCTTTACATGCCTCTCCCTATTCCTTATCAACCATGGGAAGACATTAGTATGGATTTTGTACTTGGTTTGCCTAGAACTCAAAATGGAAAGGATTCCGTGTTTGTCGTTGTGGACCGATTTTCTAAGATGGCACATTTCATTCCCTGCAACAAGATAGGCGATGCTTCATATATTGCAAATCTCTTTTGTAGGGAAATCTTGTGCCTCCATGGAGTACCAAAGACAATTGTCTCCGACCACGACGTCAAGTTCTTGAGCTACTTTTGGAAGACTCTATGCGCCAAGCTCGGAATCAAGCTCTTGTGCTCATCTGCATACCATCCTCAAACTGACGGCCAAAACGAGGTGACGAATCGGACACTATCCACTCTACTTCGCGTGTTAATCAAGAGGAACATCAAGGAGTGGGAGGCGTGTCTACCCATCGCCGAGTACGCCTACAACCGTGCAAGACATTCGACTACCGGCAAGTCCCCCTTCGAGGTCGTCTACGGCTTCAACCCGTTGTCCCCATTGGACATTCTACCTCTCCCTCTACAAGAGCGCACCAACATGGATGCGAGTGCACGAGCAAGCTACATCAAGAAGATGCATGAAGATACAAGGCACACCATCGAGCGCCAAGTACAACGACTAGCGTCCAAGCTCAACATCAACAAGCAACACATGATATTCAACATTGGAGACCTAGTGTGGCTACACCTTCGCAAGGACCGCTTCCCCAATGAACACAAGTCCAAGCTTCTCCCTCGAGCCGACGGACCCTTCAAGGTGCCTGCATGCTACAACAACAACGCTTACAAGATCGACCTCCCACGCGACAAGTACAATGTGGGCGACATCTTCAACGTCTCCGATCTCTCCCCGTACCATGGTGATGAAGATTTCGATCCGAGGTCGGATCTTTCACAAGGGGGGGGGGAGATGATGCGGAGCATCCCTTGGTCATCCCCATGGACCTACCCATCGCCTCACCAAGCCTCAAGAGGACCCATGACTAGAGCACGTGCTAGAGCTCTCGAAACCGAGGTGACTTCTCTCCTAAATGATATCTCATCTGATCCTCTCGAGACATGGCTACTACCTAAGTCCGATATACTATGCATGATTAGGTGTCAAGAAGAACCTCCCGAGGATGCACGTGAAGACGGACAAGCTGCCCACTCCAAGGATGAAGAGAACCAGCTGAAACGGACAAGTTCACCTTCCAGGCCCCGGACATCCGGCGCAAGCCCCGGACATCCGGCCCCTGGAGCTTCTCCATCACCAACAGCCAAGTCTGCCAAGTCCCCAAGGCCTGGACATCCGGCATCCAGCCCGGACATCCAGCCTCAGCCTGGAAATCCGGCCAAAGCCCCGGAAATCCGGCGCCTCGCACCAGGAACCACAGAAACCTGCACCTCCAGCCCGGACATCCGACGTCTCGGCCCGGACATCCGGCGCCTCCGGAAGCGCCGGACATCCGGCCCGACGCCCGGACATCCGGCTCCGCCTGCGTGTGAACAGTGAAGGGCCGAAGCCCATGTACCTCTTCGCCCCTCTAGACTATATATACTCCTTTCCCTTCCTCTTTCTAGGTTTAGCATTGGATTCGCTCATTTTATGTGAGAGCCTTTGCTCATCCACTTGGATACTTCTCCTTGAAGTTCACGACCTCTTCGGAGAAGATCCCCAAGAGGATTCAAGACCCCTTTCTAGGGAAGAACATCAAGGCCTCCTCTCGGAGAAGAACGGTTCCGTTGTATCCTTTCCTTTGTTGATCTTGAACCTTGTGCTACCTTATGTGTGTGATGATCTAGCACTCGTGTGATTGATTCTATGTCGGTTTAGTGTTTCTCTCTCGTTTTCCCCGTGTTCCCCTTTGTGATTTCCGCGCGTTCCTCGTGTTCTCCCGTAGGATCCCCTCCAAACGTGAAAGATCGACGTTCTAGGGTTCCACCCTATATCACTTGGGGTCTTGACCATCTTCATGTGCATCTTCGGGAGGGTCGTCTTGGTACCTAATCATGCACAACATTCCGGATTGAGGTAGTAGCCATGTCTCGAGAGGATCATATGACATATCATTAAGGAGAGAAGTCACCTCGGTCTCGAGAGCTCTAGCACGTGCTCTAGTCATGGGTCCTCTTGGGGCTTGGTGAGGCGATGGAAGGTCCATGGGGATGACCGAAGGATGCTCCGCATCAGGATGTCCGGGCCAAGTCGCCGGATGTCCGGGCTGGTTGCAATAGCTTTTGTAGTTCCTGGAGCGTGGCGCCGGATTTCTGGGACTTTGGCTGGATTTCCGGGATGTGGCCGGATGTCCGGGCCGGACGCCGGATGTCTGGCCCTGTAGACTTGGCCAGCTTCGCTGTTGCTGATGGAGACGCTCCAGGGGTCGGATGTCCGGGGCCTTGGCCGGATGTCCGGGGCCTGGAAGGCGAACTTGCCCATTTCAGTTGGTTCTCTTCATCCGTGGAGTTGGAGGCTTGTCCGTCTTCACGTGCATCCTCGGGAGGTTCCTCTTGACACCTAATCATGCATAGTATATCGGACTTAGGTAGTAGCCATGTCTCGAGTGGATCATATGTGATATCACTAAGGAGAGAAGTCACCTCCGCCTCGAGAGTTCGAGCTCGTGCTCTAGTCATGGGTCCTCTTGGTGCTTGGTGAGGTGACGGAAGGTCCGTGGGGATGACCGAAGGATGCTCCGCATCAAAAACACTTGAAGGAGCTTGTCTTGACGGTCTCATCGGTCGGAGTAGATGAAGAAGCACGCAGCTTGAAGTTGCTTGTAGTAGGAGGAAGACGAATTGAACTTGACGAATGGTTCTTGTAACTTGACTTGTCATCGTTGCTTGGAGAAGGCTTGGTTGATGTCGAAGTTGGAGTAGTTGTTGAAGCTTGGTTATTGGAGAAGCCGTAGGTCTTGGATGAGTACTTGGCGTACTTGAAGTCATCTTGCACTTGACGTTCCGCCTTTGTAGCTTGATGAACGAGCTCAATGAGGTTGGAGTAGGGTTGGAAGTCGGCGATCTTCTTGATGGGATGATTGAGTCCATTCAAGAATCGTGCCATTGTTAGCTCATCATCTTCCGTGACATTGGCTCGACTCATGGCATTCTCCATTTCCTTGTAGTATTCTTCAACACTCTTTGTTCCTTTCTTGAGGAGTTGTAGCTTCTTGAAGAGATCACGGTTGTAGTAGGTTGGTACAAAACATGCTCGCATGACATCCTTCATTTGAGCCCAAGTGGTGATTGGAGGTTCACCTCTTGCTTGTTGGCGCTCAAGGACTTGTTCCCACCATATGAGCACATAGTCTTGGAACTCAAGTGAGGCCATAGCGATCTTCTTCTCTTCCTCATAGTTGTGCAAACGAAAGATTTTGTCGACCTTCAATGCCCATGAGAGGTATTCTTCGGGATCATTGCTTCCATTGAACTTGGGCATTGTGAATTTGAGCTTGCCATAGTGTTGCTCTTCATTGTGTTGTTGGGATGGTGGTGATGACGCCCTTGACATGGAGGGTAATCATCCTCATGTTGCTCTTGGTGTGGATGAAGTCCATGATCAACTTGCTCTTGTTGACCTTGTGGTTGAGGTGGAGCTTGACGAGCTTGTGGAGGAGCTTGAGGGACTTGACATTGCACGCGCGGTTGATAGTTCCTCTCTTGAATTTCTTCTCCAAGGTCCTCTTGATTGCACCGTTCGTGATTGCGGTTGGCGATGGCTCGATTGATTCTTGAAGGGCATGTTCCGCCTCAGGAGCTTGTGCTTCTCGTTGTTGTTGTTGAAGACGTTGAGCCTCGGCGTCTTGTTGCTCTTGGTGTAGATGCGCTCGTTCTTCTTCTTCTTGGCGACAAACACGTTGTCGTTCTTGAGCTTGGGCAAAAGCGACTTGGTTTGATTGTGATGAGGACATCAATACCATTGTTACACCCACAAACCCTGCTGCTATACATACTGGACCAATTACCAGAGCTCGCGCACGCCAACTAAATTACCAGGTACTTTCGTTTCTTGGTAATGATTCTAATGTTCATGAGAATATGATGCTGCCTAAATTGGAGACATTTTTTTTGCTTTCAAATGAAGGGCCTAGCTTGGAGAAGGATGAACATTGGAGCAAGAGAAAGCATGGAGATGATGGCATGCGCAAGGGGAACAAGAACGGAGTTACGGGTGATGATTTCAGGTCTTTGAAGCCACCATAACGAGTGCATGAAGCCTTGGACGAAATATACAAGCTGCCACTTTATAAATTTCGTCCAGAGGCTATTATAGGTGTTGCGTCACCTTTTAATTGGGCCAGGCCCGTGTAATTTCGAAATACCTCAGTATAGGCTATTTTTAGAGTCCGTATGTGTGGGGAAACAAGAGATAGGGTTGATTTCGGACCCCTCCACCAAGGGCCACGAAATTCCCCCTCTCTTCCTCCATATATACAGCCCTTAGGGCACCGTTTAGACTTTGGGTTTTGTTTAGATTAAAGTTCGCCATAGCTGCAACTTCGCGTACTTCGTTTGTGTTCAACGACCAGACAAAGGCGTCACAGAACCCCACCTTGATCAATAAAGCTTTCATCTTATATTCGCAATATCCAGATAGCAATCTCAGTTTCTTGCTTGTTCTTCGTTTGCTCGCAGGAAACAGACCCTCGTGGTCAGGTTGATCGTGCTCCGGCGTGGTCAATAACCTCTCGGAGTTGGTTTAGCGATTGCTAAGGCGCGACGTCCTCGCACGTTCGTAGTCGGATCGTCAAAGTCGACTTCCACCAAAGCGAGATCCATCATCTCATCGAAAGACGGGACACCTTTGCCTCTATCAGATTGAGGACGAGGGACGTGCTCATCGGCTTGCTCTTGCGAATGCTTGACGAGTAGCGGGTTTCAAGATGCATGACGGTCTTGACGCGCGGCTCGTCGAAGAGTGTTCGATGATGGTGTACTTGAGCCGGAGATGGAGTCGTCGGAGTGACTTTCTGGGAGGCGAGGCGGAAAAAAGGTGTAGAGAGGGAGAAGGTACATAAAAAATGATTTCTAAGGTAGAAAAGAGGCATCCACCAGTCATTGAGAACAGCTAATCCCGAAATGAGCAGGGGGGCGTCCGTCCTACAGCCGCCCAAAAAGGAACTGCAGTAATCTTGAATAGGAAGCCTACAGCGATAAAAAGAATCCCCATAAAAATACCACTAGATCGAGCACCAGTGATTTCGCAACACGACGACTTCTCCTTGCCCGATTTGAAATGGTGATGAATATGAAATTAGGAATATATATGGATAGATGAATTATGTGTCATGGAATCCGGATCATTAAAGAGTTAGTGTAGACAGTTGTCTAAGTGTGATCTTCTTATATCCCCACAAACTGTTGAGCTTGATAGACCCAAGGGGAAATAGAATCTCGAAAGGACCTTTCTTTTCCGTAGCCCCGTTGGAATCGAGGGCTTGATATCTCATTGGCATGACTAATTGATGAGGCCGACTAAGTAGTACTGACACATGACATCACTATATTACGCATTTTCGAGATAAGAAAGTGGAGAATGCACTCTTCCCTTTTTTTACATTTTAAACTCATGTTCATGGTCTGTTTTATTCCCAATTGTTGCTCGTGTGAAAAGAAAGAAGAGAAATTGGGCCATGTTTCTCGAGAGAGACTGCCTTCTCTCAGGCCAGCAGTCTTATAAAAAATCTGGAGATATCGTTTCCACATATATATTGATCGATGCCAGGAATGCCCTTTTGTTCTTGGCTTTCACGTGCATGAGTTACAGCATGCCATTCGGCGAAAACAAGGAGAATGAGGCATATAGCCGCTGGATTTTCTTCAATTTACGGCCAAATGAGATTGCCCGGATCATAGAGAATATGCAGAAAGGTACGTTTGTCCCTAACAGGGGGGCTAATGTCTATAAGGAACATAATCTCTCAAATTTCCTTCAAAAGGAAGTGCCAATGGGTTCAGAAGCATGACTGTAAAATAGCGACGAATGATGTTCTTTGACTTTCAGGGCCAAAAAGTCCTGCTTAAGGCTGAATTTGAGGGTACACCTGGCCTCCTGGTGCAAGCGGGTAGTATTTTTTGGATTCGCGTGCTCGCTGATGAGGACATCAATACAATTGTTACACCCACAGCCCCTGCTGCTATACATACTGGACCAATTACTAGAGCTCGTGCACGCCAACTAAATTACCAGGTACCTTCGTTTCTTGGTAATGATTCTAATGTTCATGAGAATATGATGCTGCCTAAATTGGATACATTTGTTTTGCTTATAAATGAAGGGCCTAGCTTGGAGAAGGATGAACATTGGAGCAAGAACAAGCATGGAGATGATGGCATGCGCAAGGGGAACAAGAACAGAGTTACAAGTGATGATTTCAGGACTTTGAAGCCACCATAATGGGTGCATGAAGCCTTGGACGAAATATACAAGATGCCACTTCATAAATTTCGTCCCGAGGCTATTTTAGGTGCTGCGTCACCTTATTATTGGGCCAGGCCCATGTAATTTCGAAATACATAAGTATAGGCTATTTTTAGAGTCTGTATGTGTGGGGAACCAAGAGATAGGGTTGATTTCGGACCCCTCCACCAAGGGCCACGAAATTCCCCCCTCTTCCTCCATATATACAGCCCTTAGGGCATCGTTTAGACTTTGGGTTTTGTTTAGATTAAAAGTTCGCCATAGCTGCAACTTCGCGTACTTCGTTTGTGTTCAACGACCAGACAAAGGCGTCACAGAACCCCACCTTGATCAATAAAGCTTTCATCTTATATTCGCAATATCCAGATTGCAATCTCAGTTTCTTGCTTGTTCTTCGTTTGCTCGCAGGAAACAGACCCTCGTGGTCAGGTTGATCGTGCTCCGGCGTGGTCAATAACCTCTCGGAGTTGGTTTAGCGATTGCTAAGGCGCGACGTCCTCGCACGTTCGTAGTCGGATCGTCAAAATCGACTTCCACCAAAGCGA
>NC_041391.1:316827486-316911912 GCF_002162155.2 Triticum dicoccoides
TTTTGGTGGCAGTCGACTTTGACGATCCGACTACGAACGTGCGAGGACGTCGCGCCTTAGCAATCGCTAAACCAACTCCGAGAGGTTATTGACCACGCCGGAGCACGATCAACCTGACCACGAGGGTCTGTTTCCTGCGAGCAAACGAAGAACAAGCAAGAAACTGAGATTGCAATCTGGATATTGCGAATATAAGATGAAAGCTTTATTGATCAAGGTGGGGTTCTCTGACGCCTTTGTCTGGTCGTTGAACACAAACGAAGTATGCGAAGTTGCAGCTATGGTGAACTTTTAATCTAAACAAAACCCAAAGTCTAAACGATGCCCTAAGGGCTGTATATATGGAGGAAGAGGGGGGAATTTCGTGGCCCTTGGTGGAGGGGTCCGAAATCAACCCTATCTCTTGTTTCCCCACACATACGGACTCTAAAAATAGCCTATACTTATGTATTTCGAAATTACATGGGCCTGGCCCAATAATAAGGTGACGCAGCACCTAAAATAGCCTCGGGACGAAATTTATGAAGTGGCATCTTGTATATTTCGTCCAAGGCTTCATGCACCCATTATGGTGGCTTCAAAGTCCTGAAATCATCACTTGTAACTCCGTTCTTGTTCCCCTTGCGCATGCCATCATCTCCATGCTTGTTCTTGCTCCAATGTTCATCCTTCTCCAAGCTAGGCCCTTCATTTATAAGCAAAACAAATGTATCCAATTTAGGCAGCATCATATTCTCGTGAACATTAGAATCATTACAAAGAAACGAAAGTACCTGGTAATTTAGTTGGCGTGCACGAGCTCTAGTAATTTGTCCAGTATGTATAGCAGCAGGGGCTGTGGGTGTAACAATTGTATTGATGTCCTCATCATCCTCCCCTTCTTGAAATGAAGTCGTCCTCGACGGAAGTTCATCTTCCTCACCCAAATAAGGCTTCAAATCTGCAATGTTAAAAGTGGGACTAACCCCAAAATCTGCAGGCAGCTCAAGTTTATATGCATTATCATTTATTTTCTCTAACACCTTAAAGGGACCATCAGCACGTGGCATTAACTTTGATTTGTGCAAATCAGGAAATCTATCCTTACGCAAATGTAACCAAACAAGATCTCCAGGTGCAAACACAACATGTTTTCTACCCTTATCTCCAGCAAGTTTATATTTAGCATTCATACGCTCAATGTTTTCCTTAGATAACTCATGCATTTTTAAAATCAATTCAGCACGTTGTTTAGCATCAAAATTAACCTTCTCCGAAGATGGAAGAGGCAACAAATCAATAGGTGCACGAGGTAGGAAACCATACACAACTTCAAAAGGGCACATCTTAGTAGTAGAATGCAATGAATGATTATAAGCAAATTCAATATGAGGCAAGCATTCCTCCCACATTTTCTTATTATTCTTCAAAACAGCCCTAAGCATAGTAGACAACGTTCTATTGACTACTTCAGTTTGTCCATCAGTTTGGGGGTGACAAGTAGTACTAAAAAGCAGTTTAGTCCCCAACTTAGCCCATAAACATCTCCAAAAGTGGCTAAGAAATTTAGTATCACGATCTGAAACAATAGTATTTGGCACACCATGCAAGCGAATAATTTCACGAAAGAACAAATCAGCAACAGTAACAGCATCATCGCTTTTATGACATGGTATAAAGTGTGCCATTTTCGAGAATCTATCCACGACAACAAATATGCTATCCCTCCCCTTCTTTGTTCGAGGTAAACCTAAAACAAAGTCCATAGATATATCCTCCCAAGGAACACTAGGTACATGCAAAGGCATATATAAACCATGAGGATTGAGTCGTGACTTAGCTTTTTGACATGTAGTGCATCGAGCAATAAAACGCTCAACATCCCGTCTCATCTTTGGCCAAAAGAAATGTGTAGCAAGTACGTCCTCCGTCTTTTTCACGCCAAAATGTCCCATTAATCCTCCTCCATGCGCTTCCTGCAACAACAAAAGACGAACGGAGCTAGCTGGAATGCATAGCTTGTTAGCACGAAACACAAATCCATCGTTAACGACAAACTTGTTCCACATCTTCCTTCTTTACAATTCTGCATTACATCTTTAAAATCAGCATCATGCACATATTGATCTTTGATGGTCTCCAAACCAAATATTTTGAAGTCAAGTTGTGAAAGCATAGTATAGCGACGAGACAATGCATCAGCAATAACATTTTCTTTTCCCTTCTTGTGTTTAATGACATAAGGGAAAGTCTCAATGAATTCAACCCATTTAGCATGTCTACGATTCAGTTTAGCTTGACTTTTAATATGTTTCAAAGATTCATGATCAGAATGTATAACAAATTCTTTGGGCCATAAATAATGTTGCCATGTTTCTAAAGTCCGAACAAGAGCATATAATTCTTTATCATAAGTAGAATAATTCAGACTAGGCCCACTCAATTTTTCAGAAAAGTATGCAACAGGTTTGCCATCTTGTAATAACACACCTCCTAATCCAATTCCACTAGCATCACATTCAAGCTCAAAAGTCTTATTAAAATCAGGAAGTTGGAGTAAAGGAGCATGTGTCAACTTATCTTTCAATACCGTGAAGGCTTCTTCCTGTGCGGTACCCCAAAGAAAAGGCACATCTTTCTTTGTAAGCTCGTTGAGAGGTGCAGCAATGGTGCTAAAATCTCTCACAAAACGCCTATAGAATCCAGCGAGGCCAAGAAAACTCCTCACTTGTGTGACCGTTTTGGGCTGCGGCCAACTCTCAATAGCTTCAATCTTGGCTTTATCAACTTCAATTCCCTGTGGAGTAACAACATAGCCAAGAAAAGATACTCGGTCGGTGCAAAAGGTGCACTTCCCAAGGTTACCAAACAAACGTGCATCACGTAGAGCAATAAAAACAGCACGTAAATGTTCCAAATGTTCTTCCAAAGATCTGCTATAAATCAATATGTCATCAAAGTAAACTACCACAAATCGTCCAATGAAAGCACGTAAAACTTCGTTCATTAATCTCATGAAAGTACTAGGTACATTAGTTAACCCAAAAGGCATGACTAACCACTCATATAATCCAAACTTAGTTTTAAATGCTGTTTTCCATTCATCTCCCAATTTCATACGAATTTGATGGTAGCCACTACGCAAATCAACTTTGGAGAATATTGTAGAGCCACTCAATTCATCAAGCATATCATCTAGCCTAGGAATAGGATGACGATAACGAATAGTAATATTATTAATGCCTCTACAATCAACACACATACGTGATGTACCATCCTTTTTCGGCACTAGAATAATAGGAACAACACAAGGACTAAGGGATTTGCGTATATAACCTTTGTCGAGAAGCTCTTGTACTTGACGCATAATCTCCTTCATCTCCTCTGGATTGGTACAGTATGGTGCACGGTTTGGCAGTGAAGCACCGGGAATTAAGTCAATCTGATGCTCAATCCCTCGAATAGGCGGTAATCCCGGTGGCACGTCTTGTGGAAAAACGTCAGCGAGCTCCTGCAAAATGTTAGTGACAGCAGGAGGCAAAGAGGAAGGCACGTCCTCGAATGAAAATAATGCCTCTTTGCACACAAAAGCATAGCAAACAGATTTGCTGAAATCTAGCTCATCAATATCAGATTTGGTGGCAAATAAACATGCACTTTTCAATTTAATTTCAGAAGCAACACTAGATGGTTTATTATTAGGCTTCATTTGTTGCTCAAATTCTTTTGCCACAATCTGATTTTCACTCTTATTCTTGTGACACCCCAAAAATTTGGCCTTGTTTTAATGAATTAAAATTTTGCCAGGAATTAAAACTTTGGATTTCTGAGCTCCATTTTGATTTTTTTTAAATCATTTCCTTCCCTGTTATGATGAGTTTTTCCCAAAGAGAAAACTTTTCAAATGTGTTATTGGACTTGTTTAACCTCTCAAGAAAAACTTTCCTTTTATCTGTGTAACTAATTAAATAATTAAGTTGCTTGATCTTTATTTTATTTTTTTGAAAATAATTTTTCAAGGTTAAATGGCCATATTTGAACTACAACCATTTGATAGATTCACTTAAAATTCCCACAAAAATTTGGAGATGTCATGTGATGTTTTTAAATCACTATTATGCAAAAATATATTTCATTCATGAAATATTTTGAGCCCTACACTCAATTTTTCTTCTCTGGTCCAGAGTGCATTTTGCACTGCAACCCATTTATATATTTCTTTAAGACTTCTACCAAAATTAGGGGAGGTCAGTAGGAGCATATTATTCCACTTTGTGCAAAAATCCAGGGTTGTTCTTTGAAAATATTGAGTGAATCAACCTCATTTCCATTCTGGACCAACTTGATGATTTGTACAACAACCACCATTTTAGTTGCTCCTATATCCATGATTATTTCTCCTACTTGTAGTCCCCCATGTTAAACCCTTAAGTCTAGGAGCATGCACCTTTTGGATCATTTTTGGTTCATGAAATGATGCCAATTACTTCCTGTCCAGGATTGAAGTTTTGTTGAACTTACTCTAGCAAGTTTCTGCTTTTGGCCAACTAACCTCACCACTCTCTCTTGCATCTAAAGAGACTTCCATTTGGAGTTTTTGGCCACTCCAAGACTTGCCTAAGTGCCCTTGGCATTTTGTCAAACACCTGGAGTGCATGACCAGTTTTGACATGAGTTGTGGCATTGCACTGTGAACTTGCACCTCTGATCAAACTAGCATGTCCACTAGACTCCTCGTTACTCCTAACCTGGGTCTGTTAATTGCCAGCCTCGACCGCGACCTCTAGCATGCTCTGGCATTACGTCGAGCACGTCCCGTGCACGCCCAGAGCGCGAGCAGAGCGTGCGTTTGGCACGCACGCGCACCGAGCCGACACGCTGGCCCCCACGGTTTTGGCCCACACTGCAGAGCCTCGCCACGCACTCCCTTTCTCACAGCTACGCGCCAAGCCGCCCCTCGCCACGCCCGGCAAGCCAAGAGCTAGCCGCCGCCGCCGCCCGACAGCCTCTGCCCATGTCGGCGCCGCCAAAGCCACCTCCGCTCGCCAGCTCGCACCTGGAGCAGTGCCCACTCGTCCGCTAGCTCCTGCCGTCATCCCCAGCCACGCCACGTTGCCCTGCAAGCTACAGGGAGGCGGTTCACCGGAGAGCTTATCCGGCCGCCGCGGAACCGACCTCGACGAGCTATAAAAGGAGGCCCCCGAGCCTCCCCGAGCACACAGGAAGCCTTAGAATGCACCCCTAGTCCTCCCATGACAGCCTATCGACCCGAGGGAGGTCTTCTTCCCCACCTCCGGCAACTGCAGCCGCCACCACTGCCCCGGCCAATTCGGCACCACCAGGGCCTCCCACTCTCCGTTCTCTCCACCAAGAGCACCCTCATCCTCCCGTAAACCATTTCCACTACTCGATTTTGATCGAGGACCACCGTAGCCCCAAAACCACTCTGCTCCCGCAGCTCTCCGTCCGCCGCGAAGCTCACCGCCGACGACCCCGTCCACTCCCGAGGCCGTAACAACCACCGGCGGGACCGCCTCGACCCCCTGAACCCGTGGATGACTTCGGTTTCTCGAACGGAGCCGCCAATCGCCGGCGGCGATCGCCGGAGTCCCACCTCCGCTCGGGACAGAGAAAGAGGAGGGAGAAGACTGGTCAAACCTGACCAGTGGGCCCTCTGGACCCACTGTCAGCGACCCCGTGCCTGTCCACGTGGTTAAGTGGAGGCGTAAAGCCCCAAGTACGCCTCATCTGCACCGAAAGCGTATTTCTATCTGAAACGTTTTCTTTTCTGTTTTATTTTAAAAAACAGATTTGACCAAATCTTTGACTGGCTATAACTTTTTAAATATAACTCCAAATAAGTTGATTCTTTTTCCCACCTTCCTCAAATTTGGTCTAGTTTATTTTAAGATTTATTTGAAAAAAATTCAAACAACTTTTTTGTACTGTTTTTGAAATGTGTGTTAATTCAAATATATTTTTAAATAGGATTTTGGGGAGAGAGAAGAAACTTTCAAAAGTTTTGGACAGCACCCCACCCCTCCACAACATTGAAGGCAAGCATTCTGAATCCCGGCATAATATTTTTGGTGTGATCGTGGATACATTATAACACCACCGCATTTCGAAGGACTCGTTATTTCATGTGGTATGATCATATGCATGAGTGCATATTAGTGATTTCCAGGCTGTTGGAAATGAACACACTTGTGATAATAATCACCCTCATGTGCCTTGCATGCATACCGGCGGGAACCCGGGAAAGCCTATGCCTTGGGTAGGCATGAGTTTGTCGTCGGTCTCCGTCGGGACGGTTATGTCTGGTATGGCATGGTAAAGTGATATGAGCAGTGACCCTGTTGGTTGAAATATATTCGTTATACTAATCATGTAGGGAATACTTAAACCTCCTGAGTCAACCGTAGATCGAGTCTTGTGCCAGTAACCCCCATACTCGTTTCGTACTACCACTCGTCTCTACAGCAAGTAGAGTACGGTTCAGTAAGTTGTCAACCCCTTTCTAGCACACACCGTACAGAGAGGCCATGGTGGAAGGTACCGGTTGTAGCTGGTAGGCAAGCCACCTGGTCCGGGGGCATGGGTGTTTCCGGTTGGGACCGAGAGGGGAGGCCACCCCTTAGAGCGCGCGATATAAATTTGATCCCATGCTATGCGAGGTTGTAGCCTCCCCACTTAGAGTTGCTTAACAGGTGTCGTGGGTGATTCCAGACACGTGTGAGTTAAGCTGGTGTGTGCAAGTTACGTGTGTTTTCAACAAAAAGACCGTAGACGGAATTAGTCCCGATGGACTAAAGAAATCCGTTACTCGTGGGTAAAGAGTACACCCTCTGCAGAGATTAAATCTATTCGAATAGCCGTGTCCATGGTTAAGGATTACAGTCTGGGATGGGTCAGGTGTCGGTCTTAGTGTCGGTCTTCGGAGGTGAAACGGTTAACCAGAAATGGAATTACTACTCGTGACTTGTGATAACTATGATTATTATTATTGTTGACTAACCCGTGATATTATTGTTATTATCGAGTATCTCAGGGATGGTTCTACCTCCGGGATATTCACTATGATTGTCTATTTTAAAGCCCTTTATGTGGTGTCGCTCAGACGCCCGACTGTGGCATTTCTTTTGAAGCACTTTATGTGGTGTCGCTCAGACGCCCGACTGTGGCATTTCTTTTAAAGCCCTTTATGTGGTGTCGCTCAGACGCCCGACTGTGGCATTTCTTTTAAAGCCCTTTATGTGGTGTCGCTCAGACGCCCGACTGTGGCATTTCTTTTAAAGCCCCTTATGTGGTGTCGCTCAGACGCCCGACTGTGGCATTTCTTTTAAAGCCCTTTATGTGATGTCGCTCAGACGCCCGACTGTGGCATTGCTTGTTATTTGTTTTCATAATTTTTTATACTACCATGTTATTGCATTTTTATAAATAACTTGCTTGCACGCATCAGAGTTTCATTTATCTTTTGTGACTGACGTCATGAGCATAAAATAATTTTAGCACATCATTGTTATGTTATACCTGTGTTCATAATGTTTGCGAGTACATTCAAAGTACTCACTGGCTTGTCCCTGGCTATTGTCTTGGCCAGATTTTCTTGCTCGGAGAGGAGCGACGCGATGTCAGCCCCGGAATCCCACACAATGGAGATATCAGCCTCGCGAAGATAGGAGTTAACCTGGTCAGCTGTTCCCGTGGGAAATGGAGTCCCATAGACACTGATGTTTCACAAGACGCTTCCGCCATCAACCACTAGAAACCATTTGTTGTACTCACAGGCCAGAATGGTCTTGTACTACATATGTTGTATTCTGCTTGGAATTTCTGTATCCAGTTGGAGCCTCATCAGCTAACAGTAATCCTGGGGCTGATGAGCACGACGGTCTTTTCTGGAAATTTATTACCCGGAAAAACCGGTCGTGGAAATTCTTCTCCTGTTTTGCTTTATTAGCTCTATTAATATCATCTTTCAAAATGGAATCAGGAGTGATAGGAAGCAAAGTAATATTTTTATCCTTATGAACAAGAGTATAGTGATTGTTTCTACCATGGTGTACAGAATTTTTATCAAATTGCCATGGTCTACCAAGTAATAAGGAACATGCTTGCATAGGTACCACATCACAATCAACATAATCAGCATATGTAGAGATACTAAAATGCACACGAACAGTACGTGTTACCTTAACCTTGCCGCTGTTGTTGAACCATTGGATGTAGTAAGGATGTGGATGTGGTCTTGTGGTGAGAGAAAGCTTCTCCACCATCTCCATGCTAGCCAAGTTGTTGCAGCTCCCTCCGTCTATTATGACGCACACAGAACGTTCCTTCACAACTCCCTTGGTATGGAACAAATTGTGCCTCTGATTTTGCTCAGCTTGTGTGACCTGCACACTCAAAACACGTTGAGCAACTAAACATTCATACCTGTCAGCATCTTCAGGAGCCATGTATTGCGTCTCATGATCAGAATCATCTCCACCATGTTCTTCACGTGTAATAAGAGCCAATGTCTCCTCATCATAGTCACTAGCGGACTCATATCCACCACCCTCGGTAGCAATCATCACACGCGGAGATTTGCATTCTCTCGCATAATGACCTCCTCCCTTACAACGACGACAAATAATATCACTTGTGTGCCCTGTTGATGCCCTGGAAGAAGAAGAACTCTGTGTAGGCCCGGCAGGTGCGCTCTTGGCAGATAATGGTGGTTGTTCCTGTTTTCTTGTATCACGGCTGTAGGAGGCACCTGATTGAGGTGCTGGTACAGTTGAAGTAGAAGATGCACGCGGTGTCCATGATGAAGGTCGGCCTGCAGAAAAGTTAGTTCGCGCCAATGCTTGTCGATCCTGCACTTCACGTTCAGCTTTACAAGCAAGATGGAATAAACGAGTGATATTAGTATACTCCTTATAGTCTATAATGGTCTGAATCTCTCTATTTAATCCACCCAGAAAACGTGCAAGCATAGCTTCATTCTCCTCAACAATACCACATCGAATCATGCCAGTTTGTAATTCCTGATAATATTCTTCTACAGAATTTTTTCCTTGTCTTAAACGCTGCAATTTTTGAAGCAATTCACGTTGATAATATGGTGGAACCCAACGCGTACGCATAGCAGTTTTCAAAGCAGCCCAAGTAGTTGGAATAGGATATAATCTACAATGTTCAGACCACCAGACACATGCAAAACTAGTGAAAGCACAAACAGCAGCAGCAACCCGTCTCTCCTCGGGATATTGTAAACATGTAAAACGTTGTTCAGTTTCTAACTCCCAAGTAAGATATATATCAGGAACATATCTACCCTCAAATGGTGGAATATTCAATTTCAGTTTAGGAATATGGACATCATCTCGTACCTGAGGTGGTGGTGCAGGCCTACCATTACGAATATATACCTGAGGTCGACCTGTTGGTGGTGGTGCTGGTGGTTGCACGTAGTTCTGATTTTGAGCAACCTCATCCTTGTAATCTCCTACATAATCATCCTCCTAAAAAAAATTTCCTTGCCGGGTAGCCACGCTCCGTTTAGGCCCAAAAGTTTTCGAAAACGCATTTTTCGAAAAAATTTCTGGCTATCCTATTTTTAGGTGTTTCTGAGTGTTTTGAGACAGGTGCCATTATAGGAAGCTTTTTTGACCCGTTTCCAGTTTTTGGGTCCGGGCAGTCGAAAAAAAAAATTGGTCGAAAAAATTTCGTGCCCATCCTGTCAGTTTGACCTAGGAAGAGTTTTGAGACACTCGCCATTATAGTGATTTTTCGCAAAAAAAAAGCAGCGCAAAAAAAAAGAGCGCAAAAAAAAAGAGCGAATTTTTTTTTTCAGAGTGTGCTTTTCCCTTGTTTACGTGCCGCGCCGTGATTTTGTTGGTGTTCTAGGCTCGCGTCTCTAGCACTGTCTAGCCTAGGACCAGCACAGTACCGTCGTTGAGCGTTTATTCAACTTTGCATCTCTGAATTGATTATTGCTGACCCTTTTTGCTACCATATTATAAGCCTTCCCAGCTCCACATGCATCTACGTCGTGCGTTTGACTCTCCCTGGTAATCGCTCTATCCAAGCTTTGAGAGTTTTGACTACAACGGTTGCCGATCACCACTTTCTGCTGGGTAAGAACTGGTAAGAATTTGAGGTTTGCTTGACGGATTTGTGACACCCACCACCACCACTTGTTCGTAGTCTGTAGGATCATATACTTGTGTGTTTCTATTGCTGCTAACCATGCCAGGATCACAAGCCGACGAGATTGACTGGGAGAATTTATCGAACAAGGAGCTTCATGATAAGTTTCAGCACATGATGACTGAACAGGTGCAAGATGTGTTGAATAATTTTGAAGAGGCCATGGAGAAGATTACTGACCTTGAGAAGACGTTCGAAACAAAGCTCGATAACAGATTTAATGAACTGCTTGCGCGTCTTCCACCACCGGTTGCACCTGTCGCACCTCTGCAACAACAACAACTACGCCCCCTTCCGAATCAGTATGGACGAGCACAGCATGTTCCTATTGAGCCAGGATAACATTCTGGTGCCGCTGCTACTGCTGTTGGTGCTTCTTTGGCTCCTGCTACTACTGCTGCTGGTACCCAGGAGGATGATGATTATGTGGGAGATTATGAGGATGAGGTTGATCAAAATCCGAACTACGTGCAGCCACCAGCACCACCACCACCAGGTCGACCTCAGGTATATATTCGTAATGGTAGGCCCGCACCACCACCTCAGGTACGAGATGATGTCCATATTCCTAAACTGAAATTGAATATTCCACCATTTGAGGGTAGATATGTTCCTGATATATATCTTACTTGGGAGTTAGAAACTGAACAACGTTTTACATGTTTACAATATCCCGAGGAGAGACGGGTTGTTGCTGCTGTTTGTGCTTTCACTAGTTTTGCATGTGTATGGTGGTCTGAACATTGTAGATTATATCCTATTCCCGCTACTTGGGCTGCTTTGAAAACTGCTATGCATACTCGTTGGGTTCCACCATATTATCAACGTGAATTGCTTCAAAAATTACAGCGCTTAAGACAAGGAAAAAATTCTATAGAAGAATATTATCAGGAGTTACAAACTGGCATGATTAGATGTGGTATTGTTGAGGAGAATGAAGCTATGCTTGCACGTTTTCTGGGTGGATTAAATAGAGAGATTCAGACCATTCTAGACTATAAGGAGTATACTAATATCACTCGTTTATTCCATCTTGCTTGTAAAGCTGAACGTGAAGTGCAGGATCGACAAGCATTGGCGCGAACTAACTTTTTTGCAGGCCGACCTTCATCATGGACACTGCGTGCATCTTCTACTTCAACTGCACCAGCACCTCAATTAGGTGCCTCCTCCAGTCGTGATACAAGAAAACAGGCACAACCACCATTATCTGCCAAGAGCGCACCTGCTGGGCCTGCACGGAGTTCTTCTTCTTCCATGGCATCAACAGGGCACACAAGTGATATTATTTGTCGTCGTTGTAAGGGAGGAGGTCATTATGCGAGAGAATGCAAATCTCCGCGTGTGATGATTGCTACCGCGGATGGTGGATATGAGTCCGCTAGTGACTATGATGAGGAGACTTTGGCTCTTATTACACGTGAAGAACATGGTGGAGATGATTCTGATCATGAGACGCAATACATGGCTCCTGAAGACGCTGACATGTATGAATGTTTAGTTGCTCAACGTGTTTTGAGTGTGCAGGTCACACAAGCTGAGCAAAATCAGAGGCACAATTTGTTCCATACCAAGGGAGTTGTGAAAGAACGTTCTGTGCGCGTCATCATAGATGGAGGGAGCTGCAACAACTTGGCTAGCATGGAGATGGTGGAGAAGCTTTCTCTCACCACAAGACCACATCCACATCCTTACTACATCCAATGGTTCAACAACAGCGGCAAGGTTAAGGTAACACGTACTGTTCGTGTGCATTTTAGTATATCTACATATGCTGATTATGTTGATTGTGATGTGGTACCTATGCAAGCATGTTCCTTATTACTTGGTAGACCATGGCAATTTGATAAAAATTATGTACACCATGGTAGAAACAATCAGTATACTCTTGTTCATAAGGATAAAAATATTACTTTGCTTCCTTTGACTCCTGATTCTATTTTGAAAGATGATATTCATAGAGCTAATAAAGCACAACAAGAGAAGAATAAGTGTCAAAATCAGATTGTGCCAATAGAATTTGAGCAACAAATGAAGCCTAATAATAAACCATCTAGTGTTGCTTCTGAAATTAAATTGAAAAGTGCATGTTTATTTGCCACCAAATCTGATATTGATGAGCCAGATTTCAGCAAATCTGTTTGCTATGCTTTTGTGTGCAAAGAGGCATTATTTTCATTAGAGGACGTGCCTTCCTCTTTGCCTCCTGCTGTCACTAACATTTTGCAGGAGTTCGCTGACGTCTTTCCACAAGACGTGCCACCGGGATTACCGCCTATTCGAGGGATTGAGCATCAGATTGACTTAATTCCCGGTGCTTCACTGCCAAACCGTGCACCATACCGTACCAATCCAGAGGAGACGAAGGAGATTATGCGTCAAGTACAAGAGCTTCTCGACAAAGGTTATATACGCGAATCCCTTAGTCCTTGTGATGTTCCTATTATTCTAGTGCCGAAAAAGGATGGTACATCACGTATGTGTGTTGATTGTAGAGGCATTAATAATATTACTATTCATTATCATCATCCTATTCCTAGGCTAGATGATATGCTTGATGAATTGAGTGGCTCTACAATATTCTCCAAAGTTGATTTGCGTAGTGGATACCATCAAATTCGTATGAAATTGGGAGATGACTGGAAAACAGCATTCAAAACTAAGTTTGGATTATATGAGTGGTTAGTCATGCCTTTTGGGTTAACTAATGCACCTAGTACTTTCATGAGATTAATGAACGAAGTTTTACGTGCTTTCATTGGACGATTTGTGGTAGTTTACTTTGATGACATATTGATTTATAGCAGATCTTTGGAAGAACATTTGGAACATTTACGTGCTGTTTTTATTGCTTTACGTGATGCACATTTGTTTGGTAACCTTGGGAAGTGCACCTTTTGCACCGACCGAGTATCTTTTCTTGGCTATGTTGTTACTCCACAGGGAATTGAAGTTGATAAAGCCAAGATTGAAGCTATTGAGAGTTGGCCGCAGCCCAAAACGGTCACACACGTGAGGAGTTTTCTTGGCCTCGCTGGATTCTATAGGCGTTTTGTGAGAGATTTCAGCACCATTGCTGCACCTCTCAATGAGCTTACAAAGAAAGATGTGCCTTTTCTTTGGGGTACCGCACAGGAAGAAGCCTTCTCGGTATTGAAAGATAAGTTGACACATGCTCCTTTACTCCAACTTCCTGATTTTAATAAGACTTTTGAGCTTGAATGTGATGCTAGTGGAATTGGATTAGGAGGTGTGTTATTACAAGATGGCAAACCTGTTGCATACTTTTCTGAAAAATTGAGTGGGCCTAGTCTGAATTATTCTACTTATGATAAAGAATTATATGCTCTTGTTCGGACTTTAGAAACATGGCAACATTATTTATGGCCCAAACAATTTGTTATACATTCTGATCATGAATCTTTGAAACATATTAAAAGTCAAGCTAAACTGAATCGTAGACATGCTAAATGGGTTGAATTCATTGAGACTTTCCCTTATGTCATTAAACACAAGAAGGGAAAAGAAAATGTTATTGTTGATGCATTGTCTCGTCGCTATACTATGCTTTCACAACTTGACTTCAAAATATTTGGTTTGGAGACCATCAAAGATCAATATGTGCATGATGCTGATTTTAAAGATGTAATGCGGAATTGCAAAGAAGGAAGAATGTGGAACAAGTTTGTCGTTGACGATGGATTTGTGTTTCGTGCTAACAAGCTATGCATTCCAGCTAGCTCCGTTCGTCTTTTGTTGTTGCAGGAGGCGCATGGAGGAGGATTAATGGGACACTTTGGCGTGAAGAAGACGGAGGACGTACTTGCTACACATTTCTTTTGGCCAAAGATGAGACGGGATGTTGAGCGTTTTATTGCTCGCTGCACTACATGTCAAAAAGCTAAGTCACGACTCAATCCTCATGGTTTATATATGCCTTTGCCTGTACCTAGTGTTCCTTGGGAGGATATATCTATGGACCTTGTTTTAGGTTTTCCTCGAACAAAGAAGGGGAGGGATAGCATATTTGTTGTCATGGATAGATTCTCGAAAATGGCACACTTTATACCATGTCATAAAAGCGATGATGCTGTTAATGTTGCTGATTTGTTCTTTCGTGAAATTATTCGCTTGCATGGTGTGCCAAATACTATTGTTTCAGATCGTGATACTAAATTTCTTAGCCACTTTTGGAGATGTTTATGGGCTAAGTTGGGGACTAAACTGCTTTTTAGTACTACTTGTCACCCCCAAACTGATGGCCAAACTGAAGTAGTCAATAGAACATTGTCTACTATGCTTAGGGCTGTTTTGAAGAGTAATAAGAAAATGTGGGAGGAATGCTTGCCTCATATTCAATTTGCTTATAATCGTTAATTGCATTCTACTACTAAGATGTGCCCTTTTGAAGTTGTGTATGGTTTCCTACCTCGTGCACCTATTGATTTGTTGCCTCTTCCATCTTCGGAGAAGGTTAATTTTGATGCTAAACAACGTGCTGAATTGATTTTAAAAATGCATGAGTTAACTAAGGAAAACATTGAGCGTATGAATGCCAAATATAAACTTGCTGGAGATAAGGGTAGAAAACATGTTGTGTTTGCACCTGGAGATCTTGTTTGGTTACATTTGCGTAAGGATAGATTTCCTGATTTGCGCAAATCAAAGCTCATGCCATGGGCTGATGGTCCCTTTAAGGTGTTAGAGAAAATAAATGATAATGCATATAAACTTGAGCTGCCTGCAGATTTTGGGGTTAGTCCCACTTTTAACATTGCAGATTTGAAGCCTTATTTGGGTGAGGAAGATGAGTTTCCGTCGAGGACGACTTCATTTCAAGAAGGGGAGGATGATGAGGACATCAATACCATTGTTACACCCACAGACCCTGCTGCTATACATACTGGACCAATTACTAGAGCTCGCGCACGCCAACTAAATTACCAGGTACTTTCGTTTCTTGGTAATGATTCTAATGTTCATGAGAATATGATGCTGCCTAAATTGGATACATTTGTTTTGCTTACAAATGAAGGGCCTAGCTTGGAGAAGGATGAACATTGGAGCAAGAACAAGCATGGAGATGATGGCATGCGCAAGGGGAACAAGAACGGAGTTACAAGTGATGATTTCAGGACTTTGAAGCCACCATAATGGGTGCATGAAGCCTTGGACGAAATATACAAGATGCCACTTCATAAATTTCGTCCCGAGGCTATTTTAGGTGCTGCGTCACCTTATTATTGGGCCAGGCCCATGTAATTTCGAAATACATAAGTATAGGCTATTTTTAGAGTCCGTATGTGTGGGGAAACAAGAGATAGGGTTGTTTTCGGACCCCTCCACCAAGGGCCACGAAATTCCCCCCTCTTCCTCCATATATACAGCCCTTAGGGCATCGTTTAGACTTTGGGTTTTGTTTAGATTAAAAGTTCGCCATAGCTGCAACTTCGCGTACTTCGTTTGTGTTCAACGACCAGACAAAGGCGTCACAGAACCCCACCTTGATCAATAAAGCTTTCATCTTATATTCGCAATATCCAGATTGCAATCTTAGTTTCTTGCTTGTTCTTCGTTTGCTCGCAGGAAAGAGACCCTCGTGGTCAGGTTGATCGTGCTCCGGCGTGGTCAATAACCTCTCGGAGTTGGTTTAGCGATTGCTAAGGCGCGACGTCCTCGCACGTTCGTAGTCGGATCGTCAAAGTCGACTTCCACCAAAGCGAAATCCACCATCTCATCGAAAGACGGGACACCTTTGCCTCTATCAAGATGATGAGGACATCAATACAATTGTTACACCCACAGCCCCTGCTGCTATACATACTGGACCAATTACTAGAGCTCGTGCACGCCAACTAAATTACCAGGTACTTTCGTTTCTTGGTAATGATTCTAATGTTCATGAGAATATGATGCTGCCTAAATTGGATACATTTGTTTTGCTTACAAATGAAGGGCCTAGCTTGAAGAAGGATGAACATTGGAGCAAGAACAAGCATGGAGATGATGGCATGCGCAAGGGGAACAAGAACGGAGTTACAAGTGATGATTTCAGGACTTTGAAGCCACCATAATGGGTGCATGAAGCCTTGGACGAAATATACAAGATGCCACTTCATAAATTTCGTCCCGAGGCTATTTTAGGTGTTGCGTCACCTTATTATTGGGCCAGGCCCATGTAATTTCGAAATACATAAGTATAGGCTATTTTTAGAGTCCGTATGTGTGGGGAAACAAGAGATAGGGTTGATTTCGGACCCCTCCACCAAGGGCCACGAAATTCCCCCCTCTTCCTCCATATATACAGCCCTTAGGGCATCGTTTAGACTTTGGGTTTTGTTTAGATTAAAAGTTCGCCATAGCTGCAACTTCGCGTATTTCGTTTGTGTTCAACGACCAGACAAAGGCGTCACAGAACCCCACCTTGATCAATAAAGCTTTCATCTTATATTCGCAATATCCAGATTGCAATCTCAGTTTCTTGCTTGTTCTTCGTTTGCTCGCAGGAAACAGACCCTCGTGGTCAGGTTGATCGTGCTTCGGCGTGGTCAATAACCTCTCGGAGTTGGTTTAGCGATTGCTAAGGCGCAACGTCCTCGCACGTTCGTAGTCGGATCGTGAAAGTCGACTTCCACCAAAGCGAAATCCATCATCTCATCGAAAGATGGGACACCTCCGCCTCTATCAAAAACTCTCAAAGCTTGGATAGAGCGATTACCAGGGAGAGTCGAACGCACGACGTAGATGTATGTGGAGCTGGGAAGGCTTATAATATGGTAGCAAAAAGGGTCAGCAATAATCAATTCAGAGATGCAAAGTTGAATAAACGCTCAACGACGGTACTGTGCTGGTCCTAGGCTAGACTGTGCTAGAGACGCGAGTCTAGAACACCAACAAAATCACGGCGCGGCACGTAAACAAGGGAAAAGCACACTCTGGATTTTTTTTCCGCTCTTTTTTTGCGCTGTTTTTTTTTTGCGTTGCTTTTTTTTGCGAAAAATCACTATAATGACGAGTGTCTCAAAACTCTTCCTAGGTCAAACTGACAGGATGGGCACGAAATTTTTTCGACCAATTTTTTTTTTCGACTGCCGGACCCAAAAACTGGAAACGGGTCAAAAAAAACTTCCTATAATGGCACCTGTCTCAAAACACTCAGAAACACCTAAAAATAGGATAGCCAGAATTTTTTTTGAAAAATGCGTTTTCGAAAAATTTTGGGCCTAAACGGAGCATGGTTTCCGGACTCTTTTTTTTCCGAAACCTACTCCGGCAAGGAAACACGAATCGGAATATAGATGGATCTCGAAAACAAACCTAGTATGACAAGAACTCGGATTGGTGGTGGATATATGGTGATAGATGGCAGCGGTGGTGGTATATGACAGCTGTCGTGGTATATGGATACGGATTCGAAGCGGTGGCGGATAAGCGGTGGTGGTAGATGGCAGGGGTGATGATGACGGTGCAGCGGCGGCGTGACAACTTATGACCAGAACTCAAAACTCTAAAAGACTAGACTCTAGGACTAGCAACTAGACACGACGATGCAACCGCAAATTCAACAAAGCAAAACCCTAAAAAGATTATGCAAAGGCTCAGATTGGTTCGGATATGATGAACTAACCCTAATTTTTTTGTGGCTTTTTCGTGGACTATAGGTATGAAGAACAGACTCGATCTAAACTACGAAAAACTGTAAAATCTCACCGAGCAACCTGGAAATCTGATACCACTTGATCGAGGCAAAGGTGTCCCGTCTTTCGATGAGATGATGGATATCGCTTTGTGGGCAGTCGACTTTGACGATCCGACTACGAACGTGCGAGGACGTCGCGCCTTAGCAATCGCTAAACCAACTCCAAGAGGTTATTGACCACGCCGGAGCACGATCAACCTGACCACGAGGGTCTGTTTCCTGCGAGCAAACGAAGAACAAGCAAGAAACTGAGATTGCAATCTGGATATTGCGAATATAAGATGAAAGCTTTATTGATCAAGGTGGGGTTCTGTGACGCCTTTGTCTGGTCGTTGAACACAAACGAAGTACCCGAAGTTGCAGCTATGGCGAACTTTTAATCTAAACAAAACCCAAAGTCTAAACGATGCCCTAAGGGCTGTATATATGGAGGAAGAGGGGGGAATTTCGTGGCCCTTGGTGGAGGGGTCCGAAATCAACCCTATCTCTTGTTTCCCCACACATACGGACTCTAAAAATAGCCTATACTTATGTATTTCGAAATTACATGGGCCTGGCCCAATAATAAGGTGACGCAGCACCTAAAATTGCCTCGGGACGAAATTTATGAAGTGGCATCTTGTATATTTCGTCCAAGGCTTCATGCACCCATTATGGTGGCTTCAAAGTCCTGAAATCATCACTTGTAACTCCGTTCTTGTTCCCCTTGCGCATGCCATCATCTCCATGCTTGTTCTTGCTCCAATGTTCATCCTTCTCCAAGCTAGGCCCTTCATTTGTAAGCAAAACAAATGTATCCAATTTAGGCAGCATCATATTCTCATGAACATTAGAATCATTACCAAGAAACGAAAGTACCTGGTAATTTAGTTGGCGTGCACGAGCTCTAGTAATTGGTCCAGTATGTATAGCAGCAGGGGTTGTGGGTGTAACAATTGTATTGATGTCCTCATCATCTTGATAGAGGCAAAGGTGTCCCGTCTTTCGATGAGATGGTGGATTTCGCTTTGGTGGAAGTCGACTTTGACGATCCGACTACGAACGTGCGAGGACGTCGCGCCTTAGCAATCGCTAAACCAACTCCGAGAGGTTATTGACCACGCCGGAGCACGATCAACCTGACCACGAGGGTCTGTTTCCTGCGAGCAAACGAAGAACAAGCAAGAAACTAAAATTGCAATCTGGATATTGCGAATATAAGATGAAAGCTTTATTGATCAAGGTGGGGTTCTGTGACGCCTTTGTCTGGTCGTTGAACACAAACGAAGTACGCGAAGTTGCAGCTATGGCGAACTTTTAATCTAAACAAAACCCAAAGTCTAAACGATGCCCTAAGGGCTGTATATATGGAGGAAGAGGGGGGGGGAATTTCGTGGCCCTTGGTGGAGGGGTCCGAAATCAACCCTATCTCTTGTTTCCCCACACATACGGACTCTAAAAATAGCCTATACTTATGTATTTCGAAATTACATGGGCCTGGCCCAATAATAAGGTGACGCAGCACCTAAAATAGCCTCGGGACGAAATTTATGAAGTGGCATCTTGTATATTTCGTCCAACGCTTCATGCACCCATTATGGTGGCTTCAAAGTCCTGAAATCATCACTTGTAACTCCGTTCTTGTTCCCCTTGCGCATGCCATCATCTCCATGCTTGTTCTTGCTCCAATGTTCATCCTTCTCCAAGCTAGGCCCTTCATTTGTAAGCAAAACAAATGTATCCAATTTAGGCAGCATCATATTCTCATGAACATTAGAATCATTACCAAGAAACGGAAGTACCTGGTAATTTAGTTGGCGTGCACGAGCTCTAGTAATTGGTCCAGTATGTATAGCAGCAGGGGCTGTGGGTGTAACAATTGTATTGATGTCATCATCAAATGCTTGGTTTTGCTCTTACGCTAACCACATTTGTTTTTCCAAGTGTTTGTTGTTCTTGCTTCTTTTGAAGGAATCACTAGATGGTGCGACATTAGAGAGTGCCCATTTCAAGTTTCAAGATGATGAGTGCTTGGTGACCGACCACTTCGACACGGCACCACCATCTCTTTCCCATGGTGATTTGGTTTTCGATCCGAGGTCGGATCTTTTCCAAGGGGGAGGGGATGATGCGGAGCATCCTACGGTCATCACCATGTCAAGAGTCCGTTTGGCAAGTGACACGTGCAACCTCTACTTCACATACACAAAGGTGAATCTTCTCATTTACACGTGCTCACTTGACCCCTTTGAGGATGGTATACTACTTGACCCTCCACTCATGTGCATGCATAGGTATTGCCGGAGCTTCACGGCTGACGAGGAGGAGTGCAAGCGCCAAGGATCACCTACACCATCCGCGAGGGAAGCGTGGAAGAGAAGGAAGAAGAAGCCTGGACAAGCTTCTGGAAAGCCCGGAACTTCCAGCCCCCGGAACCTCCGTCCGTCCCGGAACTTCCGGCCCCGACGCATCGAAGCCGTCCGAGAGTGTGCCAACTCTCTGGATAGCCCGCACCCTGGCCGGACCTTTGCCCGGAACCTCCGGCGCCCAGACCTTCCGGCCGTCCCCGGAACTTCCGGCCCTGCCTGCGCGCAGCGACTCGGCCCGTGGCCATGTACCCTTTCGCCCCTCACTTACCCCTTCGTGGCTACTACTATATATACTCATCCCCCTCCTCCATTCTAGGGTTAGCAAAGTAGTTGATACACATTTGTGAGCTTTGCTCCATGGATCCACCCCACTAGGAGATCAAGACCTCCTCTTGGAGTGACCAAACATCAAGACCTCCTTCTTGGGGAAGGATCCCAATCATAGGATCATCAAGCCCTCATCTCCTTCCTAGGATTTGGGATGAACTCTACCATGTATCTTATTTCCCTTTGTTGTTCATGTACCTTGTGGATCTTATGTGTTTGATTGTCTAGTGGATGTGTGATTTGACTTGTTCTTGAGTGTTCCTCTTGTTTTCCCTCCTTTGTTCATCTTGTTCTTGGGGATTCCACCTCCAATTCGTGAAAGATCGACCACATAGGGTTCCACCCTACATCAAGGTGCCACATCATATGGGCCTCCCACAACAAGACGACGACAAGAAGGTCGACCAAGGGCCATCCCCTTCGACCATGGCGATTGGAGTTGAGCATGGAGGCATTTGCACCTACATCTCTCCGACACCCACATATGTCGAGATGCCCCATTTGTCATGTGAGGAGAGCCACCACCCCATGAGTGACATGAGTGACTCCACCATACGTGACATTGAGAGCATTTCCTATGAGAGGATGAGTGTGACCACCACTAGCCCCACACATGAGAGCATGCCACACATCCTATGTGAGGTTGAGCGCCATTTGAGTGACTCCACCAACCATATGAGTGAGAGCATACTTGAGGGAGTGAGTGAGCCACAACACTTAGAGAGTGAGGTAGTTGACACGGCATGTGAGGCCACTATGATTTCTAATGACTTAACCTCTACTCCTAGTGTGTTTTCTTCTTTGGTGCTAGGTCTCCTACATGACGACACTCCTATCCTCGACGAGTCCATCCCTCCAATGGAGAAACCGATGGCCATGGTGGACGATGATGCACCCCCCACATGGTTCCATCAACATGAAGATGACAACGAGACGATCTTCAACACCTCACCTACAACACATGAGCGACGCTCCAAAGGTAACATAGGTGATGGTGCTTCTCTTGTCCCACTAGTGGACTCTCTTGACATCGATCGCTCCCATGATGTTGACCCACCTATTACCATGCTTCATGCTAGTGAGACTTCTTCATGCCTTGACTTACTTATTTATGATGAATATGATGATGAGCATGTTGAGTCTCCTAGTTGTGATGCTATGCTCCATAGGATATCATGTGAAAATTCTTTTGGTCACATCATGTTTGACAAACCTTTGAACTTGTCATATGCTATGAGTGAGATCTCCCATATTGCATCATTTCAATCTCAACATAGTAACTATGCATGCCCCATTAAAATCAATCCTATTTGCACTTATGGCATAGATGACGAGATGATGGTCATTGGCTTTTGCTTCTCATGTGATGATATTGCCATGCTTCCTTTACATGATTTGCGCAATTCATATCCTATACCATGCCATGATCACATTGTTCCAAATATGCTTTGTTTTGGATGTTGTCGATATTCTCCATGTGATGTTGCTACTCATGCTCATGAGGAGACCCCCATAGTTTCCTCATACATATTAGGAGATTTTGATACATCTCATACTTTACATGATTCCCATAATTACGTGCACCATATGCATCCCATGAATAACAATGCTCTAGATATTTCTCATGATACATTACATCCTTTGAGTCTCCATTATGACATACATAATAACAAACCTATCATGATGGATGACATGTTTCTATATCATGCCTCTCATTTATTTGATCATTGGCTATTTTGTGCTAACCGACATATGCACGTGCGCATTATGATGGATGATGTGTACATATGCCACACACACACAATTTTTCCTTTGCCTTTGTTTGTGTAGGTACTCATGCATACTCGTCAACCTCTCAATCCCAAGAGTTGACGAAACGAGCTCTTGAGAGCAACGATGACTTGGGATCCCGTGGACTATCCTTTCCGCCATTACCTTCGTGCAACGACTACGCGCATCTCTTTTACTTGTCTCTCTCACGACTATGGGCTATTTACCTCTTGTCACCTTATGCCCATACTATCGTGTTCACTTTGCATGTTATCATTGCTTCTATGCCTTTGCCATGCAATTGTGACCCTTGTTTGCATCTACCCATGATTCACCATTATGCTACTTCCATGTGTATTTGCATGCTTGGTGGAGATCCTTGTTGCTATTGCCATGTTTATCATGTGCCCCATGCTATTGATGCTTGTTGTGTTGGGAGAGTCATGATACCCTATTGCTATTTGCATATGGCCTCTCGCCAACACATTGATGATATTTTTCTCATATCTAGCTTTCATGCTTGTGCTATGACATGTGAATTATTCACACCCACTATTTGCACACATGACATGCTTGCCATGATTCCTTCTAGTACGTTGCATCTTCGCACTACTAGCTTGCTTGACTTGATCGCTATGATTGCTTGCTTGGTTGCATCACCCATGTTCCACTCTTATTCGCTTTCTTGGGTTGATGACGTATATGTTCATGCCTCTCACATGATATATCTTGATCATTGTCTCTTGTGTCCGTTAGTTGCCTCTTTCATATCCACTTGTATTGAGTGCAACCATACTATGCTTATTGATCTTGGAGACTTTGACACCTTACTTGTGATGCATGCTTGTTTGATTGAGCCTATTGCATTTGGTTGTTCTCGCATCATATGCCTCCATACTATGTGATGAGGACATCAATACAATTGTTACACCCATAGCCCCTGCTGCTATAAATACTGGACCAATTACTAGAGCTCGCGCACGCCAACTAAATTACCAGGTACTTTTGTTTCTTGGTAATGATTCTAATGTTCATGAGAATATGATGCTGCCTAAATTGGATACATTTGGTTTGCTTACAAATGAAGGGCCTAGCTTGGAGAAGGATGAACATTGGATTAAGAACAAGCATGGAGATGATGGCATGCGCAAGGAGAACAAGAACGGAGTTACAAGTGATGATTTCAGGACTTGGAAGCCACCATAATGGGTGCATGAAGCCTTGGACGAAATATACAAGATGCCACTTCATAAATTTCGTCCCGAGGCTATTATAGGTGCTGCGTCACCTTACTATTGGGCCAGGCCCATGTAATTTCGAAATACATAAGTATAGGCTATTTTTATAGTCCGTATGTGTGGGGAAACAAGAGATAGGGTTGATTTCGGACCGCTCCACCAAGGGTCACGAAATCCCCCCCTCTTCCTCCATATATACAACCCTTAGGGCATCGTTTAGACTTTGGGTTTTGTTTAGATTAAAAGTTCGCCATAGCTGCAACTTCGCGTACTTCGTTTGTGTTCAACGACCAGACAAAGGCGTCACAGAACCCCACCTTGCTCAATAAAGCTTTCATCTTATATTCGCAATATCCAGATTGCAATCTCAGTTTCTTGCTTGTTCTTCGTTTGCTCGCAGGAAACAGACCCTCGTGGTCAGGTTGATCGTGCTCCGGCGTGGTCAATAACCTCTCGGAGTTGGTTTAGCGATTGCTAAGGCACGACGTCCTCGCACATTCGTAGTCGGATCGTCAAAGTCGAGTGCCACCAAAGCGATATCCATCATCTCATCGAAAGACGGGACACCTTTGCCTCTATCAAGTGGTATCAGATTTCCAGGTTGCTCGGTGAGATTTTACAGTTTTTCGTAGTTTAGATCGAGTCTGTTCTTCATACCTACAGTCCACGAAAAATCCACAAAAAAAATTAGGGTTAGTTTATCATATCCGAACCAATGTGAGCCTTTGCATAATCTTTTTAGGGTTTTGCTTTGTTGAATTTGCGGTTGCATCGTCGTGTCTAGTTGCTGGTCTTAGAGTCTAGTCTTTTAGAGTTTCGAGTTCTGGTCATAAGTTGTCACGCTGCCGCCGCACCATCATCATCGCCCCTGCCATCTACCACCGCCGCTCATCCGCCACCGCTTCGAATCCGTATCCATATACCACCACCGCTGTCATATACCACCACCGCTGCCATCTACTACCATATATCCACCACCAATCCGAGTTCTTGTCATATTAGGTTTGTTTTCCAGATCCATCTAGATTCCGATTCGTGTTTCCTTGCCGGAGTAGGTTTCGAAAAAAAAAGAGTCCGGAAACCACCCTCCGTTTAGGCCCAAAATTTTTCGAAAACGCATTTTTCGAAAAAAATTCTGGCTATCCTATTTTTAGGTGTTTCTGAGTGTTTTGAGACAGGTGCCATTATAGGAAGCTTTTTTGACCCGTTTCTAGTTTTTGGGTCCGGGCAGTCGAAAAAAAAAATTGGTCGAAAAAATTCCGTGCCCATCCTGTCAGTTTGACCTAGGAAGAGTTTTGAGACACTCGCCATTATAGTGATTTTTCGCAAAAAAAAACAACGCAAAAAAAAATAGCGCAAAAAAAAGAGCGGAAAAAAAATCCAGAGTGTGCTTTTCCCTTGTTTACGTGTCGCGCCGTGATTTTGTTGGTGTTCTAGGCTCGCGTCTCTAGCACAGTCTAGCCTAGGACCAGCACAGTACCGTCGTTGAGCGTTTATTCAACTTTGCATCTCTGAATTGATTATTGCTGACCCTTTTTGCTACCATATTATAAGCCTTCCCAGCTCCACATGCATCTACGTCGTGCGTTTGACTCTCCCTGGTAATCGCTCTATCCAAGCTTTGAGAGTTTTTGACTACAACGGTTGCCGATCACTGCCTGCTGCTGGGTAAGAACTGGTAAGAATTTGAGATTTGCTTGACGGATTTGTGACACCCACCACCACCTCTTGTTAGTAGTCTGTAGGATCATATTCTTGTGTGTTTCTATTGCTGCTAACCATGCCAGGATCACAAGCCGACGAGACTGACTGGGAGAACATGACGAATAAGGATTTGCATGATAAATTTCAGCAAATGATGAGTGGACAGGTGCAAGACGTGCTAAACAGATTTGAAGAGGCCATGGAGAAGATAGATGGCATGGAGAAGACGTTCGAAACAAAGCTCGATAACAAGTTTAATGAATTGCTCGCGCGTCTTCCACCACCACCATCCGCTGCACCTAACGCACCTCTCCAACAACAACAACAATGACTACCTCCATGTCGTGAAATAGACCTCCGTCGAGCGAGCCGTGTTCCTCTTGCGTTTGGCCAAACTGTTGGTGCTGCTGTTGATACTTCTGTGGCTCCTGCTGCTGATGCGGAGGAGGATGATTATGTGGGAGATTACGAGGATGAGGTTGCTCAAAATCAGAACTACGTGCAACCACCTGCACCACAACCACCAGGTCGTCCACATGCAAATAATCACAATGGTAGGGCTTTCCCTCAGGTATGAGATCATGACCATCTTCCTAAACTGAAATTGAATATTCCACCTTTCGAGGGTAGATATGTTCCTGATATATATCTTACTTGGGAGTTAGAAACTGAACAACGATTTACATGTTTACAATATCCCGAGGAGAGACGGATTGCCGCTGCTGTTTGTGCTTTCACTAGTTTTGCATGTGTATGGTGGTCTGAACATTGTAGATTATATCCTATTCCAACTACTTGGGCTGCTTTGAAAACTGCTATGCGTACTCGTTGGGTTCCACCATATTATCAACGTGAATTGCTTCAGAAATTACAGCGCTTAAGACAAGGAAAAAATTCTGTAGAAGAATATTATCAGGAATTACAAACTGGCATGATTAGATGTGGTATTGTTGAGGAGAATGAAGCTATGCTTGCACGTTTTCTGGTTGGATTAAATAGAGAGATTCAGACCATTCTAGACTATAAGGAGTATACTAATATCACTCGTTTATTCCATCTTGCTTGTAAAGCTGAACGTGAAGTGCAGGATCGACAAGCATTGGCGCGAACTAACTTTTCTGCAGGCCGACCTTCATCATGGACACCGCGTGCATCTTCTACTTCAACTGCACCAGCACCTCAATCAGGTGCCTCCTACAGCCGTGATACAAGAAAACAGGAACAACCACCATTATCTGCCAAGAGCGCACCTGCCGGGCCTGCACAGAGTTCTTCTTCTTCCAGGGCATCAACAGGGCACACAAGTGATATTATTTGTCGTCGTTGTAAGGGAGGAGGTCATTATGCGAGAGAATGCAAATCTCCGCGTGTGATGATTGCTACCGAGGGTGGTGGATATGAGTCCGCTAGTGACTATGATGAGGAGACATTGGCTCTTATTACACGTGAAGAACATGGTGGAGATGATTCTGATCATGAGACGCAATACATGGCTCCTGAAGACGCTGACAGGTATGAATGTTTAGTTGCTCAACGTGTTTTGAGTGTGCAGGTCACACAAGCTGAGCAAAATCAGAGGCACAACTTGTTCCATACCAAGGGAGTTGTGAAGGAACGTTCTGTGCGCGTCATAATAGACGGAGGGAGCTGCAACAACTTGGCTAGCATGGAGATGGTGGAGAAGCTTTCTCTCACCACAAGACCACATCCACATCCTTACTACATCCAATGGTTCAACAACAGCGGCAATGATGAGGACATCAATACAATTGTTACACCCACAACCCCTGCTGCTATACATACTGGACCAATTACTAGAGCTCGTGCACGCCAACTAAATTACCAGGTACTTTCGTTTCTTGGTAATGATTCTAATGTTCATGAGAATATGATGCTGCCTAAATTGGATACATTTGTTTTGCTTACAAATGAAGGGCCTAGCTTGGAGAAGGATGAACATTGGAGCAAGAACAAGCATGGAGATGATGGCATGCGCAAGGGGAACAAGAACGGAGTTACAAGTGATGATTTCAGGACTTTGAAGCCACCATAATGGGTGCATGAAGCCTTGGACGAAATATACAAGATGCCACTTCCTAAATTTCGTCCCGAGGCTATTTTAGGTGCTGCGTCACCTTATTATTGGGCCAGGCCCATGTAATTTCGAAATACATAAGTATAGGATATTTTTAGAGTCCGTATGTGTGGGGAAACAAGAGATAGGGTTGATTTCGGACCCCTCCACCAAGGGCCACGAAATTCCCCCCTCTTCCTCCATATATACAGCCCTTAGGGCATCGTTTAGACTTTGGGTTTTGTTTAGATTAAAAGTTCGCCATAGCTGCAACTTCGCGTACTTCGTTTGTGTTCAACGACCAGACAAAGGCGTCACAGAACCCCACCTTGATCAATAAAGCTTTCATCTTATATTCGCAATATCCAGATTGCAATCTTAGTTTCTTGCTTGTTCTTCGTTTGCTCGCAGGAAACAGACCCTCGTGGTCAGGTTGATCGTGCTCCGGCGTGGTCAATAACCTCTCGAAGTTGGTTTAGCGATTGCTAAGGCGCGACGTCCTCACACGTTCGTAGTCGGATCGTCAAAGTCGACTTCCACCAAAGCGAAATCCACCATCTCATCGAAAGACGGGACACCTTTGCCTCTATCAAGTGGTATCAGATTTCCAGGTTGCTCGGTGAGATTTTACAGTTTTTTCGTAGTTTAGATCGAGTCTGTCTTCATACCTATAGTCCACGAAAAAGCCACAAAACCAATTTTTTTTTTTCGGCTGCCCGGACCCAAAAACTGGAAACGGGTCAAAAAAAACTTCCTATAATGGCACCTGTCTCAAAACACTCAGAAACACCTAAAAATAGGATAGCCAGAAATTTTTTCGAAAAATGCGTTTTCGAAAAATTTTGGGCCTAAACGGAGCGTGGCTACCCGACTCTTTTTTTTTTTCCGAAACCTACTCCGGCAAGGAAACACAAATCGGAATCTAGATGGATCCCGAAAACAAACCTAATAAGCAAAGAACTTGGATTGGTGGTGGATATATGGTGGTGGTATATGGCAGCGGTGGTAGTATATGGATATGGATCGGTGGTGGTATATGGACACGGATTGGTGGTGGTATATGGATACGGATTCGGTGCGGTGGTGGTAGATGGCAGGGGCGATGATGAGGAGACTTTGGCTCTTATTACACGTGAAGAACATGGTGGAGATGATTCTGATCATGAGACGCAATACATGGCTCCTGAAGACGCTGACAGGTATGAATGTTTAGTTGCTCAACGTGTTTTGAGTGTGCAGGTCACACAAGCTGAGCAAAATCAGAGGCACAATTTGTTCCATACCAAGGGAGTTGTGAAGGAACGTTCTGTGCGCGTCATCATAGACGGAGGGAGCTGCAACAACTTGGCTAGCATGGAGATGGTGGAGAAGCTTTCTCTCACCACAAGACCACATCCACATCCTTACTACATCCAATGGTTCAACAACAGCGGCAAGGTTAAGGTAACACGTACTGTTCGTGTGCATTTTAGTATCTCTACATATGCTGATTATGTTAATTGTGATGTGGTACCTATGCAAGCATGTTCCTTATTACTTGGTAGATCATGGCAATTTGATAAAAATTCTGTACACCATGGTAGAAACAATCACTATACTCTTGTTCATAAGGATAAAAATATTACTTTGCTTCCTATGACTCCTGATTCCATTTTGAAAGATGATATTAATAGAGCTAATAAAGCACAACAGGAGAAGAATAAGAGTGAAAATCAGATTGTGGCAAAAGAATTTGAGCAACAAATGAAGCCTAATAATAAACCATCTAGTGTTGCTTCTGAAATTAAATTGAAAAGTGCATGTTTATTTGCCACCAAATCTGATATTGATGAGCTAGATTTCAGCAAATCTGTTTGCTATGCTTTTGTGTGCAAAGAGGCATTATTTTCATTCGAGGACGTGCCTTCCTCTTTGCCTCCTGCTGTCACTAACATTTTGCAGGAGTTCGCTGACGTTTTTCCACAAGACGTGCCACCGGGATTACCGCCTATTCGAGGGATTGAGCATCAGATTGACTTAATACCCGGTGCTTCACTGCCAAACCGTGCACCATACCGTACCAATCCAGAGGAGACGAAGGAGATTATGCGTCAAGTACAAGAGCTTCTCGACAAAGGTTATATACGCGAATCCCTTAGTCCTTGTGCTGTTCCTATTATTCTAGTGCCGAAAAAGGATGGTACATCACGTATGTGTGTTGATTGTAGAGGCATTAATAATATTACTATTCGTTATCGTCATCCTATTCCTAGGCTAGATTATATGCTTGATGAATTGAGTGGCTCAACAATATTCTCCAAAGTTGATTTGCGTAGTGGCTACCATCAAATTCGTATGAAATTGGGAGATGAATGGAAAACAGCATTTAAAACTAAGTTTGGATTATATGAGTGGTTAGTCATGCCTTTTGGGTTAACTAATGCACCTAGTACTTTCATGAGATTAATGAACGAAGTTTTACGTGCTTTCATTGGACGATTTGTGGTAGTTTACTTTGATGACATACTGATTTATAGCAGATCTTTGGAAGAACATTTGGAACATTTACGTGCTGTTTTTATTGCTCTACGTGATGCACGTTTGTTTGGTAACCTTGGGAAGTGCACCTTTTGCACCGACCGAGTATCTTTTCTTGGCTATGTTGTTACTCCACAGGGAATTGAAGTTGACAAAGCCAAGATTGAAGCTATTGAGTGATGAGGACATCAATACAATTGTTACACCCACAACCCCTGCTGCTATACATACTGGACCAATTACTAGAGCTCGTGCACGCCAACTAAATTACCAGGTACTTTCGTTTCTTGGTAATGATTCTAATGTTCATGAGAATATGATGCTGCCTAAATTGGATACATTTGTTTTGCTTACAAATGAAGGGCCTAGCTTGGAGAAGGATGAACATTGGAGCAAGAACAAGCATGGAGATGATGGCATGCGCAAGGGGAACAAGAACGGAGTTACAAGTGATGATTTCAGGACTTTGAAGCCACCATAATGGGTGCATGAAGCCTTGGACGAAATATACAAGATGCCACTTCCTAAATTTCGTCCCGAGGCTATTTTAGGTGCTGCGTCACCTTATTATTGGGCCAGGCCCATGTAATTTCGAAATACATAAGTATAGGATATTTTTAGAGTCCGTATGTGTGGGGAAACAAGAGATAGGGTTGATTTCGGACCCCTCCACCAAGGGCCACGAAATTCCCCCCTCTTCCTCCATATATACAGCCCTTAGGGCATCGTTTAGACTTTGGGTTTTGTTTAGATTAAAAGTTCGCCATAGCTGCAACTTCGCGTACTTCGTTTGTGTTCAACGACCAGACAAAGGCGTCACAGAACCCCACCTTGATCAATAAAGCTTTCATCTTATATTCGCAATATCCAGATTGCAATCTTAGTTTCTTGCTTGTTCTTCGTTTGCTCGCAGGAAACAGACCCTCGTGGTCAGGTTGATCGTGCTCCGGCGTGGTCAATAACCTCTCGGAGTTGGTTTAGCGATTGCTAAGGCGCGACGTCCTCGCACGTTCGTAGTCGGATCGTCAAAGTCGACTTCCACCAAAGCGATATCCATCATCTCATCGAAAGATCGGGACACCCCCGCCTCTATCATTTGCGCAAATCAAAGTTAATGCCACGTGCTGATTGTCCCTTTAAGGTGTTACAGAAAATAAATGATAATGCATATAAACTTGAGCTGCCTGCAGATTTTGGGGTTAGTCCCACTTTTAACATTGCAGATTTGAAGCCTTATTTGGGTGAGGAAGATGAACTTCCGTCGAGGACGACTTCATTTCAAGAAGGGGAGGATGATGAGGACATCAATACAATTGTTACACCCACAGCCCCTGCTGCTATACATACTGGACCAATTACTAGAGCTCGTGCACGCCAACTAAATTACCAGGTACTTTCGTTTCGTGGTAATGATTCTAATGTTCATGAGAATATGATGCTGCCTAAATTGGATACATTTGTTTTGCTTACAAATGAAGGGCCTAGCTTGGAGAAGGATGAACATTGGAGCAAGAACAAGCATGGAGATGATGGCATGCGCAAGGGGAACAAGAACGGAGTTACAAGTGATGATTTCAGGACTTTGAAGCCACCATAATGGGTGCATGAAGCCTTGGACGAAATATACAAGATGCCACTTCATAAATTTCGTCCCGAGGCTATTTTAGGTGCTGCGTCACCTTATTATTGGGCCAGGCCCATGTAATTTCGAAATACATAAGTATAGGCTATTTTTAGAGTCTGTATGTGTGGGGAAACAAGAGATAGGGTTGATTTCGGACCCCTCCACCAAGGGCCACGAAATTCCCCCCTCTTCCTCCATATATACAGCCCTTAGGGCATCATTTAGACTTTGGGTTTTGTTTAGATTAAAAGTTCGCCATAGCTGCAACTTCGCGTACTTCGTTTGTGTTCAACGACCAGACAAAGGCGTCACAGAACCCCACCTTGATCAATAAAGCTTTCATCTTATATTCGCAATATCCAGATTGCAATCTTAGTTTCTTGCTTGTTCTTCGTTTGCTCGCAGGAAACAGACCCTCGTGGTCAGGTTGATCGTGCTCCGGCGTGGTCAATAACCTCTCGGAGTTGGTTTAGCGATTGCTAAGGCGCGACGTCCTCACACGTTCGTAGTCGGATCGTCAAAGTCGACTTCCACCAAAGCGAAATCCACCATCTCATCGAAAGACGGGACACCTTTGCCTCTATCAGGCAAGGTTAAGGTAACACGTACTGTTCGTGTGCATTTTAGTATCTCTACATATGCTGATTATGTTGATTGTGATGTGGTACCTATGCAAGCATGTTCCTTATTATTTGGTAGACCATGGCAATTTGATAAAAATTTTGTACACCATGGTAGAAACAATCACTATACTCTTGTTCATAAGGATAAAAATATTACTTTGCTTCCTATGACTCCTGATTCCATTTTGAAAGATGATATTAATAGAGCTAATAAAGCAAAACAGGAGAAGAATAAGAGTGAAAATCAGATTGTGGCAAAAGAATTTGAGCAACAAATGAAGCCTAATAATAAACCATCTAGTGTTGCTTCTGAAATTAAATTGAAAAGTGCATGTTTATTTGCCACCAAATCTGATATTGATGAGCTAGATTTCAGCAAATCTGTTTGCTATGCTTTTGTGTGCAAAGAGGCATTATTTTCATTCGAGGACGTGCCTTCCTTTTTGCCTCCTGCTGTCACTAACATTTTGCAGGAGTTCGCTGACGTTTTTCCACAAGACATGCCGCCGGGATTACCGCCTATTCGACAGATTGAGCATCAGATTGACTTAATTCCCGGTGCTTCACTGCCAAACCATGCACCATACCGTACCAATCCAGAGGAGACGAAGGAGATTATGCGTCAAGTACAAGAGCTTCTCGACAAAGGTTATATACGCGAATCCCTTAGTCCTTGTTCTGTTACTATTATTCTAGTGCCGAAAAAGGATGGTACATCACATATGTGTGTTGATTGTAGAGGCATTAATAATATTACTATTCGTTATCGTCATCCTATTCCTAGGCTAGATGATATGCTTGATGAATTGAGTGGCTCTACAATATTCTCCAAAGTTGATTTGCGTAGTGGCTACCATCAAATTCGTATGAAATTGGGAGATGAATGGAAAACAGCATTTAAAACTAAGTTTGGATTATATGAGTGGTTAGTCATGCCTTTTGGGTTAACTACTGCACCTATTACTTTCATGAGATTAATGAACGAAGTTTTACGTGCTTTCATTGGACGATTTGTGGTAGTTTACTTTGATGACATATTGATTTATAGCAGATCTTTGGAAGAACATTTGGAACATTTACGTGTTGTTTTTATTGCTCTACGTGATGCACGTTTGTTTGGTAACCTTGGGAAGTGCGCCTTTTGCACCGACCGAGTATCTTTTCTTGGCTATGTTGTTACTCCACAGGGAATTGAAGTTGATAAAGCCAAGATTGAAGCTATTGAGAGTTGGCCGCAGCCCAAAACGGTCACATAAGTGAGGAGTTTTCTTGGCCTCGCTGGATTCTATAGGCGTTTTGTGAGAGACTTCAGCACCATTGCTGCACCTCTCAATGAGCTTACAAAGAAAGATGTGCCTTTTCGTTGGGGTACCGCACAGGAAGAAGCCTTCACGGTATTGAAAGATAAGTTGACACATGCTCCTTTACTCCAACTTCCTGATTTTAATAAGACTTTTGAGCTTGAATGTGATGCTAGTGGAATTGGATTAGGAGGTGTGTTATTACAAGATGGCAAACCTGTTGCATACTTTTCTGAAAAATTGAGTGGGCCTAGTCTGAATTATTCTACTTATGATAAAGAATTATATGCTCTTGTTCGGACTTTAGAAACATGGCAACATTATTTATGGCCCTAAGAATTTGTTATACATTCTGATCATGAATCTTTGAAACATATTAAAAGTCAAGCTAAACTGAATCGTAGACATGCTAAATGGGCTGAATTCATTGAGACTTTCCCTTATGTCATTAAACACAAGAAGGGAAAAGAAAATGTTATTGCTGATGCATTGTCTCGTCGCTATACTATGCTTTCACAACTTGACTTCAAAATATTTGGTTTGGAGACCATCAAAGATCAATATGTGCATGATGCTGATTTTAAAGATGTAATGCAGAATTGTAAAGAAGGAAGAATGTGGAACAAGTTTGTTGTTAACGATGGATTTGTGTTTCGTGCTAACAAGCTATGCATTCCAGCTAGCTCCGTTCGTCTTTTGTTGTTGCAGGAGGCGCATGGAGGAGGATTAATGGGACACTTTGGCGTGAAGAAGACGGAGGACGTACTTGCTACACATTTCTTTTGGCCAAAGATGAGACGGGATGTTGAGCGTTTTATTGCTCGCTGTACCTAGTGTTCCTTGGGAGGATATATCTATGGACTTTGTTTTAGGTTTACCTCGAACAAAGAAGGGGAGGGATAGCATATTTGTTGTCGTGGATAGATTCTCGAAAATGGCACACTTTATACCATGTCATAAAAGCGATGATGCTGTTAATGTTGCTGATTTGTTCTTTCGTGAAATTATTCGCTTGCACGGTGTGCCAAATACTATTGTTTCAGATCGTGATACTAAATTTCTTAGCCACTTTTGGAGATGTTTATGGGCTAAGTTGGGGACTAAACTGCTTTTTAGTATTACTTGTCACCCCCAAACTGATGGCCAAACTGAAGTAGTCAATAGAACATTGTCTACTATGCTTAGGGCTGTTTTGAAGAGTAATAAGAAAATGTGGGAGGAATGCTTGCCTCATATTCAATTTGCTTATATTCGTTCATTGCATTCTACTACTAAGATGTGCCCTTTTGAAGTTGTGTATGGTTTCCTACCTCGTGCACCTATTGATTTGTTGCCTCTTCCATCTTCGGAGAAGGTTAATTTTGATGCTAAACAACGTGCTGAATTGATTTTAAAAATGCATGAGTTAACTAAGGAAAACATTGAGCGTAAGAATGCTAAATATAAACTTGCTGGAGATAAGGGTAGAAAACATGTTGTGTTTGCACCTGGAGATCTTGTTTGGTTACATTTGCGTAAGGATAGATTTCCTGATTTGCGCAAATCAAAGTTAATGCCACGTGCTGATGGTCCCTTTAAGGTGTTAGAGAAAATAAATGATAATGCATATAAATTGGAGCTGCCTGCAGATTTTGGGGTTAGTCCCACTTTTAACATTGTAGATTTGAAGCCTTATTTGGGTGAGGAAGATGAACTTCCGTCGAGGACGACTTCATTTCAAGAAGGGGAGGATGATGAGGACATCAATACAATTGTTACACCCACAGCCCCTGCTGCTATACATACTGGACCAATTACTAGAGCTCGTGCACGCCAACTAAATTACCAGGTACTTCCGTTTCTTGGTAATGATTCTAATGTTCATGAGAATATGATGCTGCCTAAATTGGATACATTTGTTTTGCTTACAAATGAAGGGCCTAGCTTGGAGAAGGATGAACATTGGAGGAAGAACAAGCATGGAGATGATGGCATGCGCAAGGGGAACAAGAACGGAGTTACAAGTGATGATTTCAGGACTTTGAAGCCACCATAATGGGTGCATGAAGCCTTGGACGAAATATACAAGATGCCACTTCATAAATTTCGTCCCGAGGCTATTTTAGGTGCTGCGTCACCTTATTATTGGGCCAGGCCCATGTAATTTCGAAATACATAAGTATAGGCTATTTTTAGAGTCCGTATGTGTGGGGAAACAAGAGATAGGGTTGATTTCGGACCCCTCCACCAAGGGCCACGAAATTCCCCCCTCTTCCTCCATATATACAGCCCTTAGGGCATCATTTAGACTTTGGGTTTTGTTTAGATTAAAAGTTCGCCGTAGCTGCAACTTCGCGTACTTCGTTTGTGTTCAACGACCAGACAAAGGCGTCACAGAACCCCACCTTGATCAATAAAGCTTTCATCTTATATTCGCAATATCCAGTTTGCAATCTCAGTTTCTTGCTTGTTCTTCGTTTGCTCGCAGGAAACAGACCCTCGTGGTCAGGTTGATCGTGCTCCGGCGTGGTCAATAACCTCTCGGAGTTGGTTTAGCGATTGCTAAGGCGCGACGTCCTCGCACGTTCGTAGTCGGATCGTCAAAGTCGACTGCCACCAAAGCGATATCCATCATCTCATCGAAAGACGGGACACCTTTGCCTCTATCACAAGTGATATTATTTGTCGTCGTTGTAAGGGAGGAGGTCATTATGCGAGAGAATGCAAATCTCCGCGTGTGATGATTGCTACCGCGGATGGTGGATATGAGTCCGCTAGTGACTATGATGAGGAGACTTTGGCTCTTATTACACGTGAAGAACATGGTGGAGATGATTCTGATCATGAGACGCAATACATGGCTCCTGAAGACGCTGACAGGTATGAATGTTTAGTTGCTCAACGTGTTTTGAATGTGCAGGTCACACAAGCTGAGCAAAATCAGAGGCACAATTTGTTCCATACCAAGGGAGTTGTGAAAGAACGTTCTGTGCGCGTCATCATAGATGGAGGGAGCTGCAACAACTTTGCTAGCATCGAGATGGTGGAGAAGCTTTCTCTCACCACAAGACCACATCCACATCCTTACTACATCCAATGGTTCAACAACAGCGGCAAGTTTAAGGTAACACGTACTATTCGTGTGCATTTTAGTATCTCTACATATGCTGATTATGTTGATTGTGATGTGGTACCTATGCAAGCATGTTCCTTATTACTTGGTAGACCATGGCAATTTGATAAAAATTCTGTACACCATGGTAGAAACAATCACTATACTCTTGTTCATAAGGATAAAAACATTACTTTGCTTCCTATGACTCCTGATTCAATTTTGAAAGATGATATTAATAGAGCTAATAAAGCAAAATAGGAGACGAATAAGAGTGAAAATCAGATTGTGGAAAAAGAATTTGAGCAACAAATGAAGCCTAATAATAAACCATCTAGTGTTGCTTCTGAAATTAAATTGAAAAGTGCATGTTTATTCGCCACCAAATCTGATATTGATGAGCTAGATTTCAGCAAATCTGTTTGCTATGCTTTTGTGTGCAAAGAGGCATTATTTTCATTCGAGGACGTGCCTTCCTCTTTGCCTCCTGCTGTCACTAACATTTTGCAGGAGTTCGCTGAAGTCTTTCCACAAGACGTGCCACCGGGATTACCGCCTATTCGAGGGATTGAGCATCAGATTGACTTAATTCCCGGTGCTTCACTGCCAAACCGTGCACCATACCGTACCAATCCAGAGGAGACGAAGGAGATTATGCGTCAAGTACAAGAGCTTCTCGACAAAGGTTATATACGCGAATCCCTTAGTCCTTGTGCTGTTCCTATTATTCTAGTGCCGAAAAAGGATGGTACATCACGTATGTGTGTTGATTGTAGAGGCATTAATAATATTACTATTCGTTATCGTCATCCTATTCCTAGGCTAGATGATATGCTTGATGAATTGAGTGGCTCTACAATATTCTCCAAAGTTGATTTACGTAGTGGCTACCATCAAATTCGTATGAAATTGGGAGATGAATGGAAAACAGCATTTAAAACTAAGTTTGGATTATATGAGTGGTTAGTCATGCCTTTTGGGTTAACTAATGCACCTAGTACTTTCATGAGATTAATGAACGAAGTTTTACGTGCTTTCATTGGACGATTTGTGGTAGTTTACTTTGATGACATATTGATTTATAGCAGATCTTTGGAAGAACATTTGGAACATTTACGTGCTGTTTTTATTGCTCTACGTGATGCACGTTTGTTTGGTAACCTTGGGAAGTGCACCTTTTGCACCGACGGAGTATCTTTTCTTGGCTATGTTGTTACTCCACAGGGAATTGAAGTTGATAAAGCCAAGATTGAAGCTATTGAGAGTTGGCCGCAACCCAAAACGGTCACACAAGTGAGGAGTTTTCTTGGCCTCGCTGGATTCTATAGGCGTTTTGTGAGAGATTTCAGCACCATTGCTGCACCTCTCAATGAGCTTACAAAGAAAGATGTGCCTTTTCTTTGGGGTACCGCACAGAAAGAAGCCTTCTCGGTATTGAAAGATAAGTTGACACATGCTCCTTTACTCCAACTTCCTGATTTTAATAAGACTTTTGAGCTTGAATGTGATGCTAGTGGAATTGGATTAGGCGGTGTGTTATTACAAGATGGCAAACCTGTTGCATACTTTTCTGAAAAATTGAGTGGGCCTAGTCTGAATTATTCTACTTATGATAAAGAATTATATGCTCTTGTTCGTACTTTAGAAACATGGCAACATTATTTATGGCCCAAAGAATTTGTTATACATTCTGATCATGAATCTTTGAAACATATTAAAAGTCAAGCTAAACTGAATCGTAGACATGCTAAATGGGTTGAATTCATTGAGACTTTTCCTTATGTCATTAAACACAAGAAGGGAAAAGAAAATGTTATTGCTGATGCATTGTCTCGCCGCTATACTATGCTTTCACAATTTGACTTCAAAATATTTGGTTTGGAGACCATCAAAGATCAATATGTGCATGATGCTGATTTTAAAGATGTAATGCAGAATTGTAAAGAAGGAAGAATGTGGAACAAGTTCGTCGTTAACGATGGATTTGTGTTTCGTGCTAACAAGCTATGCATTCCAGCTAGCTCCGTTCGTCTTTTGTTGTTGCAGGAGGCGCATGGAGGAGGATTAATGGGACACTTTGGCGTGAAGAAGACGGAGGACGTACTTGCTACACATTTCTTTTGGCCAAAGATGAGACGGGATGTTGAGCGTTTTATTGCTCGCTGCACTACATGTCAAAAAGCTAAGTCATGACTCAATCCTCATGGTTTATATATGCCTTTGCCTGTACCTAGTGTTCCTTGGGAGGATATATCTATGGACTTTGTTTTAGGTTTACCTCGAACAAAGAAGGGGAGGGATAGCATATTTGTTGTCCTGGATAGATTCTCGAAAATGGCACACTTTATACCATGTCATAAAAGCGATGATGCTGTTAATGTTGTTGATTTGTTCTTTCGTGAAATTATTCGCTTGCATGGTGTGCCAAATACTATTGTTTCAGATCATGATACTAAATTTCTTAACCACTTTTGGAGATGTTTATGGGCTAAGTTGGGGACTAAACTGCTTTTTAGTACTACTTGTCACCCCCAAATTGATGGACAAACTGAAGTAGTCAATAGAACGTTGTCTACTATGCTTAGGGCTGTTTTGAAGAATAATAAGAAAATGTGGGAGGAATGCTTGCCTCATATTGAATCTTCTTATAATCGTTCATTGCATTCTACTACTAAGATGTGCCCTTTTGAAGTTGTGTATGGTTTCCTACCTCGTGCACCTATTGATTTGTTGCCTCTTCCATCTTCGGAGAAGGTTAATTTTGATGCTAAACAACGTGCTGAATTGATTTTAAAAATGCATGAGTTAACTAAGGAAAACATTGAGCGTAAGAATGCTAAATATAAACTTGCTGGAGATAAGGGTAGAAAACATGTTGTGTTTGCACCTGGAGATCTTGTTTGGTTACATTTGCGTAAGGATAGATTTCCTGATTTGCGCAAATCAAAGTTAATGCCACGTGCTGATGGTCCCTTTAAGGTGTTAGAGAAAATAAATGATAATGCATATAAACTGGAGCTGCCTACAGATTTTGGGGTTAGTCCCACTTTTCACATTGTAGATTCGAAGCCTTATTTGGGTGAGGAAGATGAACTTCCGTCGAGGACGACTTCATTTCAAGAAGGGGAGGATGATGAGGACATCAATACAATTGTTACACCCACAGCCCCTGCTGCTATACATACTGGACCAATTACTAGAGCTCGTGCACGCCAACTAAATTACCAGGTACTTTCGTTTCTTGGTAATGATTCTAATGTTCATGAGAATATGATGCTGCCTAAATTGGATACATTTGTTTTCCTTACAAATGAAGGGCCTAGCTTGGAGAAGGATGAACATTGGAGCAAGAACAAGCATGGAGATGATGGCATGCGCAAGGGGAACAAGAACGGAGTTACAAGTGATGATTTCAGGACTTTGAAGCCACCATAATGGGTGCATGAAGCCTTGGACGAAATATACAAGATGCCACTTCATAAATTTCGCCCCGAGGCTATTTTAGGTGCTGCGTCACCTTATTATAGGGCCAGGCCCATGTAATTTCGAAATACATAAGTATAGGCTATTTTTAGAGTCCGTATGTGTGGGGAGACAAGAGATAGGGTTGATTTCGGACCCCTCCACCAAGGGCCACGAAATTCCCCCCTCTTCCTCCATATATACAGCCCTTAGGGCATCGTTTAGACTTTGGGTTTTGTTTAGAGTAAAAGTTCGCCGTAGCTGCAACTTCGCGTACTTCGTTTGTGTTCAACGACCAGACAAAGGCGTCACAGAACCCCACCTTGATCAATAAAGCTTTCATCTTATATTCGCAATATCCAGATTGCAATCTCAGTTTCTTGCTTGTTCTTCGTTTGCTCGCAGGAAACAGACCCTCGTGGTCAGGTTGATCGTGCTCCGGCGTGGTCAATAACCTCTCGGAGTTGGTTTAGCGATTGCTAAGGCGCGACGTCCTCGCACGTTCGTAGTCGGATCGTCAAAGTCGACTGCCACCAAAGCGATATCCATCATCTCATCGAAAGACGGGACACCTTTGCCTCTATCACAAGTGATATTATTTGTCGTCGTTGTAAGGGAGGAGGTCATTATGCGAGAGAATGCAAATCTCCGCGTGTGATGATTGCTACCGCGGATGGTGGATATGAGTCCGCTAGTGACTATGATGAGAAGACTTTGGCTCTTATTACACGTGAAGAACATGGTGGAGATGATTCTGATCATGAGACGCAATACATGGCTCCTGAAGACGCTGACATGTATGAATGTTTAGTTGCTCAACGTGTTTTGAGTGTGCAGGTCACACAAGCTGAGCAAAATCAGAGGCACAATTTGTTCCATACCAAGGGAGTTGTGAAAGAACGTTCTGCGCGCGTCATCATAGATGGAGGGAGCTGCAACAACTTGGCTAGCATCGAGATGGTGGAGAAGCTTTCTCTCACCACAAGACCACATCCACATCCTTACTACATCCAATGGTTCAACAACAGCGGCAAGGTTAAGGTAACACGTACTGTTCGTGTGCATTTTAGTATCTCTACATATGCTGATTATGTTGATTGTGATGTGGTACCTATGCAAGCATGTTCCTTATTACTTGGTAGACCATGGCAATTTGATAAAAATTCTGTACACCATGGTAGAAACAATCACTATACTCTTGTTCATAAGGATAAAAACATTACTTTGCTTCCTATGACTCCTGATTCAATTTTGAAAGATGATATTAATAGAGCTAATAAAGCAAAACAGGAGACGAATAAGAGTGAAAATCAGATTGTGGAAAAAGAATTTGAGCAACAAATGAAGCCTAATAATAAACCATCTAGTGTTGCTTCTGAAATTAAATTGAAAAGTGCATGTTTATTTGCCACCAAATCTGATATTGATGAGCTAGATTTCAGCAAATCTGTTTGCTATGCTTTTGTGTGCAAAGAGGCATTATTTTCATTCGAGGACGTTCCTTCCTCTTTGCCTCCTGCTGTCACTAACATTTTGCAGGAGTTCGCTGAAGTCTTTCCACAAGACGTGCCACCGGGATTACCGCCTATTCGAGGGATTGAGCATCAGATTGACTTAATTCCCGGTGCTTCACTGCCAAACCGTGCACCATACCGTACCAATCCAGAGGAGACGAAGGAGATTATGCGTCAAGTACAAGAGCTTCTCGACAAAGGTTATATACGCGAATCCCTTAGTCCTTGTGCTATTCCTATTATTCTAGTGCCGAAAAAGGATGGTACATCACGTATGTGTGTTGATTGTAGAGGCATTAATAATATTACTATTCGTTATCGTCATCCTATTCCTAGGCTAGATGATATGCTTGATGAATTGAGTGGCTCTACAATATTCCCCAAAGTTGATTTGCGTAGTGGATAGCATCAAATTCGTATGAAATTGGGAGATGAATGGAAAACAGCATTCGAAACTAAGTTTGGATTATATGAGTGGTTAGTCATGCCTTTTGGGTTAACTAATGCACCTAGTACTTTCATGAGATTAATGAACGAAGTTTTACGTGCTTTCATTGGACGATTTGTGGTAGTTTACTTTGATGACATATTGATTTATAGCAGATCTTTGGAAGAACATTTGGAACATTTACGTGCTGTTTTTATTGCTCTACGTGATGCACGTTTGTTTGGTAACCTTGGGAAGTGCACCTTTTGCACCGACGGAGTATCTTTTCTTGGCTATGTTGTTACTCCACAGGGAATTGAAGTTGATAAAGCCAAGATTGAAGCTATTGAGAGTTGGCCGCAACCCAAAACGGTCACACAAGTGAGGAGTTTTCTTGGCCTCGCTGGATTCTATAGGCGTTTTGTGAGAGATTTCAGCACCATTGCTGCACCTCTCAATGAGCTTACAAAGAAAGATGTGCCTTTTCTTTGGGGTACCGCACAGGAAGAAGCCTTCACGGTATTGAAAGATAAGTTGACACATGCTCCTTTACTCCAACTTCCTGATTTTAATAAGACTTTTGAGCTTGAATGTGATGCTAGTGGAATTGGATTAGGAGGTGTGTTATTACAAGATGGCAAACCTGTTGCATACTTTTCTGAAAAATTGAGTGGGCCTAGTCTGAATTATTCTACTTATGATAAAGAATTATATGCTCTTGTTCGGACTTTAGAAACATGGCAACATTATTTGATAGAGGCGGGGTGTCCCGATCTTTCGATGAGATGGTAACTATCGATTTGGTGGAGACGACTTTGACGATCCGACTACAAACGTGCACGACGTTGCGCCTTAGCAATCGCTAAACCAATCTCCAGAGGTTATTGACCACGCCGGTGCACGATCAACCTGACCACGAAGGTCTATTCCTGCAAGCAATCGAAGAACGAGCAAGAATATGATAAAAGCAATCTGAATATTGCAAATATGTATGAAGTATTGATAAAGGTGGGGATCCGTAAGCGGTCTTGGTCTGGTCGTTGGACACAAACGAAGTACACGAAGTTGCAATGGCTAACTTTTAACTAAACAAATCCCAAGGAAAAGCTACTAGATGGATCTACTTATATAGGAGCAAGGGGTGGCGGCCAAGGAGGTGGGAGGACGTCCCAAGGCAGCCTAAAACTAAATCTAGGTCGTACAAGGCCAATGGGCCCAAGTGGAGGTGATGTAACACCTTTGGACTTGTAGTTTGACTCGGATTCTGCTGCAGCATGAGATTGTTTCGTCCACAACTCAACGCTCCGGACGAATTTGAAGGTGATTCCAATTGGGTTGGAAAGTGCACGAAATCTAGTTTCCAACAAAAAAAGAATCACCCAATTCGGAGTCCGTATGAAAAACTTGTGTGCGTTTTGAGTCAGGTATGTCTGTGCAGTCCGAATCTGAATCCAGAACGTGAGAGACTTGGACTCTATCTTCTCTTGGGCCAAAAGTGACGTGAGAGAACTTTTTGGACAGCAAATAAACATCTCTTTCTTCCTTATCTTCATATATGGATTGTACAAATGTCCCATACACCTGCAATTAGACAAAACACAGAAGTATGTGAAGTATTTTTGTTCTGGATAACATAAATAGATTATTGAATAGTTTGCACTAGAAATCACCTGACAAATATGCATATATGCAATATTTTTGGTCATATCCAAGGTAGTCATGTCCTCATCAAAGTGTCCCATTAATCCTCCTCCATGCGCCTCCTGCAACAACAAAAGACGAACGGAGCTAGCTGGAATGCATAGCTTGTTAGCACGAAACACAAATCCATCGTTAACGACAAACTTGTTCCACATTCTTCCTTCTTTACAATTCTGCATTACATCTTTAAAATCAGCATCATGCACATATTGATCTTTGATGGTCTCCAAACCAAATATTTTGAAGTCAAGTTGTGAAAGCATAGTATAGCGACGAGACAATGCATCAGCAATAACATTTTCTTTTCCCTTCTTGTGTTTAATGACATAAGGGAAAGTCTCAATGAATTCAACCCATTTAGCATGTCTACGATTCGGTTTAGCTTGACTTTTAATATGTTTCAAAGATTCATGATCAGAATGTATAACAAATTCTTTGGGCCATAAATAATGTTGCCATGTTTCTAAAGTCCGAACAAGAGCATATAATTCTTTATCATAAGTAGAATAATTCAGACTAGGCCCACTCAATTTTTCAGAAAAGTATGCAACAGGTTTGCCATCTTGTAATAACACACCGCCTAATCCAATTCCACTAGCATCACATTCAAGCTCAAAAGTCTTATTAAAATCAGGAAGTTGGAGTAAAGGAGCATGTGTCAACTTATCTTTCAATACCGAGAAGGCTTCTTCCTGTGCGGTATCCCAAAGAAAAGGCACATCTTTCTTTGTAAGCTCATTGAGAGGTGCAGCAATGGTGCTGAAATCTCTCACAAAACGCCTATAGAATCCAGCGAGGCCAAGAAAACTCCTCACTTGTGTGACCGTTTTGGGTTGCGGCCAACTCTCAATAGCTTCAATCTTGGCTTTATCAACTTCAATTCCCTGTGGAGTAACAACATAGCCAAGAAAAGATACTCCGTCGGTGCAAAAGGTGCACTTCCCAAGGTTACCAAACAAACGTGCATCACGTAGAGCAATAAAAACAGCACGTAAATGTTCCAAATGTTCTTCCAAAGATCTGCTATAAATCAATATGTCATCAAAGTAAACTACCACAAATCGTCCAATGAAAGCACGTAAAACTTCGTTCATTAATCTCATGAAAGTACTAGGTGCATTAGTTAACCCAAAAGGCATGACTAACCACTCATATAATCCAAACTTAGTTTTAAATGCTGTTTTCCATTCATCTCCCAATTTCATACGAATTTGATGGTAGCCACTACGCAAATCAACTTTGGAGAATATTGTAGAGCCACTCAATTCATCAAGCATATCATCTAGCCTAGGAATAGGATGACGATAACGAATAGTAATATTATTAATGCCTCTACAATCAACACACATACGTGATGTGCCATCCTTTTTCGGCACTAGAATAATAGGAACAGCACAAGGACTAATGATGAGGACATCAATACAATTGTTACACCCACAGCCCCTGCTGCTATACATACTGGACCAATTACTAGAGCTCGTGCACGCCAACTAAATTACCAGGTACTTTCGTTTCTTGGTAATGATTCTAATGTTCATGAGAATATGATGCTGCCTAAATTGGATACATTTGTTTTGCTTACAAATGAAGGGCCTAGCTTGGAGAAGGATGAACATTGGAGCAAGAACAAGCATGGAGATGATGGCATGCGCAAGGGAAACAAGAACGGAGTTACAAGTGATGATTTCAGGACTTTGAAGCCACCATAATGGGTGCATGAAGCCTTGGACGAAATATACAAGATGCCACTTCATAAATTTCGTCCCGAGGCTCTTTTAGGTGCTGCGTCACCTTATTATTGGGCCAGGCCCATGTAATTTCGAAATACATAAGTATAGGCTATTTTTTAGAGTCTGTATGTGTGGGGAAACAAGAGATAGGGTTGATTTCGGACTCCTCCACCAAGGGCCACGAAATTCCCCCCTCTTCCTCCATATATACAGCCCTTAGGGCATCGTTTAGACTTTGGGTTTTGTTTAGATTAAAAGTTCGCCATAGCTGCAACTTCGCGTACTTCGTTTGTGTTCAACGACCAGACAAAGGCGTCACAGAACCCCACCTTGATCAATAAAGCTTTCATCTTATATTCGCAATATCCAGATTGCAATCTCAGTTTCTTGCTTGTTCTTCGTTTGCTCGCAGGAAACAGACCCTCGTGGTCAGGTTGATCGTGCTCCGGCGTGGTCAATAACCTCTCGGAGTTGGTTTAGCGATTGCTAAGGCGCGACGTCCTCGCACGTTCGTAGTCGGATCGTCAAAGTCGACTTCCACCAAAGCGAAATCCACCATCTCATCGAAAGACGGGACACCTTTGCCTCTATCACTTTTCCTTATGTCATTAAACACAAGAAGGGAAAAGAAAATGTTATTGTTGATGCATTGTCTCGCCGCTATACTATGCTTTCACAACTTGACTTCAAAATATTTGGTTTGGAGACCATCAAAGATCAATATGTGCATGATGCTGATTTTAAAGATGTAATGCAGAATTGTAAAGAAGGAAGAATGTGGAACAAGTTCGTCGTTAACGATGGATTTGTGTTTCGTGCTAACAAGCTATGCATTCCAGCTAGCTCCGTTCGTCTTTTGTTGTTGCAGGAGGCGCATGGAGGAGGATTAATGGGACACTTTGGCGTGAAGAAGACGGAGGACGTACTTGCTACACATTTCTTTTGGCCAAAGATGAGACGGGATGTTGAGCGTTTTATTGCTCGCTGCACTACATGTCAAAAAGCTAAGTCACGACTAAATCCTCATGGTTTATATATGCCTTTGCCTGTACCTAGTGTTCCTTGGGAGGATATATCTATGGACTTTGTTTTAGGTTTACCTCGAACAAAGAAGGGGAGGGATAGAATATTTGTTGTCGTGGATAGATTCTCGAAAATGGCACACTTTATACCATGTCATAAAAGCGATGATGCTGTTAATGTTGCTGATTTGTTCTTTCGTGAAATTATTCGCTTGCATGGTGTGTCAAATACTATTGTTTCAGATCGTGATACTAAATTTCTTAGCCACGTCTGGAGATGTTTATGGGCTAAGTTGGGGACTAAACTGCTTTTTAGTACTACTTGTCACCCCCAAACTGATGGACAAACTGAAGTAGTCAATAGAACGTTGTCTACTATGCTTAGGGCTGTTTTGAAGAATAATAAGAAAATGTGGGAGGAATGCCTTCCTCATATTGAATTTGCTTATAATCATTCATTGCATTCTACTACTAAGATGTGCCCTTTTGAAGTTGTGTATGGTTTCCTACCTCGTGCACCTATTGATTTGTTGCCTCTTCCATCTTCGGAGAAGGTTAATTTTGATGCTAAACAACGTGCTGAATTGATTTTAAAAATGCTTGAGTTAACTAAGGAAAACATTGAGCGTATGAATGCTAAATATAAACTTGCTGGAGATAAGGGTAGAAAACATGTTGTGTTTGCACCTGGAGATCTTGTTTGGTTACATTTGCGTAAGGATAGATTTCCAGATTTGCGCAAATCAAAGTTAATGCCACGTACTGATGGTCCCTTTAAGGTGTTAGAGAAAATAAATGATAATGCATATAAACTTGAGCTGCTTGCAAATTTTGGGGTTAGTCCCACTTTTAACATTGCAGATTTGAAGCCTTATTTGGGTGAGGAAGATGAACTTCCGTCGAGGACGACTTTATTTCAAGAAGGGGAGGATGATGAGGACATCAATACAATTGTTACACCCACAGCCCCTGCTGCTATAAATACTGGACCAATTACTAGAGCTCGCGCACGCCAACTAAATTACCAGGTACTTTCGTTTCTTGGTAATGATTCTAATGTTCATGAGAATATGATGCTGCCTAAATTGGATACATTTGTTTTGCTTATAAATGAAGGGCCTAGCTTGGAGAAGGATGAACATTGGATTAAGAACAAGCATGGATGATAGAGGCAAAGGTGTCCCGTCTTTCGATGAGATGGTGGATTTCGCTTTGGTGGAAGTCGACTTTGACGATCCGACTACGAACGTGCGAGGACGTCGCGCCTTAGCAATCGCTAAACCAACTCCGAGAGGTTATTGACCACGCCGGAGCACGATCAACCTGACCACGAGGGTCTGTTTCCTGCGAGCAAACGAAGAACAAGCAAGAAACTAAGATTGCAATCTGGATATTGCGAATATAAGATGAAAGCTTTATTGATCAAGGTGGGGTTCTGTGACGCCTTTGTCTGGTCGTTGAACACAAACGAAGTACGCGAAGTTGCAGCTATGGCGAACTTTTAATCTAAACAAAACCCCCCAAAGTCTAAACGATGCCCTAAGGGCTGTATATATGGAGGAAGAGGGGGGAATTTCGTGGCCCTTGGTGGAGGAGTCCGAAATCAACCCTATCTCTTGTTTCCCCACACATACGGACTCTAAAAATAGCCTATACTTATGTATTTCGAAATTACATGGGCCTGGCCCAATAATAAGGTGACGCAGCACCTAAAATAGCCTCGGGACGAAATTTATGAAGTGGCATCTTGTATATTTCGTCCAAGGCTTCATGCACCCATTATGGTGGCTTCAAAGTCCTGAAATCATCACTTGTAACTCCGTTCTTGTTCCCCTTGCGCATGCCATCATCTCCATGCTTGTTCTTGCTCCAATGTTCATCCTTCTCCAAGCTAGGACCTTCATTTGTAAGCAAAACAAATGTATCCAATTTAGGCAGCATCATATTCTCATGAACATTAGAATCATTACCAAGAAACGAAAGTACCTGGTAATTTAGTTGGCGTGCACGAGCTCTAGTAATTGGTCCAGTATGTATAGCAGCAGGGGCTGTGGGTGTAACAATTGTATTGATGTCCTCATCAACATGGCTCCTGAAGACGCTGACAGGTATGAATGTTTAGTTGCTCAACGTGTTTTGAGTGTGCAGGTCACACAAGCTGAGCAAAATCAGAGGCACAATTTGTTCCATACCAAGGGAGTTGTGAAGGAACGTTCTATGCGCGTCATAATAGACGGAGGGAGCTGCAACAACTTGGCTAGCATGGAGATGGTGGAGAAGCTTTCTCTCACCACAAGACCACATCCACATCCTTACTACATCCAATGGTTCAACAACAGCGGCAAGGTTAAGGTAACACGTACTGTTCGTGTGCATTTTAGTATCTCTACATATGCTGATTATGTTGATTGTGATGTGGTACCTATGCAAGCATGTTCCTTATTACTTGGTAGACCATGGCAATTTGATAAAAATTCTGTACACCATGGTAGAAACAATCACTATACTCTTGTTCATAAGGATAAAAACATTACTTTGCTTCCTATGACTCCTGATTCAATTTTGAAAGATGATATTAATAGAGCTAATAAAGCAAAACAGGAGACGAATAAGAGTGAAAATCAGATTGTGGAAAAAGAATTTGAGCAACAAATGAAGCCTAATAATAAACCATCTAGTGTTGCTTCTGAAATTAAATTGAAAAGTGCATGTTTATTTGCCACCAAATCTGATATTGATGAGCTAGATTTCAGCAAATCTGTTTGCTATGCTTTTGTGTGCAAAGAGGCATTATTTTCATTCGAGGACGTGCCTTCCTCTTTGCCTCCTGCTGTCACTAACATTTTGCAGGAGTTCGCTGACGTTTTTCCACAAGACGTGCCACCGGGATTACCGCCTATTCGAGGGATTGAGCATCAGATTGACTTAATTCCCGGTGCTTCACTGCCAAACCGTGCACCATACCGTACCAATCCAGAGGAGACGAAGGAGATTATGCGTCAAGTACAAGAGCTTCTCGACAAAGGTTATATACGCGAATCCCTTAGTCCCTGATACCACTTGATAGAGGCGGAGGTGTCCCGTCTTTCGATGAGATGATGGATTTCGCTTTGGTGGAAGTCGACTTTGACGATCCGACTACGAACGTGCGAGGACGTCGCGCCTTAGCAATCGCTAAACCAACTCCGAGAGGTTATTGACCACGCCAGAGCACGATCAACCTGACCACGAGGGTCTGTTTCCTGCGAGCAAACGAAGAACAAGCAAGAAACTGAGATTGCAATCTGGATATTGCGAATATAAGATGAAAGCTTTATTGATCAAGGTGGGGTTCTGTGACGCCTTTGTCTGGTCGTTGAACACAAACGAAGTACGCGAAGTTGCAGCTATGGCGAACTTTTAATCTAAACAAAACCCAAAGTCTAAACGATGCCCTAAGGGATGTATATATGGAGGAAGAGGGGGGGAATTTCGTGGCCCTTGGTGGAGGGGTCCGAAATCAACCCTATCTCTTGTTTCCCCACACATACGGACTCTAAAAATAGCCTATACTTATGTATTTCGAAATTACATGGGCCTGGCCCAATAATAAGGTGACGCAGCACCTAAAATAGCCTCGGGACGAAATTTATGAAGTGGCATCTTGTATATTTCGTCCAAGGCTTCATGCACCCATTATGGTGGCTTCAAAGTCCTGAAATCATCACTTGTCACTCCGTTCTTGTTTCCCTTGCGCATGCCATCATCTCCATGCTTGTTCTTGCTCCAATGTTCATCCTTCTCCAAGCTAGGCCCTTCATTTGTAAGCAAAACAAATGTATCCAATTTAGGCAGCATCATATTCTCATGAACATTAGAATCATTACCAAGAAACGAAAGTACCTGGTAATTTAATTGGCGTGCACGAGCTCTAGTAATTGGTCCAGTATGTATAGCAGCAGGGGCTGTGGGTGTAACAATTGTATTGATGTCCTCATCAATGGAGATGATGGCATGCGCAAGGGGAACAAGAACAGAGTTACAAGTGATGATTTCAGGACTTTGAAGCCACCATAATGGGTGCATGAAGCCTTGGACGAAATATACAAGATGCCACTTCATAAATTTCGTCCCGAGGCTATTATAGGTGCTGCGTCACCTTATTATTGGGCCAGGCCCATGTAATTTCGAAATACATAAGTATAGGCTATTTTTAGAGTCCGTATGTGTGGGGAAACAAGAGATAGGGTTGATTTCGGACCCCTCCACCAAGGGTCACGAAATTCCCCCCTCTTCCTCCATATATACAACCCTTAGGGAATCGTTTAGACTTTGGGTTTTGTTTAGATTAAAAGTTCGCCATAGCTGCAACTTCGCGTACTTCGTTTGTGTTCAACGATCAAACAAAGGCGTCATAGAACCCCACCTTGATCAATAAATCTTTCATCTTATATTCGCAATATCCAGATTGCAATCTCAGTTTCTTGCTTGTTCTTCGTTTGCTCGCAGGAAACAGGCCCTCGTGGTCAGGTTGATCGTGCTCCGGCATGGTCAATAACCTCTCGGAGTTGGTTTAGCGATTGCTAAGGCGCGACGTTCGTAGTCGGATCGTCAAAGTCGGCTGCCACCAAAGCGATATCCATCATCTCATCGAAAGACGGGACACCTTTGCCTCTATCACTATGCAATACTCCCGTGTCCCTTCTTATGATGAGCATGTTACATACACTTGTTGGGTATCTTACCACACGAATGATAGGTGATAGAGGCGGGGTGTCCCGATCTTTCGATGAGATGATAACTATCGATTTGGTGAAGATAACTTTGACGATCCGACTACAAACGTGCACGACGTTGCGCCTTAGCAATCGCTAAACCAACTCCGAGAGGTTATTGACCACGCCGGAGCACAATCAACTTGACCACGAAGGTCTATTCCTGCAAACAATCGAAGAACAAGCAAGAATATGATAAAAGCAATCTAAATATTGCGAGTATATATGAAGTATTGATAAAGGTGGGGATCCGTAAGCGATCTTGGTCTGGTCGTTGGACACAAACGAAGTACACGAAGTTGCAATGGCTAACTTTTAACTAAACAAATCTCAAGGGAAAAGCTACTAGATGGATCTACTTATATAGGAGCAAGGGGTGGCGGCCAAGGAGGTGGGAGGACGTCCCAAGGCAGCCTAAAACTAACCCTAGGTCGTACATGGCCAATGGGCCCAAGTGGAGGTGACGTAACATCATTGGACTTGTAGTTTGACTCGGATTCTGCTGCAGCATCAGATTGTTTCGTCCATAACTCAATGCTCCGGACGAATTTTAAGGTGAATCCAATTGCTTTGGAAGAGCACGAACTCTACTTTCCAACAAAAAAAGAATCACCCAATTTGGAGTCGGTATGAAAAAGTTGTTGACGTTTTGAGTCAGGTATGTCTGTGCAGTCCGAATCTGAGTCCAGAACGTGAGAGACTTGGACTCTATCTTCTCTTGGGCCAAAAGTGACATGAGAGAACTTTTTGAACATCAAATAAACATCTCTTTCTTCCTTATCTTCATATGTGGATTGTACAAATGTCCCATACACCTGCAATTAGACAAAACACAAAAGTGTGTGAAGTATTTTTGTTCTGGATAACATAAATAGATTATTGAATAGTTTGCACTAGAAATCACCTGACAAATATGCATGTATGCAATATTTTTGGTCATATCCAAGGTAGTCATGTCCTCATCAATAGGTGTTGCATTTGCACTAACCTCATTTGTTTTTCCGAGTGTTTGCCATGTTCTTTCGTTTTGAAGGATTCACAAGGCGGTACCATCATGAGACATATTGGCTATTTGAAGGCATACATGATGTGCGACACCAACATTTTCGACATCCTCATAAAGGTGAACCCCTTCCCTTTGAGCCATCCTCAAGTAAGCATATTGGACGGGTCATTCTTTCATTGTTCTTTCCTTCTTGTTGTCTACATGATACATCTCGTCAACGGAGGAGCGACATTGGAGATTGGCTACATGGACCTTCACATTGAGGAGCACTCGCACTTATTGGATGCACCTTCGGAACTCCACTCATGCCTCGACATCGAGCTTTGGTACACCAACACCTCCATATTTGTTGATTGTGCTCATACATGTCATGCTCGATGGCCATATCATACTCACCACAAGTTTGCACCCTATGCATGGATTGACTCGCATTACGCTTGTCTTGTTGCATCTATTTCCATGTCATCCATGATATATGAGCTTGTTCACTTCCTTAGCAAATTTGTTGTGATCTACCTTGATGGCATATTCATACATCATGATCATATTGTCCACCATCAATTGCATGATAACATACACATGTTGAGCATCCATTGCCATATTCATGCTATTGATAAACCATCTCACTATGACATCATTTTGCACCGAGGTTGCATTGATCATATTCACAACACATTTGTGTGCACAATGATTGCATTTCCTCCCATGAATGATTTGCATCTCATTCTAGATCATCTTGATAAGCTTCATGCGCTTTGTCACGACCAATCTTGCCGCACGGACTCATTCTTACATGATGGACACTTTGTGTGCGCTAACCATTGTATTTCCGAGTGTTGCTTGTGTTTGCTCTTTTTGCATGTATATCACTCCGGCGACACCTTGGACTACTTGGATTGCGCCATGTGTTCAACTTCGTCCAACTACAAGTCCGTCTATGACAACCGTTTCCATGGTGATGAGGATCACGATCCAAGGTCTGATCTTTCCCAAGGGGGTTGAGATGATGCGAAGCATCCCACGTTCATCCCCATGTACACTCCGACTACTCTCCAAACCCCAAGAGGACATATGACGAGGCCTCGAAGATACACCATTGGACACAAGGTGAACTCGCTCCTCTCCGAACCTTCACTTTCCACATGTGAGACATGGTTACTACCTCAAATATGTGTGCTATGCATGACCAGGAACAAGGAGGAAGACCATGGACGAGCTAGCGAGGATGCCAAGTGCAAGGACCAAGAAGAAGATCCACCGGAGAAAGCTCCAGCCACCGGACGACCGGTAGGGACCGGACGTCCGGCGCCTGAAGCCCCAGCCGCCAAGTCCCAGCCAACGCAGGCCCCAGCGAGCGGACGTTCGGCCCGCACCGGACGACCGAAGACACCGGACGTCCGGCACCTGTTAACAGGGCGAATATTAACGGAAGTATGAAACTTTCGGACGTCCGGCGCCTCCTTCACAGAACGCTTCCAGCGGATGTCGGACAACACCGGACGTCCGGTCCCCCATGAGCCACCGGACGACCGGTCCCCAGCGGACGTCCGGTACCTGTCTGCGCACAGTTTCGGGACGAAGCCCATGTACCCCTCCACTTCGCCCCCTTTTGCACTAAAGACTATAAATAGGACACCCCCTCCTCCTAGTTAGGGTTAGCATTGGATTAGCTCATGTTTGTGTGAGAGCCTTTGCTCATCCACTTGGATACTTCTCCTCGGAGTTCACGACCTCTTCGGAGAAGATCCCCCAAGCGGATTCAAGACCCCTTTCTAGGGAAGAACATCAAGGCCTCCTCGTGGAGAAGAACGGTTCCTTTGTATCCTTACCTTTGTTGATCTTGAACCTCGTGCTACCTTATGTGTGTGGTGATCTAGCACTTGTGTGATTGATTCCTTGTCAGTTTAGTGATTCTATCTCGTTTTCCCCCGTGTTTTCCCTTTGTGCTTCCGCGTGTTCTTCGTGATTCCCTGTAGGATCCACTCCAAACGTGAAATATCGTCGCCATAGGGTTCCGCCCTACATCAAAGTGCCAATAGGTTCAGAAACTTGTCTGAAAAATAGTGACGAATGATGTTCTTTGACTTTCAAGGCCAAAAAGACCTGCTTAAGGCCATATTTAAGGGTACTCCGGGCCTCCTGGCGCAACCGGGGAGTATTTTCTGGATTCGGACGCTCGCCGCAAGTAGTTTGAGAACTTGTGGGTCTGACACGGACTCCGAATGACAAAAATATGACCGTTTAGTGAACATCTGTCCATTCTATGGCAGTCCTTGAAAGTACTTCATTTTCCCGTGCGCTTTTTGCCTAACCGCCCCAAAATTTCTTGTCCTCTATAGTGGAGATATCATTTCCACATATATATTGATCGATGCCAGGAATGCCCTTTTGTTCTTGGCTTTCACGCGCATGAGTTACAGCATGCCATCCGGCGAAAACAAGGAGAATAAGGCATATAACCGCTGGATTTTCTACTATTTACGGCCAAATGAGATTGCCCGGATCATAGAGCATCTGCAGAAATGTACGTTTGTGCCTACCAGGGGGGCTAATGTCTATAAGGAACATAACTCTCGAATTTCCTTCAAAAGGAAGTGCCAATGAGTTCAGAAACTTGTCTGAAAAACAGCGACGAATGATGTTCTTTGACTTTCATGGCCAAAAAGTCAAGTTTAAGGCTGAATTTGAGGGTACTCCGGGCCTCCTGGCGCAAGCGGGGAGTATTTTTTGGATTCGTGCGCTCGCTGTGAGCAGTTTGAGTACTTATGGGTCCGACACGGACTCCTAATGACAAAATTATGACCGTCTTAGTGAGCATTTCTCCATTCTATGGCAGTCCTTGAAAATACTTCATTTTCTCTTGCGCTTTTTGCCTGACTGCCCCAAAATTTCTTGTCCTCTATAGTGGAGATATTGTTTCCACATATATGTTGACCGATGCCAGGAATGCCCTTTTGTTCTTGGCTTTCATGTGTATGAGTTACAGCATGCCATCCGGCAAAAGTAAGGAGAATAAGGCATATAGCCGCTGGATTTTCTTCAATTTACGACCAAATGAGATTGCCCGGATCATAGAGCATCTGCAGAAAGGTACGTTTGTCCCTACCAGGGGGGCTAATGTCTATAAGGAACATAATCTCTTGAATTTCCTTCAAAAGTAAGTGCCAATGGGTTCAGAAACTTGTCTGAAAACAGCGACGAATGATGTTCTTTGACTTTCAGGGCCAAAAAGTCATGCTTAAGGCTGAATTTGAGGGTACTCCGAGCCTCCTAGCGCAAGCGGGGAGCATTTTTTTGGACTCGCGCGCTCGCCGCCAGCAGTTTGAGTATTTATGGGTCCGACACGGACTCCTAATAACAAAATTATGACCGTCTTAGTGAGCATTTGTCTATTCTAAGGCAGTCCTTGAAAGTACTTCATTTTCTCGTGCGCTTTTTGCCTAACTGCCCCAAAATTTCTTGTCCTTTATAGTGGAGATATCCTTTCCATATATATATTGACCGATGCCAGGAATGCCCTTTAGTTCTTGGCTTTCACGTGCATGAGTTACAGCATGCCATCCGGCAAAAACAAGGAGAATAAGGCATATAGCCGCTAGATATTCTTCAATTCACGGCCAAATGTGATTGCCCAGATAATAGAGCATCTGCAGAAAGGTAGTTTGTCCCTACCAGGGGGGCTAATGTCTATAAGAAACATAATCTCTCAAATTTCCTTCAAAAGGAAGTGCCAATGGGTTCAGAAACTTGTCTGAAAAACATCGGCTAATGATGTTCTTTTACTTTCAGGGCCAAAAAGTCCTACTTAAGGCTGAATTTGAGGGTACTCCGGGCCTCCTGGCGCAAGCGGGGAGTATTTTTTTTGGATTCCAGCGCTCGCTGCGAGCAGTTTGAGTACTTATGGGTCCGACACGGACTCCTAATGACAAAATTATGACCGTCTTAGTGAGCATTTCTCCATTCTATGGCAGTCCTTGAAAATACTTCATTTTCTCGTGCGCTTTTTGCCTGACTGCCCCAAACTTTCTTGTCCTCTATAGTGGAGATATCGTTTCCACACATATATTGACCGATGCCAGGAATGCCCTTTTGTTCTTGGCTTTCACGTGTATGAGTTACAGCATGCCATCCAGCGAAAATAACGAGAATAAGGCATATAGCCGCTCGATTTGCTTCAATTTACGGCCAAATGAGATTGCCCGGATCATAGAGCATCTGCAGAAAGGTACGTTTGTCCCTACCAGGGGGGCTAATGTCTATAAGGAACATAATCTCTCAAATTTCCTTCAAAAGGAAGTGCCAATGGGTTCAGAAACTTGTCTGAAAAACAGCGACGAATGATGTTCTTTGACTTTCAGGGACAAAAAGACCTGCTTAACCATATTTGAGGGTACTCCGGTCCTCCTGGCGCAAGCGGGGAGTATTTTCTGGATTCGGACGCTCGCCGCAAGTAGTTTGAGAACTTGTGTGTCTGACACGGACTTCGAATGACAAAATTATGACCGTTTTAGTGAACATCTGTCAATTCTATGGCAGTCCTTGAAAGTACTTCATTTTCCCGTGCGCTTTTTGCCTAACCGCCCCAAAATTTATTGTCCTCTATAGTGGAGATATCGTTTCCACATATATATTGATCGATGCCAGGAATGCCCTTTTGTTCTTGGCTTTCACGCGCATGAGTTACAGCATGCCATCCGGCGAAAACAAGGAGAATAAGGCATATAGCCGCTGGATTTTCTTCAATTTACGGCCAAATGAGATTGCCCGGATCATAGAGCATCTGCAGAAAGGTACGTTTGTCCCTACTAGGGGGGCTAATGTCTATAAGGAACATAATCTCTCAAATTTCCTTCACAAGGAAGTGCCAATGGGTTCAGAAACTTGTTTGAAAAACAGCGACGAATGATGTTCTTTGACTTTCAGCGCCAAAGAGACCTGCTTAAGGCCATATTTGAGGGTACTCCGGGCCTCCTGGCGAAAGCGAGGAGTATTTTCTGGATTTGGACGCTCGCCGCAAGTAGTTTGAGAACTTGTGGGTCTGACACGGACTCCGAATGACAAAATTATGACCGTTTTAGTGAACATTTGTCCATTCTATGGCAGTCCTTGAAAGTACTTCATTTTCCCGTGCGCTTTTTGCCTAACCACCCCAAAATTTCTTGTCCTCTATAGTGGAGATATCGTTTCCACATATATATTGATCGATGCCAGGAATGCCCTTTTGTTCTTGGCTTTCACGCGCATGAGTTACAACATGCTATCCGGCGAAAACAAGGAGAATAAGGCATATAGCCGCTGGATTTTCTTCAATTTACGGCCAAATGAGATTGCCCGGATCATAGAGCATCTGCAGAAAGGTACGTTTGTCCCTACCAGGGGGGCTAATGTCTATAAGGAACATAATCTCTCGAATTTCCTTCAAAAGGAAGTGCCAATGGGTTTAGAAACTTGTCTGAAAAACAATGACGAATGATGTTCTTTGACTTTCAGGGCCAAAAAGTCCTGCTTAAGGCTGAATTTGAGGGTACTTCGGGCCTCCTGGCGCAAGCGGGGACTCTTTTTTTGGATTCGCGCACTCACCGCGAGCAGTTTGAGTATTTATGCGTCCGACACGGACTCCTAATGACAAAATTATGACCGTCTTAGTGAGCATCTGTCTATTCTATGGCAGTCCTTGAAAGTACTTCATTTTCTCGTGCACTTTTTGCCTGACTGCCCCAAAATTTCTTGTCCTTTATAGTGCAGATATCGTTTCCACATATATATTGACCAATGCCAAGAATGCCCTTTAGTTCTTGGCTTTCACGTGCATGAGTTACAGCATGCCATCCGGCAAAAACAAGGAGAATAAGGCATATAGCCACTGGATTTTCTTCAATTTACGGCCAAATGTGATTGCCCGGATCATAGAGCATCTGCAGAAAGGTAGTTTGTCCCTACCAGGGGGGCTAATGTCTATAAGCAACATAATCTCTCGAATTTCCTTCAAAAGGAAGTGCCAATGGGTTCAGAAACTTGTCTGAAAAACATCGGCGAATGATGTTCTTTGACTTTCAGGGCCAAAAAGTCCTGCTTAAGGCTGAATTTGAGGGTACTCCGGGCCTCCTGGTGCAAGCGGGGAGTATTTTTTTGGATTCGCGCGCTCGCTCCGAGCAGTTTGAGTACTTATGGGTCCGACACGGACTCCTAATGACAAAATTATGACCGTCTTAGTGAGCATTTCTCCATTCTATGGCAGTCCTTGAAAATACTTCATTTTCTCGTGCGCTTTTTGCCTGATTGCCCGAAACTTTCTTGTCCTCTATATTGGAGATATCGTTTCCACACATATATTGACCGATGCCAGGAATGCCCTTTTGTTCTTGGCTTTCACGTGTATGAGTTACAGCATGCCATCCAGCGAAAATAAGGAGAATAAGGCATATAGCCGCTCGATTTGCTTCAATTTACGGCCAAATGAGATTGCCCGGATCATAGAGCATTTGCAGAAAGGTACGTTTGTCCCTACCAGGGGGGCTAATGTCTATAAGGAACATAATCTCTCAAATTTCCTTCAAAAGGAAGTGCCAATGGGTTCAGAAACTTGTCTGAAAAACAGCGACGAATGATGTTCTTTGACTTTCAGGGACAAAAAGACCTGCTTAAGCCATATTTGAGGGTACTCCGGTCCTCCTGGCGCAAGCGGGGACTATTTTCTGGATTCGGACGCTCGCCGCAAGTAGTTTGAGAACTTGTGTGTCTGACACGGACTTCGAATGACAAAATTATGACCGTTTTAGTGAACATCTGTCAATTCTATGGCAGTCCTTGAAAGTACTTCATTTTCCCGTGCGCTTTTTATCTAACCGCCCGAAAATTTCTTGTCCTCTATAGTGGAGATATCATTTCCACATCAATACAATTGTTACACCCACAATCCCTGCTGCTATACATACTGAACCAATTACTAGAGCTCGTGCACGCCAACTAAATTACCAGGTACTTTCATTTCTTGGTAATGATTCTAATGTTCATGAGAATATGATGTTGCCTAAATTGGATACATTTGTTTTGCTTACAAATGAAGGGCCTAGCTTGGAGAAGGATGAACATTGGAGCAAGAACAAGCATGGAGATGATGGCATGCGCAAGGGGAACAAGAACAGAGTTACAAGTGATGATTTCAGGACTTTGAAGCCACCATAATGGGTGCATGAAGCCTTGGACGAAATATACAAGATGCCACTTCATAAATTTCGTCCCGAGGCTATTTTAGGTGCTGCGTCACCTTATTATTGGGCCAGGCCCATGTAATTTCGAAATACATAAGTATAGGCTATTTTTAGAGTCAGTATGTGTGGGGAAACAAGAGATAGGGTTGATTTCGGACCCCTCCACCAAGGGCCACAAAATTCCCCCCCCCCCTCTTCCTCCATATATACAGCCCTTAGGGCATCGTTTAGACTTTGGGTTTTGTTTAGATTAAAAGTTCGCCATAGTTGCAACTTTGCATACTTCGTTTGTGTTCAACGACCAGACAAAGGCGTCACAGAACTCCACCTTGATCAATAAAGCTTTCATCTTATATTCGCAATATCCAGATTGCAATCTCAGTTTCTTGCTTATTCTTCATTTGCTCGCAGGAAACAGACCCTCGTGGTCAGGTTGATCGTGCTCCGGCGTGGTCGATAACCTCTCGGAGTTGGTTTAGCGATTGCTAAGGTGCGACGTCCTCGCACGTTCGTAGTCGGATCGTCAAAGTCGACTTCCACCAAAGCGATATCCATCATCTCATCGAAAGACGGGACACCTTTGCCTCTATCAAGTGGTATCAGATTTCCAGGTTGCTCGGTGAGATTTTACAGTTTTTCGTAGTTTAGATCGAGTCTGTTCTTCATACCTATAGTCCACGAAAAAGCCACAAACAAAATTAGGGTTAGTTCATCATATCCGAACCAATCTGAGCCTTTGCATAATCTTTCTGAGTGTTTTGAGACAGGTGCCATTATAGGAAGTTTTTTTTGACCCGTTTCCAGTTTTTGGGTCCGGGCAGTCGAAAAAAAAAATTGGTCGAAAAAGTTTCATGCTCTTCCTGTCAATTTGAGCTAGGAAGAGTTTTGAGACACTCGTCATTATAGTGATTTTTCGCAAAAAAAAGCAGCGCGAAAAAAAAGAGCGCAAAAAAAAAAAGAGCGAAAAAAAATTCCAGAGTGTGCTTTTCCCTTGTTTACGTGCCGCGTCGTGATTTTGTTGGTGTTCTAGGCTCGCGTCTCTAGCACAGCCTAGCCTAGGAGCAGCACAGTACCGTCGTTGAGCGTTTATTCAACTTTGCATCTCTGAATTGATTATTGCTGACCCTTTTTGCTACCATATTATAAGCCTTCCCAGCTCCACATACATTTACGTCGTGCGTTTGACTCTCCCTGGTAATCGCTCTATCCAAGCTTTGAGAGTTTTGACTACAACGGTTCCGATCACCACCTGCTGCTGGGTAAGAACTGGTAAGAATTTGAGGTTTGCTTGACGGGTTTGTTATACACCACCACCACTTCTTAGTAGTCTGTAGGATCATATTCTTGTGTGTTTCTATTTGCTGCTAACCATGGTAGGATCACAAGCCGATGAGACTGATTGGGAGAACCTGACGAACAAACAGCTACATGATAAATTTCAGCAAATGATGAGTGGACAGGTGCAAGATGTGTTAAACAGATTTGAAGAGGCCATGGAGAAGATAGATGGCATGGAGAAGATGTTCGAAACAAAGCTCGATAACAAGTTTAATGAATTGCTCGCGCGTCTTCCACCACCACCACCCGCTGCACCTAACGCACCTCTCTAACAACAACAACAACAACGACTACCTCCACGTCGCGAAACAGACCTCCGCCGAGCGAGCCGTGTCCCTCTTGCGTTTGGCCAAACTGTTGGTGCTGCTGTTGATACTTCTGTGGCTCCTGCTATTGATGCGGAGGATGATGAGTATGCGGGCGATTATGAGGATGAGCTTGATCAAAATCCAAACTACGTGCAGCCACCAGCACCACCACCAGCAGGTCGACCTCAGGTATATATTCGTAATGGTAGGCCTGCACCACCACCTCAGGTACGAGATGATGTCCATATTCCTAAACTGAAATTGAATATTCCACCATTTGAGGGTAGATATGTTCCTGATATATATCTTACTTGGGAGTTAGAAACTGAACAACGTTTTACATGTTTACAATATCCCGAGGAGAGACGGGTTGCTGCTGCTGTTTGTGCTTTCACTAGTTTTGCATGTGTCTGGTGGTCTGAACATTGTAGATTATATCCTATTCCAACTACTTGGGCTGCTTTGAAAACTGCTATGCGTACGCGTTGGGTTCCACCATATTATCAACGTGAATTGCTTCAAAAATTGCAGCGTTTAAGACAAGGAAAATTTTTTGTAGAAGAATATTATCAGGAATTACAAACTGGCATGATTCGATGTGGTATTGTTGAGGAGAATGAAGCTATGCTTGCACGTTTTCTGGGTGGATTAAATAGAGAGATTCAGACCATTCTAGACTATAAGGAGTATAATAATATCACTCGTTTATTCCATCTTGCTTGTAAAGCTGAACGTGAAGTGCAGGATCGACAAGCATTGGCGCGAACTAACTTTTCTGCAGGCCGACCTTCATCATGGACACCGCATGCATCTTCTACTTCAACTGCACCAGCACCTCAATCAGGTACCTCCTACAGCCGTGATACAAGAAAATAGGAACAACCACCATTATCTGCCAAGAGCGCACCTGCCGGGCCTGCATAGAGTTCTTCTTCTTCCAGGGCATCAACAGGGCACACAAGTGATATTATTTGTCGTCGTTGTAAGGGAGGAGGTCATTATGCGAGAGAATGCAAATCTCCGCGTGTGATGATTGCTACCGAGGGTGGTGGATATGAGTCCGCTAGTGACTATGATGAGACATTGGCTCTTATTACACATGAAGAACATGGTGGAGATGATTCTGATCATGAGACGCAATACATGGCTCCTGAAGACGCTGACAGGTTTGAATGTTTAGTTGCTCAACGTGTTTTGAGTGTGCATGTCACACAAGCTGAGCAAAATCAGAGGCACAATTTGTTCCATACCAAGGGAGTTGTGAAGGAACGTTCTGTGCGCGTCATAATAGACGGAGGGAGCTGCAACAACTTGGCTAGCATGGAGATGGTGGAGAAGCTTTCTCTCACCACAAGACCACATCCACATTCTTACTACATCCAATGGTTCAACAACAGCGGCAAGGTTAAGGTAACACGTACTGTTCGTGTGCATTTTAGTATCTCTACATATGCTGATTATGTTGATTGTGATGTGGTACCTATGCAAGCATGTTCCTTATTACTTGGTAGACCATGGCAATTTGATAAAAATTCTGTACACCATGGTAGAAACAATCACTATACTCTTGGTCATAAGGATAAAAATATTACTTTGCTTCCTATGACTCCTGATTCCATTTTGAAAGATGATATTAATAGAGCTAATAAAGCAAAACAGGAGAAGAATAAGAGTGAAAATCAGATTGTGGCAAAAGAATTTGAGCAACAAATGAAGCCTAATAATAAACCATCTAGTGTTGCTTCTGAAATTAAATTGAAAAGTGCATGTTTATTTGCCACCAAATCTGATATTGATGAGCTAGATTTCAGCAAATCTGTTTGCTATGCTTTTGTGTGCAAAGAGGCATTATTTTCATTCGAGGACGTGCCTTCCTCTTTGCCTCCTGCTGTCACTAACATTTTGCAGGAGTTCGCTGACGTTTTTCCACAAGACGTGCCACCGGGATTACCGCCTATTCGAGGGATTGAGCATCAGATTGACTTAATTCCCGGTGCTTCACTGCCAAACCGTGCACCATACCGTACCAATGCAGAGGAGACGAAGGAGATTATGCGTCAAGTACAAGAGCTTCTCGACAAAGGTTATATACGCGAATCCCTTAGTCCTTGTGTTGTTCCTATTATTCTAGTGCCGAAAAAGGATGGTACATCACGTATGTGTGTTGATTGTAGAGGCATTAATAATATTACTATTCGTTATCGTCATCCTATTCCTAGGCTAGATGATATGCTTGATGAATTGAGTGGCTCTACAATATTCTCCAAAGTTGATTTGCATAGTGGCTACCATCAAATTCGTATGAAATTGGGAGATGAATGGAAAACAGCATTTAAAACTAAGTTTGGATTATATGAGTGGTTAGTCATGCCTTTTGGGTTAACTAATGCACCTAGTACTTTCATGAGATTAATGAACGAAGTTTTACGTGCTTTCATTGGACGATTTGTGGTAGTTTACTTTGATGACATATTGATTTATAGAAGATCTTTGGAAGAACATTTGGAACATTTACGTGCTGTTTTTATTGCTCTACGTGATGCACGTTTGTTTGGTAACCTTGGGAAGTGCACCTTTTGCACCGACCGAGTATCTTTTCTTGGCTATGTTGTTACTCCACAGGGAATTGAAGTTGATAAAGCCAAGATTGAAGCTATTGAGAGTTGGCCGCAGCCCAAAACGGTCACACAAGTGAGGAGTTTTCTTGGCCTCGCTGGATTCTATAGGCGTTTTGTGAGAGATTTCAGCACCATTGTTGCACCTCTCAATGAGCTTACAAAGAAAGATGTGCCTTTTCTTTGGGGTACTGATAGAGGCAAAGGTGTCCCGTCTTTCGATGAGATGGTGGATTTCGCTTTGGTGGAAGTCGACTTTGACGATCCGACTACGAACGTGCGAGGACGTCGCGCCTTAGCAATCGCTAAACCAACTCCGAGAGGTTATTGACCACGCCGGAGCACGATCAACCTGACCACGAGGGTCTGTTTCCTGCAAGCAAACGAAGAACAAGCAAGAAACTAAGATTGCAATCTGGATATTGCGAATATAAGATGAAAGCTTTATTGATCAAGGTGGGGTTCTGTGACGCCTTTGTCTGGTCGTTGAACACAAACGAAGTACGCGAAGTTGCAGCTATGGCGAACTTTTAATCTAAACAAAACCCAAAGTCTAAACGATGCCCTAAGGGCTGTATATATGGAGGAAGAGGGGGGAATTTCGTGACCCTTGGTGGAGGAGTCCGAAATCAACCCTATCTCTTGTTTCCCCACACATACGGACTCTAAAAATAGCCTATACTTATGTATTTCGAAATTACATGGGCCTGGCCCAATAATAAGGTGACGCAGCACCTAAAATAGCCTCGGGACGAAATTTATGAAGTGGCATCTTGTATATTTCGTCCAAGGCTTCATGCACCCATTATGGTGGCTTCAAAGTCCTGAAATCATCACTTGTAACTCCGTTCTTGTTCCCTTGCGCATGCCATCATCTCCATGCTTGTTCTTGCTCCAATGTTCATCCTTCTCCAAGCTAGGCCCTTCATTTGTAAGCAAAACAAATGTATCCAATTTAGGCAGCATCATATTCTCATGAACATTAGAATCATTACCAAGAAACGAAAGTACCTGGTAATTTAGTTGGCGTGCACGAGCTCTAGTAATTGGTCCAGTATGTATAGCAGCAGGGGCTGTGGGTGTAACAATTGTATTGATGTCCTCATCAAATCCAGAGGAGACGAAGGAGATTATGCGTCAAGTACAAGAGCTTCTCGACAAAGGTTATATACGCGAATCCCTTAGTCCTTGTGCTGTTCCTATTATTCTAGTGCCGAAAAAGGATGGTACATCACGTATGTGTGTTGATTGTAGAGGCATTAATAATATTACTATTCGTTATCGTCATCCTATTCCTAGGCTAGATGATATGCTTGATGAATTGAGTGGCTCTACAATATTCTCCAAAGTTGATTTACGTAGTGGATACCATCAAATTCGTATGAAATTGGGAGATGAATGGAAAACCGCATTCAAAACTAAGTTTGGATTATATGAGTGGTTAGTCATGCCTTTTGGGTTAACTAATGCACCTAGTACTTTCATGAGATTAATGAACGAAGTTTTACGTGCTTTCATTGGACGATTTGTGGTAGTTTACTTTGATGACATATTGATTTATAGCAGATCTTTGGAAGAACATTTGGAACATTTACGTGCTGTTTTTATTGCTCTACGTGATGCACGTTTGTTTGGTAACCTTGGGAAGTGCACCTTTTGCACCGACCGAGTATCTTTTCTTGGCTATGTTGTTACTCCACAGGGAATTGAAGTTGATAAAGCCAAGATTGAAGCTATTGAGAGTTGGCCGCAGCCCAAAACGGTCACACAAGTGAGGAGTTTTCTTGGCCTCGCTGGATTCTATAGGCGTTTTGTGAGAGATTTCAGCACCATTGCTGCACCTCTCAATGAGCTTACAAAGAAAGATGTGCCTTTTCTTTGGGGAACCGCACAGGAAGAAGCCTTCACGGTATTGAAAGATAAGTTGACACATGCTCCTTTACCGCAACTTCCTGATTTTAATAAGACTTTTGAGCTTGAATGTGATGCTAGTGGAATTGGATTAGGAGGTGTGTTATTACAAGATGGCAAACCTGTTGCATACTTTTCTGAAAAATTGAGTGGGCCTAGTCTGAATTATTCTACTTATGATAAAGAATTATATGCTCTTGTTCATACTTTAGAAACATGGCAACATTATTTATGGCCCAAAGAATTTGTTATACATTCTGATCATGAATCTTTGAAACATATTAAAAGTCAAGCTAAACTGAATCGTAGACATGCTAAATGGGTTGAATTCATTGAGACTTTCCCTTATGTCATTAAACACAAGAAGGGAAAAGAAAATGTTATTGTTGATGCATTGTCTCGTCGCTATACAATGCTTTCACAACTTGACTTCAAAATATTTGGTTTCGAGACCATCAAAGATCAATATGTGCATGATGCTGATTTTAAAGATGTAATGCAGAATTGTAAAGAAGGAAGAATGTGGAACAAGCTTGTTGTTAACGATGGATTTGTGTTTCGTGCTAACAAGCTATGCATTCCAGCTAGCTCCGTTCATCTTTTGTTGTTGTAGGAGGCGCATGGAGGAGGATTAATGGGACACTTTGGCGTGAAGAAGATAGAGGACGTACTTGCTACACATTTCTTTTGGCCAAAGATGAGACGGGATGTTGAGCGTTTTATTGCTCGCTGCACTACATGTCAAAAAGCTAAGTCACGACTCAATCCTCATGGTTTATATATGCCTTTGCCTGTACCTAGTGTTCCTTGGGAGGATATATCTATGGACTTTGTTTTAGGTTTACCTCGAACAAAGAAGGGGAGGGATAGCATATTTGTTGTCATGGATAGATTCTCTAAAATGGCACACTTTATATCATGTCATAAAAGCGATGATGCTGTTAATGTTGCTGATTTGTTCTTTCGTGAAATTATTCGCTTGCATGGTGTGCCAAATACTATTGTTTCAGATCGTGATACTAAATTTCTTAGCCACTTTTGGAAATGTTTATGGGCTAAGTTGGGGACTAAACTGCTTTTTAGTACTACTTGTCACCCCCAAACTGATGAACAAACTGAAGTAGTCAATAGAACGTTGTCTACTATGCTTAGGGCTGTTTTGAAGAATAATAAGAAAATGTGGGAGGAATGCTTGCCTCATATTGAATTTGCTTATAATCGTTCATTGCATTCTACTACTAAGATGTGCCCTTTTGAAGTTGTGTATGGTTTCCTACCTCGTGCACCTATTGATTTGTTGCCTCTTCCATCTTCGGAGAAGGTTGTTTTTGATGCTAAACAACGTGCTGAATTGATTTTAAAAATGCATGAGTTAACTAAGGAAAACATTGAGCGTATGAATGCTAAATATAAACTTGCTGGAGATAAGGGTAGAAAACATGTTGTGTATGCACCTGGAGATCTTGTTTGGTTACATTTGCGTAAGGATAGATTTCCTGATTTGCACAAATCAAAGTTAATGCCACGTGCTGATGGTCCCTTTAAGGTGTTAGAGAAAATAAATGATAATGCATATAAACTTGAGCTGCCTGCGATTTTGGGGTTAGTCCCACTTTTAACATTGCAGATTTGAAGCCTTATTTGGGTGAGGAAGATGAACTTCCGTCGAGGACGACTTCATTTCAAGAAGGAAAGGATGACGAGGACATCAATACAATTGTTACACCCACAGCCCCTGCTGCTATACATACTGGACCAATTACTAGAGCTCATGCACGCCAACTAAATTACCAGGTACTTTTGTTTCTTGGTAATGATTCTAATGTTCATGAGAATATGATGCTGCCTAAATTGGATACATTTGTTTTGCTTACAAATGAAGGGCCTAGCTTGGAGAAGGATGAACATTGGAGCAAGAACAAGCATGGAGATGATGGCATGCGCAAGGGGAACAAGAACAGAGTTACAAGTGATGATTTCAGGACTTTGAAGCCACCATAATGGGTGCATGAAGCCTTGGACGAAATATACAAGATGCCACTTCATAAATTTCGTCCCGAGGCTATTTTAGGTGCTGCGTCACCTTATTATTGGGCCAGGCCCATGTAATTTCGAAATACATAAGTATAGGCTATTTTTAGAGTCCGTATGTGTGGGGAAACAAGAGATAGGGTTGATTTCGGACTCCTCCACCAAGGGCCACGAAATTCCCCCCTCTTCCTCCATATATACAGCCCTTAGGGCATCGTTTAGACTTTGGGTTTTGTCTAGATTAAAAGTTCGCCATAGCTGCAACTTCGCGTACTTCGTTTGTGTTCAACGACCAGACAAAGGCGTCACAGAACCCCACCTTGATCAATAAAGCTTTCATCTTATATTCGCAATATCCAGATTGCAATCTTAGTTTCTTGCTTGTTCTTCGTTTGCTCGCAGGAAACAGACCCTCGTGGTCAGGTTGATCGTGCTCCGGCGTGGTCAATAACCTCTCGGAGTAGGTTTAGCGATTGCTAAGGCGCGACGTCCTCGCACGTTCGTAGTCGGATCGTCAAAGTCGACTTCCACCAAAGCGAAATCCACCATCTCATCGAAAGACGGGACACCTCCGCCTCTATCAAAATTACCAGGTACTTTCGTTTCTTTGTAATGATTCTAATGTTCATGAGAATATGATGCTGCCTAAATTGGATACATTTGTTTTGCTTACAAATGAAGGGCCTAGCTTGGAGAAGGATGAACATTGGAGCAAGAACAAGCATGGAGATGATGGCATGCGCAAGGGAAACAAGAACGAAGTTACAAGTGATGATTTCAGGACTTTGAAGCCACCATAATGGGTGCATGAAGCCTTGGACGAAATATACAAGATGCCACTTCATAAATTTCGTCCCGAGGCTATTTTAGGTGCTGCGTCACCTTATTATTGGGCCAGGCCCATGTAATTTCGAAATACATAAGTATAGGCTATTTTTAGAGTCCGTATGTGTGGGGAAACAAGAGATAGGGTTGATTTCGGACCCCTCCACCAAGGGCCACGAAATTCCCCCCTCTTCCTCCATATATACAGCCCTTAGGGCATCGTTTAGACTTTGGGTTTTGTTTAGATTAAAAGTTCGCCATAGCTGCAACTTCGCGTACTTCGTTTGTGTTCAACGACCAGACAAAGGCGTCACAGAACCCCACCTTGATCAATAAAGCTTTCATCTTATATTCGCAATATCCAGAGTGCAATCTCAGTTTCTTGCTTGTTCTTCGTTTGCTCGCAGGAAACAGACCCTCGTGGTCAGGTTGATCGTGCTCCGGCGTGGTCCATAACCTCTCGGAGTTGGTTTAGCGATTGCTAAGGCGCGACGTCCTCGCACGTTCGTAGTCGGATCGTCAAAGTCGACTGCCACCAAAGCGATATCCATCATCTCATCGAAAGACGGGACACCTTTGCCTCTATCACATAGAGCATATGCACAAAGGTACGTTTGTCCCTACTAGGGGGGCTAATGTCTATAAGGAACATAATCTCTCGAATTTCCTTCAAAAGGAAGTGCCAATGGGTTCAGAAACTTGTCTGAAAAACAACGACGAATGATGTTCTTTGACTTTCAGGGCCAAAAAGTCCTGCTTAAGGCTGAATTTGAGGGTACTCCGGGCCTCCTGGCGGAAGCGGGCACTCTTTTTTTGGATTCGCGCACTCGCCGCGAGCAGTTTGAGTATTTATGAGTCTGACACGGACTCCTAATGACAAAATTATAACCGTCTTAGTGAGCATCTGTCTATTCTATGGCTGTCCTTGAAAGTACTTCATTTTTTCGTGCACTTTTTGCCTAACTGCCCCAAAATTTCTTGTCTTTTATAGTGGAGATATCGTTCCCACATATATATTGACCAATGCCAAGAATGCCTTTTAGTTCTTGGCTTTCACGTGCATGAGTTACAGCATGCCATCCGGCAAAAACAAGGAGAATAAGGCATATAGCCGCTGGATTTTCTCCAATTTACGGCCAAATGTGATTGCCCGGATCATAGAGCATCTGTAGAAAGGTAGTTTGTCCCTACCAAGGGGGCAAATGTCTATAAGCAACATAATCTCTTGAATTTCCTTCAAAAGGAAGTGCCAATGGGTTCAGAAACTTGTCTGAAAAACAGCGAGGAATAATGTTCTTTGACTTTCAGGGCCAAAAAGTTCTGCTTAAGGCTGAATTTGAGGGTACTCCGGGCCTCCTGGCGCAAGCGGGAAGTATTTTTTTGGATTCGCGCACTCGCCGCGAGCAGTTTGAGTACTTATGGTCCGACACGGACTCCTAATGACAAAATTATGACCGTCTTAGTGAGCATTTCTCCATTCTATGGCAGTCCTTGAAAATAGTTCATTTTCTCGTGCGCTTTTTGCCTGACTGCCCCAAAATTTCTTGTCCTCTATAGTGCAGATGTCATTTCCACATATATATTGACCGATGCAAGGAATGCCCTTTTGTCCTTGGATTTGACGTTGCATGGGTTACAGCATGCCATCAGGCGAAAATAAGGAGAATAAGGCATATAGCCGCTGGATTTTCTTCAATTTACGGCCAAATGTGATTGCCCGGATCATAGAGCATCTACAGAAAGGTACGTTTGTCCCTACTAGGGCGGCTAATGTCTATAAGGAACATAATCTCTCAAATTTCCTTGAAAAGGAAGTGCCAATGGGTTCAGAAACTTGTCTGAAAAACAGCGACGAATGATGTTCTTTGACTTTCAGCGCCAAAAAGACCTGCTTAAGGCCATATTTGAGGGTACTCCGGGCCTCCTAGCGCAAGCGGGGAGTACTTTGTGGATTCGGACGCTCGCCGCAAGTAGTTTGAGAACTTGTGGCTCTGACACGGACTTCGAATGACAAAATTATGACCGTTTTAGTGAAAATCTGTCAATTCTATGCAGTCCTTGAAAGTACTTCATTTTCCCGTGCGCTTTTTGCCTAACCGCCCCAAAATTTCTTGTCCTCTATAGTGGAGAGATCGTTTCCACATATATATTTATCGATGCCAGGAATGCCCTTTTGTTCTTGGCTTTCACGCGCATGAGTTACAGCATGCCATCCGGCGAAAACAAGGAGAATAAGGCATATAACCGCTGGATTTTCTTCAATTTACGGCCAAATGAGATTGCCCGGATCATAGAGCATCTGCAGAAAGGTACGTTTGTCCCTACCAGGGAGGCTAATGTCTATAAGGAACATAATCTCTCGAATTTCCTTCAAAAGGAAGTGCCAATGGGTTCAGAAACTTGTCTGAAAAACAACGACGAATGATGTTCTTTGACTTTCAGGGCCAAAAAGTCCTGCTTAAGGCTGAATTTGAGGGTACTCCGGGCCTCCTGGCGCAAGCGGGGACTCTTTTTTTGGATTCGCGCACTCGCCGCGAGAAGTTTGAGTATTTATGGGTCCGACACGGACTCCTAATGACAAAATTATAACCGTCTTAGTGAGCATCTGTCTATTCTATGGCAGTCCTTGAAAGTACTTCATTTTCTCGTACACTTTTTTCCTGACTGCCCCAAAATTTCTTGTCCTTTATAGTGGAGATATCGTTTCCACATATATATTGACCAATGCCAAGAATGCCCTTTAGTTCTTGTGATGAGGACATGAATACCTTGGATACGACCAAAAATATTGCATACATGCATATTTGTCAGGTGATTTCTAGTGCAATCTATTCAACAATCTATTTATGTTATCCAGAACAAAAATACTTCACACACTTTTGTGTTTTGTGTTTTGTCTAATTGCAAGTGGGGAGTATTTTTTGGATTCGGACACTCGCCGCAAATAGTTTAAGAACTTCTGGGTCTGACACGGACTCCGAATGACAAAATTATGACCGTTTTAGTGAACATCTTCCCATTCTATGGCAGTCCTTGAAAGTACTTCATTTTCCCGTGCGCTTTTTGCCTAACCGCCCCAAAATTTCTTGTCCTCTATAGTGGAGATATCGTTTCCACATATATATTGATCGATGCCAGGAATGCCCTTTTGTTCTTGGCTTTCACGCGCATGAGTTACAGCATGCCATCCGGCGAAAAAAAGGAGAATAAGGCATATAGCCGCTGGATTTTCTTCAATTTACGGCCAAATGAGATTGCCCGGATCATAGAGCATCTGCAGAAAGGTACGTTTGTCCCTACTAGGGGGGCTAATGTCTATAAGGAACATAATCTCTCAAATTTCCTTCACAAGGAAGTGCCAATGGGTTCAGAAACTTGTCTAAAAAACAGCGACGAATGATGTTCTTTGATTTTCAGCGCCAAAAAGACCTGCTTAAGGCCATATTTGAGGGTACTCCGGGCCTCCTGGCGAAAGCAAGGAGTATTTTCTGGATTCAGACGCTCGCCGCAAGTAGTTTGAGAACTAGTGGGTTTGACACGGACTCTGGATGACAAAATTATGACCGTTTTAGTGAACATTTGTCCATTCTATGGCAGTCCTTGAAAGTACTTCATTTTCCCGTGCGCTTTTTGCCTAACCGCCCCAAAATTTCTTGTCCTCTATAGTGGAGATATCGTTTCCACATATATATTGATCGATGCCAGGAATGCCCTTTTGTTCTTGGCTTTCACGTGCATGAGTTACAGCATGCCATCCGGCGAAAACAAGGAGAATAAGGCATATAGCCGCTGGATTTTCTTCAATTTACGGCCGAATGAGATTGCCCGGATCATAGAGCATCTGCAGAAAGGTACGTTTGTCCCTACCAGGGGGGCTAATGTCTATAAGGAACATAATCTCTCGAATTTCCTTCAAAAGGAAGTGCCAATGGGTTCAGAAACTTGTCTGAAAAACAACGACGAATGATGTTCTTTGACTTTCAGGGCCAAAAAGTCATGCTAAAGGTTGAATTTGAGGGTACTCCGGGCTTCCTGGTGCAAGCGGGGACTCTTTTTTTGGATTCGCGCACTCACCGCGAGCAGTTTGAGTATTTATGGGTCCGACACGGACTCCTAATGACAAAATTATAACAGTCTTAGTGAGGATCTGTCTATTCTATGGCAGTCCTTGAAAGTACTTCATTTTCTCGTGCACTTTTTGCCTGACTGCCCCAAAATTTCTTGTCCTTTATAGTGGAGATATCGTTTCCACATATATATTGACCAATGCCAAGAATGCCCTTTAGTTCTTGGCTTTCACGTGCATGAGTTACAGCATGCCATCCGGCAAAAACAAGGAGAATAAGGCATATAGCCGCTAGATTTTCTTCAATTTACGGCCAAATGTGATTGCCCGGATCATAGAGCATCTGCAGAAAGGTAGTTTGTCCCTACCAGGGGGCTAATGTCTATAAGCAACATAATCTCTCTAATTTCCTTCAAAAGGAAGTGCCAATGGGTTCAGAAACTTGTCTGAAAAACATCGGCGAATGATGTTCTTTTACTTTCAGGGCCAAAAAGTCCTGCTTAAGGCTGAATTTGAGGGTACTCCGGGCCTCCTGGCGCAAGCGGGGAGTATTTTTTTGGATTCATGCGCTCGCTGCGGGCAGTTTGAGTACTTATGGGTCCGACACGGACTCCTAATTACAAAATTATGACCGTCTTAGTGAGCATTTCTCCATTCTATGGCAGTCCTTCAAAATACTTCATTTTCTCGTGCGCTTTTTGCCTGACTACCCCAAACTTTCTTGTCCTCTATAGTGGAGATATCGTTTCCACACATATATTGACCGATGCCAGGAATGCCCTTTTGTTCTTGGCTTTCACGTGTATGAGTTACAGCATGCCATCCAGCGAAAATAAGGAGAATAAGGCATATAGCCGCTCGATTTGCTTCAATTTACGGCCAAATGGGATTGCCCGGATCATAGAGCATCTGCAGAAAGGTACGTTTGTACCTACCAGGGGGGCTAATGTCTATAAGGAACATAATCTCTCAAATTTCCTTCAAAAGGAAGTGCCAATGGGTTCAGAAACTTGTCTGAAAAACAGCGACGAATGATGTTCTTTGACTTTCAGGGACAAAAAGACCTGCTTAAGGCTATATTTGAGGGTACTCCGGTCCTCCTGGCGCAAGTGGGGAGTATTTTCCGCTTTCGAACGCTCGCCGCAAGTAGTTTGAGAACTTGTGGGTCTGACACGGACTCCGAATGACAAAATTATGACCGTTTTAGTGAACATCTGTCCATTCTATGCCAGTCCTTCAAAGTACTTCATTTTCCCGTGCGCTTTTTGCCTAACTGCCCCAAAATTTCTTGTCCTCTATAGTGGAGATATTGTTTCCACATATATATTGATCGATGCCAGGAATGCCCTTTTGTTCTTGGCTTTCACGCGCATGAGTTACAGCATGCTATCCGGCGAAAACAAGGAGAATAAGGCATATAGCCACTGGATTTTCTTCAATTTCCGGCCAAATGAGATTGCCCGGATCATAGAGCATCTGCAGAAAGCTACGTTTGTCCCTACCAGGGGGGCTAATGTCTATAAAGAACATAATCTCCCGAATTTCCTTCAAAAGGAAGAATCCAACGGGTTCAGAAACTTGTCTGAAAACAACGACGAATGATGTTCTTTCACTTTCAGGGCCAAAAAGTCCTGCTTAAGGCTGAATTTGAGGGTACTCCGGGCCTCCTGGCGCAAGCGGGGACTCTTTTTTTGGATTCACGCACTCACCGCGAGCAGTATGAGTATTTATGGGTCCGACACGGACTCCTAATGATAAAATTATAACCGTCTTAGTGAGCATCTGTCTATTCTATGGCAGTCCTTGAAAGTACTTCATTTTCTCGTGCACTTTTTGCCTGACTGCCCCAAAATTTCTTGTCCTTTATAGTGGAGATATCGTTTCCACATATATATTGACCAATGCCAAGAATGCCTTTTAGTTCTTGGCTTTCACGTGCATGAGTTACAACATGCCATCCGGCAAAAACAAGGAGAATAAGGCATATAGCCGCTGGATTTTCTTCAATTTACGGCCAAATGTGATTGCCCGGATCATAGAGCATCTGCAGAAAGGTAGTTTGTCCCTACCAGGGGGGCTAATGTCTATAAGCAACACAATCTCTCGAATTTCCTTCAAAAGGAAGTGCCAATGGGTTCAGAAACTTGTCTGAAAAACATCGACGAATGTTGTTCTTTGACTTTCAGGGCCAAAAAGTCCTGCTTAAGGCTGAATTTGAGGGTACTCCGGGCCTCCTGGCGCAAGCGGGGAGTATTTTTTGGATTCGCGCGCTCGCTGCGAGCAGTTTGAGTACTTATGGGTCCGACACGGACTCCTAATGACAAAATTATAACCGTCTTAGTGAGCATCTGTCTATTCTATGGCAGTCCTTGAAAATACTTCATTTTCTCGTGCGCTTTTTGCCTGATTGCCCCAAACTTTCTTGTCCTCTATAGTGGAGATATCGTTTCCACACATATATTGACCGATGCCAGGAATGCCCTTTTGTTCTTGGCTTTCACGTGTATGAGTTACAGCATGCCATCCAGCAAAAACAAGGAGAATAAGGCATATAGCCGCAGGATTTTCTTCCATTTACGGCCAAATGTGATTGCCCGGATCATAGAGCATCTGTAGAAAGGTAGTTTGTCCCTACCAGGGGGGGAAATGTCTATAAGCAACATAATCTCTCGAATTTCCTTCAAAAGGAAGTGCCAATGGGTTCAGAAACTTGTCTGAAAAACACCGAGGAATGATGTTCTTTGACTTTCAGGGCCAAAAAGTTCTGCTTAAGGCTGAATTTGAGGGTACTCCGGTCCTCCTGGCGCAAGCGGAAAGTATTTTTTTGGATTCACGCGCTCGCCACGAGCAGTTTGAGTACTTATGGATTCGGACGCTTGCCGCAAGCAGTTTGAGAACTTGTGAGTCTGACACGGACTCCGAATGACAAAATTATGACCGTTTTAGTGAACATATGTCCATTCTATGGCAGTCCTTGAAAGTACTTCATTTTCCCGTGCGCTTTTTGCCTAACCGCCCCAAAATTTCTTGTCCTCTATAGTGGAGATATCGTTTCCACATATATATTGATCAATGCCAGGAATGCCCTTTTGTTCTTGGCTTTCACGCGCATGAGTTACAGCATGCCATCCGGCGAAAACAAGGAGAATAAGGCATATAGTCGCTGGATTTTCTTCAATTTACGCCCAAATGAGATTGCCCGGATCATAGAGCATCTGCAGAAAGGTACGTTTATCCCTACCAGGGGGGCTAATGTCTATAAGGAACATAATCTCTCGAATTTCCTTCAAAAGGAAGTGCCAATGGGTTTAGAAACTTGTCTGAAAAACAGCGACGAATGATGTTCTTCGACTTTCAGGGACAAAAAGACCTGCTTAAGGCCATATTTGAGGGTACTCTGGTCCTCCTGGCGCAAGCGGGGAGTATTTTCCGCATTCGGACGCTCGCCGCAAGTAGTTTGAGAACTTGTGGGTCCGACACGGACTCCGAATGACAAAATTATGGCCGTTTTAGTGAACATCTGTCCATTCTATGGCAGTCCTTGAAAGTACTTCATTTTCCCGTGTGCTTTTTGCCTAACCGCCCCAAAATTTCTTGTCCTCTATAGTGGAGATATCGTTTTCACATATATATTGATCGATGCCAGGAATGCCCTTTTGTTCTTGGCTTTCACGCGCATGAGTTACAGCATTCGATCTGGCGAAAACAAGGAGAATAAAGCATATAGCCGCTGGATTTTCTTCAATTTACGGCCAAATGAGATTTCCCGGATCATAGAGCATCTGCAGAAAGGTACGTTTGTCCCTGCCAGGGGGGCTAATGTCTATAAGGAACATAATCTCTCAAATTTCCTTCACAAGGAAGTGCCAATGGGTTCAGAAACTTGTCTGAAAAACAGCAACGAATGATGTTCTTTGACTTTCAGCGCCAAAAAGACCTGCTTAAGGCCATATTTGAGGGTACTCCGGGCCTCCTGGCGAAAGCGAGGAGTATTTTCTGGATTCGGACGCTCGCCGCAAGTAGTTTGAGAACTTGTGGGTCTGACACGGACTCTGAATGACAAAATTATGACCGTTTTAGTGAACATTTGTCCATTCTATGGCAGTCCTTGAAAGTACTTCATTTTCCCGTGCGCTTTTTGCCTAACCGCCCCAAAATTTCTTGTCCTCTATAGTGGAGATATCATTTCCACATATATATTGATCGATGCCAGGAATGCCCTTTTGTTCTTGGCTTTCACGCGCATGAGTTACAGCATGCTATCCGGCGAAAACAAGGAGAATAAGGCATATAGCCACTGGATTTTCTTCAATTTACGGCCAAATGAGATTGCCCGGATCATAGAGCATCTGTAGAAAGGTACGTTTGTCCCTACCAGGGGGGCTAATGTCTATAAGGAACATAATCTCTCGAATTTCCTTCAAAAGGAAGAATCCAACGGGTTCAGAAACTTGTCTGAAAAACAACGACGAATGATGTTCTTTGACTTTTAGGGCCAAAAAGTCTTGCTTAAGGCTGAGTTTGAGGGTACTCCGGGCCTCCTGGCGCAAGCGGGGACTCTTTTTTTGGATTCGTGCACTCACCGCGAGCAGTATGAGTATTTATGGGTCCGACACGGACTCCTAATGATAAAATTATAACCGTCTTAGTGAGCATCTGTCTATTCTATGGCAGTCCTTGAAAGTACTTCATTTTCTCGTGCACTTTTTGCCTGACTGCCCCAAAATTTCTTGTCCTTTATAGTGGAGATATCGTTCCCACATATATATTGACCAATGCCAAGAATGCCTTTTAGTTCTTGGCTTTCACGTGCATGAGTTACAACATGCCATCCGGCAAAAACAAGGAGAATAAGGCATATAGCCGCTGGATTTTCTTCAATTTACGACCAAATGTGATTGCCCGGATCATAGAGCATATGCAGAAAGGTAGTTTGTCCCTACCAGGGGGGCTAATGTCTATAAGCAACACAATCTCTCGAATTTCCTTCAAAAGGAAGTGCCAATGGGTTCAGAAACTTGTCTGAAAAACATCGGCGAATGTTGTTCTTTGACTTTCAGGGCCAAAAAGTCCTGCTTAAGGCTGAATTTGAGGGTACTCCGGGCCTCCTGGCGCAAGCGGGGAGTATTTTTGGATTCGCGCGCTCGCTGCGAGCAGTTTGAGTACTCATGGGTCCGACACGGACTCCTAATGACAAAATTATGACCGTCTTAGTGAGCATTTCTCCATTCTATGGCAGTCCTTGAAAATACTTCATTTTCTCGTGTTCTTTTTGCCTGATTGCCCCAAACTTTCTTGTCCTCTATAGTGGAGATATCGTTTCCATACATATATTGACCGATGCCAGGAATGCCCTTTTGTTCTTGGATTTCACGTGTATGAGTTACAACATGCCATCCAGCAAAAATAAGGAGAATAAGGCATATAGCCGCTCGATTTGCTTCAATTTACGGCCAAATGAGATTGCCCGGATCATAGAGCATCTGCAGAAAGGTACGTTTGTCCCTACCAGGGGGGCTAATGTCTATAAGGAACATAATCTCTCAAATTTCCTTGAAAAGGAAGTGCCAATGGGTTCAGAAACTTGTCTGAAAAATAGCGACGAATGATGTTCTTCGACTTTCAGGGACAAAAAGACCTGCTTAAGGCCATATTTGAGGGTACTCCGGGCCTCCTGGCGCAAGCGGTGAGTATTTTCTGGATTCAGACGCTCGCCGCAAGTAGTTTGAGAACTTGTGGGTCCGACACGGACTCCGAATGACAAAATTATGACCGTTTTAGTGAACATCTGTCCATTCTATGGCAGTCCTTGAAAGTACTTCATTTTCCCGTGCGCTTTTTGCCTAACCGCCCCACAATTTCTTGTCCTCTATAGTGGAGATATCGTTTCCACATATATATTGATCGATGCCAGGAATGCCCTTTTGTTCTTGGCTTTCACGCGCATGAGTTACAGCATTCCATCCGGCGAAAACAAGGAGAATAAAGCATATAGCCGCTGGATTTTCTTCAATTTACGGCCAAATGAGATTGTCCGGATCATAGAGCATCTGCAGAAAGGTACGTTTGTCCCTGCCAGGGGGGCTAATGTCTATAAGGAACATAATCTCTCAAATTTCCTTCAAAAGGAAGTGCCAATGGGTTCAGAAACTTGTCTGAAAAACAGCGACGAATGATGTTCTTTGACTTTCAGCGCCAAAAAGACCTACTTAAGGCCATATTTGAGGGTACTCCGGTCCTCCTGGCGCAAGCGGGGAGTATTTTCTGGATTCGAACGCTTGCCGCAAGTAGTTTGAGAACTTGTGAGTCTGACACGGACTCCGAATGACAAAATTATGACCGTTTTAGTGAACATATGTCCATTCTATGGCAGTCCTTGAAAGTACTTCATTTTCCCGTGCGCTTTTTGCCTAACCGCCCCAAAATTTCTTGTCCTCTATAGTGGAGATATCGTTTCCACATATATATTGATCGATGCCAGGAATGCCCTTTTGTTCTTGGCTTTCACGCGCATGAGTTACAGCATGCCATCCGGCGAAAACAAGGAGAATAAGGCATATAGCCGCTGGATTTTCTTCAATTTATGACCAAATGAGATTGCCCAGATCATAGAGCATATGCAGAAAGGTACGTTTGTCCCTACCAGGGGTGTTAATGACTATAAGGAACATAATCTCTCGAATTTCCTTCATAAGGAAGTGCCAATGGGTTCAGAAACTTGTCTGAAAAACAACGACGAATGATGTTCTTTGACTTTCAGGGCCAAAAAGTCCTGCTTAAGGCTGAATTTGAGGGTACTCCGGGCCTCCTGGCGCAAGCGGGGACTCTTTTTTTGGATTCGCGCACTCGCCGCGAGCAGTTTGAGTATTTATGGGTCCGACACGGACTCCTAATGACAAAATTATAACCGTCTTAGTGAGCATCTGTCTATTCTATGGCAGTCCTTGAAAGTACTTCATTTTCTCATGCACTTTTTGCCTGACTGCCCCAAAATTTCTTGTCCTTTATAGTGGAGATATCGTTCCCACATATATATTGACCAATGCCAAGAATGCCCTTTAGTTATTGGCTTTCACGTGCATGAGTTACAGCATGCCATCCGGCAAAAACAAGGAGAATAAGGCATATAGCCGCAGGATTTTCTTCCATTTACGGCCAAATGTGATTGCCCGGATCATAGAGCATCTGTAGAAACGTAGTTTGTCCCTACCAGGGGGGCAAATGTCTATAAGCAACATAATCTCTCGAATTTCCTTCAAAAGGAAGTGCCAATGGGTTCAGAAACTTGTCTGAAAAACAGCGAGGAATGATGTTCTTTGACTTTCAGGGCCAAAAAAGTTCTGCTTAAGGCTGAATTTGAGGGTACTCCGGGCCTCCTGGCGCAAGCGGGAAGTATTTTTTTGGATTCACGCGCTCGCCATGAGAAGTTTGAGTACTTATGGGTCCGACACGGACTCCTAATGACAAAATTATGACCGTCTTAGTGAGCATTTCTCCATTCTATGGCAGTCCTTGAAAATACTTCATTTTCTCGTGCGCTTTTTGCCTGACTGCCCCAAAATTTCTTGTCCTCTATTGTGGAGATATCGTTTCCACATATATATTGACCGATGCCAGGAATGCCCTTTTGTTCTTCGCTTTCACGTGTATGAGTTACAGCATGCCATCCGGCGAAAATAAGGAGAATAAGGCATATAGCCGCTGGATTTTCTTCAATTTACGGCCAAATGTGATTGCCCGGATCATAGAGCATCTGCAGAAACGTATGTTTGTCCCTACCAGGGCGGCTAATGTCTATAAGGAACATAATCCCTCAAATTTACTTTAAAAGGAAGTGCCAATGAGTTCAGAAACTTGTCTGAAAAACAACGACGAATGATGTTCTTTGACTTTCAGCGCCAAAAAGACCTGCTTAAGGCCATATTTGAGGGTACTCCGGGCCTCCTGGCGCAAGCGGGGAGTATTTTCTGGATTCGAACGCTCGTCGCAAGTAGTTTGAGAACTTGTGGCTCTGACACGGACTCCGAATGACAAAATTATGACCGTTTTAGTGCACATCTGTCCATTCTATGGCAGTCCTTGAAAGAACTTCGTTTTCCCGTGCGCTTTTTGCCTAACCGCCCCAAAATTTCTTATCCTCTATAGTGGAGATATCGTTTCCACATATATATTTATCGATGACAGGAATGCCCTTTTGTTCGTGGCTTTCACGCGTATGAGTTACAACATGCCATCCGGCGAAAACAAGGAGAATAAGGCATATAACCGCTAGATTTTCTTCAATTTACGGCCAAATGAGATTGCCCAGATCATAGAGCATCTGCAGAAAGGTACGTTTGTCCCTACCAGGGGGGTTAATGTCTATAAGGAACATAATCTCTCGAATTTCCTTCAAAAGGAAGTGCCAATGGGTTCAGAAACTTGTCTGAAAAATAACGGGGGATGATGTTCTTTGACTTTCAGGGCCAAAAAGCCCTGCTTAAGGCTGAATTTGAGGGTACTCCGGGCCTCCTGGCGCAAGCAGGGACTCTTTTTTTGGATTCGCGCACTCGCCGCGAGCAGTTTGAGTATTTATGGGTCCGACACGGACTCCTAATGACAAAATTATAACCGTCTTAGTGAGCCTGCAAGCAATCGAAGAACAAGCAAGAATATGATAAAAGCAATATGAATATTGCGAGTATATATGAAGTATTGATAAAGGTGGGGATCCGTAAGCGGTCTTGGTCTGGTCGTTGGACACAAACGAAGTACACGAAGTTGCAATGGCTAACTTTTAACTAAACAAATCCCAAGGAAAAGCTACTAGATGGATCTACTTATATAGGAGCAAGGGGTGGCGGCCAAGGAGGTGGGAGGACGTCCCAAGGCAGCCTAAAACTAAATCTAGGTCGTACAAGGCCAATGGGCCCAAGTGGAGGTGATGTAACACCTTTGGACTTGTAGTTTGACTCGGATTCTGCTGCAGCATCAGATTGTTTCGTCCACAACTCAACGCTCCGGATGAATTTGAAGGTGATTCCAATTGGGTTGGAAAGTGCACGAAATCTAGTTTCCAACAAAAAACGAATCACCCAATTCGGAGTCCGTATGAAAAACTTGTGTGCGTTTTGAGTCAGGTGTGTCTGTGCAGTCCGAATCTGAATCCAGAACGTGAGAGACTTGGACTCTATCTTCTCTTGGGCCAAAAGTGACGTGAGAGAACTTTTTGGACAGCAAATAAACATCTCTTTCTTCCTTATCTTCATATGTGGATTGTACAAATGTCCCATACACCTGCAATTAGACAAAACACAAAAGTGTGTGAAGTATTTTTGTTCTGGATAACATAAATAGATTATTGAATAGTTTGCACTAGAAATCACCTGACAAATATGCATATATGCAATATTTTTGGTCATATCCAAGGTAGTCATGTCCTCATCATCCTCCCCTTCTTGAAAATAAAGCCGTCCTAGGCGTTGCTTAATCTGAAATGTGGCTAACAAAAGAGACAAGGTGTACATGTTGTATATGTATATGTCATCCATTTTTACTTCCCTTGATTTTTGCATATATGACACATGAATAGATGAGTAACTTGCATAGTTCATAAAATCTAAAGCCAAAAAATTAGCACAAGAAGTAGAAGGCATGAAAATATTGCAACTCAGTTTGCACATATAAGTGAAGCTCTTATTCATTTCAAAAGATTGACAATGTTCATCATTAAACCATCCCAACATTGGTGAATAAACCTTACTTGCATCAAATTTACATGCTACAACATGCTTAAATAAGCAAACATGCAATAAGTCATTCAACACAGAATCATCACCAAGATTAGAGGTCATATCAAAATGATTAAACATTGGTTCTTTTGCACCAATAGTTAATTCAATGGGTGCACTCAAAATTGTTGGTATTTCAGTTGTTTGATCACATGGCAAAGTCAAATTATCAACGTAGTCCTCTAAAATAGGTGGTGTGATCAAAGTAGTGGGTAGCTCATCAGATGGTGCATTCAAATTGACAAGGCATTCATCATTCTCATGTAGAGATGGAAGATAAGTACCTTTGTCATTACCTCTTATGATCAACTCAGATGATGTAGCCACTCTCGGGGGCGATGTGTCACATGGTGGAGGTGATGTAGTCCTGACAACAACGGATGTGGTTGTCATAGTATGCCTAGTAGTTGAAGGAACAATCATATCAACTCTTGGAATGTGCACCGTGCGCTTGTTCTCCTCGTGGCCAACACGTCGTTTTATTTCCTGTTCAGCTTTGCAAGCAAGATGAAACAAATGGTCCATAGGATAACACTCTTCATGAATTAGTATGTCTTGAATATCACGGTTTAATCCTCCCCAAAATCTATCCATAAAATCATCTTCACTTTCTTCTAAAGAGGAATGCAACAAGGTAGTTTGTAAATCATCATAATATTTTGTTACAGTTTCACTACCTTGTTTTAAGTGTTGCAACTTCTTAATCATGTCACGAGTATAATAAGCAGGGACGAAAGTATGTCGCATGGCAAGTTTCAAATCATCCCAAGTAGTAGGTATATAATCAGGGTGTAACCGACAATATTCACTCCACCAAACCAAAGCATAACCAGTGAAAGAACCAACCGCAACCTTAACCTTTTATGTTCATCGAAATTATGGGAAGCAAATATATTTTTTATGTCGAACTCCCATTCAATATATAAAGCAGGTTTAAAACGGCCATTAAATGGTGGTATAGATACATTAACCTGATCATGTGCATTTGGATGTTTGTGCACCTCTCGTGACGGTTGTGGTATTTGCAAAGGTGGTGGCACGTCTCCCGCGATCGACAAAGCCCATGAATTGACTCTGGATCCTGTCATGATTAGTAGAACAAGAAACAAAACCCAAAAATAATGTTCCTATAACTACTAGGATGTGGTGGTAAAACGCTCACAGTAAAGCAAATATCAATGTCTTACAAGTTCTTACCATGCAGCAGGCGGTGATCGGCAACCAGCGGTGTCAAGTAACTCCGAATATTGGGTAAAGCGATTGCCAGGGGAGCGTACGTATACACGGTGTAGAAATATGTGGAGCTGGGTTGGCTATATATGGTAGCAAAAGATTAGCAATAATCAATTCAAAGATGCAATGTTGAATAAACGCTCAACGACGGTACTCTGCTGGTCCTAGGCTAGACCATACTAGAGACGCGAGCCTAGAACACTAATGAGGTCACGGCGTAGCACAACTAGCATCAATGAAGGATACTAAGTAGCTCTTGACAGTAAGATATAAGTGAAGATCACAACGGCAGTGAAGATAATGATGAAAAACAACTGCCAAGCAGGATATACAACAACTCTCTCTCCAACTTTCCTCTTGAAAAGTTTGAGACAATTTTCTGATAAATTCTTTCAAAGAATGCTACTAACTCAAGCTTTCCAATGCAAAAAGAATCACTCAATTCTGAGTTGATATGAGGAGTCAAAGAATTCTAAAACTGGCCTGAAAAATTGGAACAAGTTGTGTTCACGAACTTCGGAGGGCAAAAAGACCTATTTAGAAGCCGATTTTGAGGTGTCAAATATTGAACTTGCTTCTGCAACTATTTAGATGCGGCTCGTCGCTATCTTCAATTTGAATACTCACGGAGCCAAAACTGACTTCGTATGAGGAAGATACACCTGTTTTACTTAACAGTGCGCAAAACAGATTCCAATCCGAATTCAGGTACGAGATTGATTCTAGATAGATCCAATTTTTTTTTCTTCTCTCTTTTTTTTTCACGCTTTTTTTTTCTTTTTCTTCTCTCTCTTTTTCTTTTTTTTTCCTTTTTTCTCTTTTTTTTCTCTATCTTCTTTTTTTTTCTTTCCAAGACAAACTAGATAAGATGCAGATTGGATTAGGCAAAGATGTGAATGACCTCAACTATGATTATGACAATGAACAGTGCGTAGCATGTGGTGGAAATTAATAGATGGGATGGTGGACAGCGAAAGGGATAATGATGCAGCGGCGGCGTGACT
>NC_041391.1:316911922-316952935 GCF_002162155.2 Triticum dicoccoides
TTTTCTGATAAATTCTTTCAAAGAATGCTACTAACTCAAGCTTTCCAATGCAAAAAGAATCACTCAATTCTGAGTTGATATGAGGAGTCAAAGAATTCTAAAACTGGCCTGAAAAATTGGAACAAGTTGTGTTCACGAACTTCGGAGGGCAAAAAGACCTATTTAGAAGCCGATTTTGAGGTGTCAAATATTGAACTAGCTTCTGCAACTATTTAGATGCGGCTCGTCGCTATCTTCAATTTGAGTACTCACGGAGCCAAAACTGACTTCGTATGAGGAAGATACACCTGTTTTACTGAACAGTGCGCAAAACAGATTCCAATCCGAATTCAGGTACGAGATTGATTCTAGATAGATCCAATTTTTTTTTCTTCTCTCTTTTTTTTCACGCTTTTTTTTTCTTTTTCTTCTCTCTCTTTTTCTTTTTTTTCCTTTTTTCTCTTTTTTTCTCTATCTTCTTTTTTTTTCTTTCCAAGACAAACTAGATAAGATGCAGATTGGATTAGGCAAAGATGTGAATGACCTCAACTATGATTATGACAATGAACAGTGCGTAGCATGTGGTGGAAATTAATAGATGGGATGGTGGACAGCGAAAGGGATAATGATGCAGCGGCGGCGTGACTAATGTGAACAGAACTCGAAACTCTAAAGGAACTAAACGCTAAGACCAGCAACTGACACGACGATGCAACCGATAATTCAACTATGCAAGCAATGAATAGAAAATTGCAAAGGCTCAGACTGGCTTGGATAAAGGATGAACAGATCTAACTTTTTTTTGTGGCTTTTTCTTGGACAATAGGTAAGAAAATAAATCTAATCTAGGAAAACTGGAAATTCTCACCGAGCAACCTGAAAACTGATACCACTTGATAGAGGCGAGGGTGTCCCGATCTTTCGATGAGATGATAACTATCGATTTGGTGGAGACGACTTTGACGATCCGACTACAAACGTGCACGACGTTGCGCCTTAGCAATCGCTAAACCAATCTCCTGAGGTTACTGACGATGCGAGAAGCACGGTCAGCCTGACCACGAAGGTCTATTCCTGCAAGCAATCGAAGAACGAGCAAGAATATGATAAAGTAATCTGAATATTGCAAATATATATGAGGTATTGATAATGGTGGGGATCCGTAAGCGGTCTTGGTCTGGTCGTTGGACACAAACGAAGTACACGAAGTTGCAATGGCTAACTTTTAACTAAACAAATCCCAAGGAAAAGCTACTAGATGGATCTACTTATATAGGAGCAAGGGGTGGCGCCCAAGGAGGTGGGAGGACGTCCCAAGGCAGCCTAAAACTAAATCTAGGTCGTACAAGGCCAATGGGCCCAAGTGGAGGTGATGTAACACCTTTGGACTTGTAGTTTGACTCGGATTCTGCTGCAGCATCAGATTGTTTCGTCCACAACTCAACGCTCCGGACGAATTTGAAGGTGATTCCAATTGGGTTGGAAAGTGCACGAAATCTATTTTCCAACAAAAAAAAGAATCACCCAATTCGGAGTCCGTATGAAAAACTTGTGTGCGTTTTGAGTCAGGTGTGTCTGTGCAGTCCGAATCTGAATCCAGAACGTGAGAGACTTGGACTCTATCTTCTCTTGGGCCAAAAGTGACGTGAGAGAACTTTTTGGACAGCAAATAAACATCTCTTTCTTCCTTATCTTCATATGTGGATTGTACAAATGTCCCATACACCTGCAATTAGACAAAACACAAAAGTGTGTGAAGTATTTTTGTTCTGGATAACATAAATAGATTATTGAATAGTTTGCACTAGAAATCACCTGACAAATATGCATATATGCAATATTTTTGGTCATATCCAAGGTAGTCATGTCCTCATCACCTTTCTAGGGAAGACCATCAAGGCCTCCGTACGGAGATGAACTGTCCTTTGTATCCTCACCGAGCAACCTGAAAACTGATACCACTTGATAGAGGCAAAGGGTGTCCCGATCACGAAGGTCTATTCCTGCAAGCAATCGAAGAACAAGCAAGAATATGATAAAAGCAATCTGAATATTGCGAGTATATATGAAGTATTGATAAAGGTGGGGATCCGTAAGCGGTCTTGGTCTGGTCGTTGGACACAAACGAAGTACACGAAGTTGCAATGGCTAACTTTTAACTAAACAAATCCCAAGGAAAAGCTACTAGATGGATCTACTTATATAGGAGCAAGGGGTGGCGGCCAAGGAGGTGGGAGGACGTCCCAAGGCAGCCTAAAACTAAATCTAGGTCGTACAAGGCCAATGGGCCCAAGTGGAGGTGATGTAACACCTTTGGACTTGTAGTTTGACTCGGATTCTGCTGCAGCATCAGATTGTTTCGTCCACAACTCAACGCTCCGGATGAATTTGAAGGTGATTCCAATTGGGTTGGAAAGTGCACGAAATCTAGTTTCCAACAAAAAACGAATCACCCAATTCGGAGTCCGTATGAAAAACTTGTGTGCGTTTTGAGTCAGGTGTGTCTGTGCAGTCCGAATCTGAATCCAGAACGTGAGAGACTTGGACTCTATCTTCTCTTGGGCCAAAAGTGACGTGAGAGAACTTTTTGGACAGCAAATAAACATCTCTTTCTTCCTTATCTTCATATGTGGATTGTACAAATGTCCCATACACCTGCAATTAGACAAAACACAAAAGTGTGTGAAGTATTTTTGTTCTGGATAACATAAATAGATTATTGAATAGTTTGCACTAGAAATCACCTGACAAATATGCATATATGCAATATTTTTGGTCATATCCAAGGTAGTCATGTCCTCATCAGATGGCCCTTGCTCGACCGTCTTGTCGCCGTCTTGGTGTTGGAGGCCCATATGATGTGGCACCTCATAGCTCGTGTCCATGACTGAAGGGAATCTCCCATGCTCGGCCATCTTCCTTGAGGAGCTTCGAAGATGGAAGTGTCACCCTCGCTCGTAGCTGGTCGCCTTGGACTTGATGAAGTCGATGTAGGCATACTCATGGGAAGTAGGCGAAGATGTCGTATGTCCAAAGGCGAAGATGCCTTGAGAACACTTGGCGAAGATGCCGAAGTGGTTGATGTAGCCGTAGCACCGTCTTGGTGGTGGTCGTCTCGCGGTCTTCTCTTGTGCTTATGAAGCATGGACTTGGCGTGAAGTAGGGCCTGTTGGGACTTGTGCAGTTGCTCTTGTGGAGCATCTTCATGATGATGATGTCGTTGTCGTTCTTGAGCTTGTAGAAGATGCCGTTCGTCGTCGTCGTACGCTTGGAGGTGACTTGCCCTTCATGACGATGTGGATCATGTGCGTGATGATGGTCGCCATGTAGATGTGGACGAGGGCGATTTGCACTTGCATATTTTTCGCGCTTCGAAGACTTGTGGCTTGAATGTCGCCGCCTTGAAGATGATGAAGGGGAAGTAGACTTGAGCAAGGTCCGAATCTCCTCCATCCTTGCATCTTGCTCCTCTTTATGTGCGGCAAGCTTCTTGTCGATGTAGTCCCTTCTACTTTCTTCGAAGTGACGAATGTCGATGGAGATGTTCTCGATGCGCTCTCGCAATCTTGATTGTGCGCCTTGCACTTGTCGTTGTAGATCGAAGATAGATGCTTTGGTGATGTAGTTTTTCACGTTGTCGTTGTTGTCAAAGACCGGAGAGGAAATGCCTTGCCTATCCATCACAAAACTCGAGCAAATATGAGTGGGAGAAAGAGAAGAACTTATACCAATGTACCTCGAAGTTGACAATGAATCAAGTTCAGTCAAATGCGGACAATGAAATAGCACTATTGGTACCAATCCTTGTCGGTTCTCACACCTACACAAGTAAAGCTTATAGTGGAGCTCGGTGAGGATAGTGGCACAAAAATTTAATGCAAAATGTTAGCAAGAGTCAATAATGTTGAAAGAGATTCACAAATTCGCAAGTGAAACAAATGGACCAATAGCAATGAAAGGTACACGGAAACACACACACGGATAGATAAATGGGGTCGTGCAACCAAGGAATGAGCACAAAATGTGGATTCCACGGAAAATGCTCATGTTGCACAACTCAAGAGAGACGCTAGCGCGATTGCTCAATTGGCGGATACGACACTTGTGCACAACCTATAAAATGCAAAATGGATAAACTTCTATCCCAAGTATGCTATGTATGTATGGTTCCCGGTGTTTCTCTCAAGATGATCCAAGATGATCAGATATGACAATCTTATATGCAAAGTGGTATGATGCTATGGCACTTGCTTACAAGCTTCTTTGCTCTTTCTCTTTTGCTTAAAAGCTTTATTCTCTTCTTTTTTTCTATGGCCACTTTTGCACAATGCACAAACCAAGATAGCATTTGTGTATATGCGGGAACAAACTTGAGACACAATGGATGATATGATACCAAGATGATATTGTATGGTATGTAATGGAAGGTATGGATCACTAATGTGCACAAGTAACGTTGCCGGCAATACTCAAATGGCTAGTCTCGATAGGCAAGTAACGCAAAATGGGCTAGGGGTTAACAATGCAATGGCAAGGGGAATATACAAAGGTGTCACCGAGGTTACCGTCCTTTGCGATGATGAGTGGCGGTGTTCTTGATGTAGATACCAAGATGATGGAGACTCGTCCCTAAGTAGCCGAAACACCTTAGGAAACGGAAAAACCGCGAACTCAAAATCTCAAATGACAAATGTCAAATGGTGGTAGCGGTAAAGCGGTGGTGGTTTGCACTCGGCAATGCGGAAGTGGAATGATGGGCTATACACGTGTCGGAGTTGAAGTTGTCGTACCTAAGTAGCCGAAACACCTTAGGAGACACAAGCCACAACTCAAACAAGCTCAAACAACTATTGGGTTAAGTTGGGGGGTGGCAGAAGTGTATGGTAGGCACGCCTATGTGGAAATGGTGGTGGTGGTTGATGAAGAAGCAATCGTCCCTAAGTAGCCGAAACACCTTAGGAGACTCGAATCACTACTCAAGCAACCACTAATGCTATATGGAACAAAATGGGTTAGGTTGCGGAAGTCGGTGGTTGATAGAGGCAAAGGTGTCCCGTCTTTCGATGAGATGATGGATATCGCTTTGGTGGCAGTCGACTTTGACGATCCGACTACGAACGTGCGAGGACGTTGATGAGGACCTTACTACCTTGGATACGACCAAAAATATTGCATACATGCATATTTGTCAGGTGATTTCTAATGCAAACTATTCGATAATCCATTTATGTTATCCAGAACAAAAATACTTCACACACTTTTGTGTTTTGTCTAATTGTAGGTGTATGGGACATTTGTACAATCCACATATGAAGATAAGGGAAAAGGAGAAGTTTAGGTTGTGTTCAAAAAGTCCTCTCACGTCACTTTTGGGCCAAGAGAAGATAGAGTCCAAGTCTCTCACGTTCTGGATTCAGATTCGGACTGCACAGACATACCTGACTCAAAACGCCAACAACTTTTTCATACGGACTCCGAATTGGGTGATTCTTTTTTTGTTGGAAACTAGATTTCGTGCTCTTTCTAACCCAATTGGATTCACCTTCAAATTCGTCTGTAGCGTTGAGTTACGACGAAACAATCTGACGTTGCAGCAGAATCCGAGTCAAACTACAAGCCCAAAGGTGTTGCATCACCTCCACTTGGGCCCATGAGCCTTGTACGACCTAGGGTTAGTTTTAGGCTGCCTTGGGACGTCCTCCCACCTCCTTGGCCGCCACCCCTTGCTCCTATGTAAGTAGATCCATCTAGTAGCTTTTCCCTTGGGATTTGTTTAGTTAAAAGTTAGCCAGTCCAACGACCAGACCAAGACCGCTTCCGGATCCCCACCATTATCAATACCTCATATATATTTGCAATATTCAGATTGCTTTATCATATTCTTGCTCGTTCTTCGATTGCTTGCAGGAATAAACCTTCGTGGTCAGGCTGACCATGCTTCCGGCATCGTCAATAACCTCTCGGAGTTGGTTTCGCGATTGCTAAGGCGCAACGTCATGCACGTTTGTAGTCGGATCGTCAAAGTCGTCTCCACCAAATCGATAGTTATCATCTCATCGAAAGATCGGGACACCCTCGCCTCTATCAGACGTCGCGCCTTAGCAATCGCTAAACCAACTCCGAGAGGTTATTGACCACGCCAGAGCATGATCGACCTAACCACGAGGGTCTGTTTCCTGCGAGCAAACGAAGAACAAGCAAGAAACTGAGATTGCAATCTGGATATTGTGAATATAAGATGAAAGCTTTATTGATCAAGGTGGGGTTCTGTGACGCCTTTGTCTGGTCGTTGAACACAAACGAAGTACGCGAAGTTGTAGCTATGGCGAACTTTTAATCTAAACAAAACCCGACGTCTAAACGATGCCCTAAGGGCTGTATATATGGAGGAAGAGGGGGGGAATTTCGTGGCCCTTGGTGGAGGGGTCCGAAATCAACCCTATCTCTTGTTTCCCCACACATACGTACTCTAAAATAGCCTATACTTATGTATTTCGAAATTACATGGGCCTGGCCCAATAATAAGGTGACGCAGCACCTAAAATAGCCTCGGGACGAAATTTATGAAGTGGCATCTTGTATATTTCGTCCAAGGGTTCATGCACCCATTATGGTGGCTTCAAAGTCCTGAAATCATCACTTGTAACTCCGTTCTTGTTCCCCTTGCGCATGCCATCATCTCCATGCTTGTTCTTGCTCCAATGTTCATCCTTCTCCAAGCTAGGCCCTTCATTTGTAAGCAAAACAAATGTATCCAATTTAGGCAGCATCATATTCTCATGAACATTAGAATCATTACCAAGAAACGAAAGTACCTGGTAATTTAGTTGGCGTGCACGAGCTCTAGTAATTGGTCCAGTATGTATAGCAGCAGGGGCTGTGGGTGTAACAATTGTATTGATGTCCTCATCATCCTCCCCTTCTTGAAATGAAATCGTCCTCGACGGAAGTTCATCTTCCTCACCCAAATAAGGCTTCAAATCTGCAATGTTAAAAGTGGGACTAACCCCAAAATCTGCAGGCAGCTCAAGTTTATATGCATTATCATTTATTTTCTCTAACACCTTAAAGGGACCATCAGCACGTGGCATTAACTTTGATTTGCGCAAATCAGGAAATCTATCTTTACACAAATGTAACCAAACAAGATCTCCAGGTGCAAACACAACATGTTTTCTACCCTTATCTCCAGCAAGTTTATATTTAGCATTCATACGCTCAATGTTTTCCTTAGTTAACTCATGCATTTTTAAAATCAATTCAGCACGTTGTTTAGCATCAAAATTAACCTTCTCCGAAGATGGAAGAGGCAACAAATCAATAGGTGCACGAGGTAGGAAACCATACCCAACTTCAAAAGGGCACATCTTAATAGTAGAATGCAATGAACGATTATAAGCAAATTCAATATGAGGCAAGCATTCCTCCCACATTTTCTTATTATTCTTTAAAACAGCCCTAAGCATAGTAGACAACGTTGTATTGACTACTTCAGTTTGTCCATCAGTTTGGGGGTGACAAGTAGTACTAAAAAGCAGTTTAGTCCCCAACTTAGCCCATAAACATCTCCAAAAGTGGCTAAGAAATTTAGTATCACGATCTGAAACAATAGTATTTGGCACACCATGCAAGCGAATAATTTCACGAAAGAACAAATCAGCAACATTAACAGCATCATCGCTTTTATGACATGGTATAAAGTGTGCCATTTTCGAGAATCTATCCACGACAACAAATATGCTATCCCTCCCCTTCTTTGTTCGAGGTAAACCTAAAACAAAGTCCATAGATATATCCTCCCAAGGAACACTAGGTACAGGCAAAGGCATATATAAACCATGAGGATTGAGTCGTGACTTAGCTTTTTGACATGTAGTGCAGCGAGCAATAAAACGCTCGACATCCCGTCTCATCTTTGGCCAAAAGAAATGTGTAGCAAGTACGTCCTCCGTCTTCTTCACGCCAAAGTGTCCCATTAATCCTCCTCCATGCGCCTCCTGCAACAACAAAAGACGAACGGAGCTAGCTGGAATGCATAGCTTGTTAGCACGAAACACAAATCCATCGTTAACGACAAACTTGTTCCACATTCTTCCTTCTTTACAATTCTGCATTACATCTTTAAAATCAGCATCATGCACATATTGATCTTTGATGGTCTCCAAACCAAATATTTTGAAGTCAAGTTGTGAAAGCATAGTATAACGGCGAGACAATGCATCAGCAATAACATTTTCTTTTCCCTTCTTGTGTTTAATGACATAAGGAAAAGTCTCAATGAATTCAACCCATTTAGCATGTCTACGATCCAGTTTAGCTTGACTATTAATATGTTTCAAAGATTCATGATCAGAATGTATAACAAATTCTTTGGGCCATAAATAATGTTGCCATGTTTGTAAAGTCCGAACAAGAGCATATAATTCTTTATCATAAGTAGAATAATTCAGACTAGGCTCACTCAATTTTTCAGAAAAGTATGCAACAGGTTTGCCATCTTGTAATAACACATCGCCTAATCCAATTCCACTAGCATCACATTCAAGCTCAAAAGTCTTATTAAAATCAGGAAGTTGGAGTAAAGGAGCATGTGTCAACTTATCTTTCAATACCGAGAAGGCTTCTTCCTGTGCGGTACCCCAAAGAAAAGGCACATCTTTCTTTGTAAGCTCATTGAGAGGTGCAGCAATGGTGCTGAAATCTCTGACAAAATGCCTATAGAATCCAGCGAGGCCAAGAAAACTCCTCACTTGTGTGACCGTTTTGGGCTGCGGCCAACTCTCAATAGCTTCAATCTTGGCTTTATCAACTTCAATTCCCTGTGGAGTAACAACATAGCCAAGAAAAGATACTCGGTCGGTGCAAAAGGTGCACTTCCCAAGGTTACCAAACAAACGTGCATCACGTAGAGCAATAAAAACAGCACGTAAATGTTCCAAATGTTCTTCCAAAGATCTGCTATAAATCAATATGTCATCAAAGTAAACTACCACAAATCGTCCAATGAAAGCACGTAAAACTTCGTTCATTAATCTCATGAAAGTACTAGGTGCATTAGTTAACCCAAAAGGCATGACTAACCACTCATATAATCCAAACTTAGTTTTAAATGCTGTTTTCCATTCATCTCCCAATTTCATACGAATTTGATGGTATCCACTATGCAAATCAACTTTGGAGAATATTGTAGAGCCACTCAATTCATCAAGCATATCATCGAGCCTAGGAATAGGATGACGATAACGAATAGTAATATTATTAATGCCTCTACAATCAACACACATACGTGATGTACCATCCTTTTTCGGCACTAGAATAATAGGAACAGCACAAGGACTAGGGGATTCGCGTATATAACCCTTGTCGAGAAGCTCTTGTACTTGACGCATAATGATAGAGGCAAAGGTGTCCCGTCTTTCGATGAGATGATGGATATCGCTTTGGTGGAAGTCGACTTTGACGATCCGACTACGAACATGCGAGGACGTCGCGCCTTAGCAATCGCTAAACCAACTCCGAGAGGTTATTGACCACGCCGGAGCACGATCAACCTGACCACGAGGGTCTGTTTCCTGCGAGCAAACGAAGAACCCGCAAGAAACTAAGATTGCAATCTGGATATTGCGAATATAAGATGAAAGCTTTATTGATCAAGGTGGGGTTCTGTGACGCCTTTGTCTGGTCGTTGAACACAAACGAAGTACGCGCAGTTGCAGCTATGGCGAACTTTTAATCTAAACAAAACCCAAAGTCTAAACGGTGCCCTAAGGGCTGTATATATGGAGGAAGAGAGGGGAATTTCGTGGCCCTTGGTGGAGGGGTCCGAAATCAACCCTATCTCTTGTTTCCCCACACATACGGACTCTAAAAATAGCCTATACTTATGTATTTCGAAATTACATGGGCCTGGCCCAATAAAAAGGTGACGCAGCACCTGTAATAGCCTCGAGACGAAATTTATGAAGTGGCATCTTGTATATTTCGTCTAAGGCTTCATGCACCCATTATGGTGGCTTCAAAGTCCTGAAATCATCACTTGTAACTCCGTTCTTGTTCCCCTTGCGCATGGCATCATCTCCATGCTTGTTCTTGCTCCAATGTTCATCCTTCTCCAAGCTAGGCCCTTCATTTGTAAGCAAAACAAATGTATCCAATTTAGGCAGCATCATATTCTCATGAACATTAGAATCATTACCAAGAAATGAAAGTACCTGATAATTTAATTGGCGTGCACGAGCTCTAGTAATTGGTCCCGTATATGTAGTAGTAGGGGCTGTGGGTGTAACAATGGTATTGATGTCCTCATCATCCTCCCCTTCTTGAAATGAAGTCGTCCTCGACGGAAGCTCATCTTCCTCACCCAAATAAGGCTTCAAATCTGCAATGTTAAAAGTGGGACTAACCCCAAAATCTGCAGGCAGCTCAAGTTTATATGCATTATCATTTATTTTCTCTAACACCTTAAAGGGACCATCAGCCCGTGGCATGAGCTTTGATTTGCGCAAATCAGGAAATCTATCCTTACGCAAATGTAACCAAACAAGATCTCCAGGTGCAAACACAACATGTTTTCTAACCTTATCTCCAGCAAGTTTATATTTAGCATTCATACGCTCAATGTTTTCCTTAGTTAACTCATGCATTTTTAAAATCAATTCAGCACGTTGTGTAGCATCAAAATTAACCTTCTCCGAAGATGGAAGAGGCAACAAATCAATAGGTGCACGAGGTAGGAAACCATACACAACTTCAAAAGGGCACATCTTAGTAGTAGAATGCAATGAACGATTATAAGCAAATTCAATATGAGGCAAGCATTCCTCCCACATTTTCTTATTACTCTTCAAAACAGCCCTAAGCATAGTAGACAATGTTCTATTGACAACTTCAGTTTGGCCATCAGTTTGGGGGTGACAAGTAGTACTAAAAAGCAGTTTAGTCCCCAACTTAGCCCATAAACATCTCCAAAAGTGGCTAAGAAATTTAGTATCACGATCTGAAACAATAGTATTTGGCACACCATGCAAGCGAATAATTTCACGAAAGAACAAATCAGCAACATTAACAGCATCATCGCTTTTATGACATGGTATAAAGTGTGCCATTTTTGAGAATCTATCCACGACAACAAATATGCTATCCCTCCCCTTCTTTGTTCGAGGTAAACCTAAAACAAAGTCCATAGATATATCCTCCCAAGGAACACTAGGTACAGGCAAAGGCATATATAAACCATGAGGATTGAGTCGTGACTTAGCTTTTTGACATGTAGTGCAGCGAGCAATAAAATGCTCAACATCCCGTCTCATCTTTGGCCAAAAGAAATGTGTAGCAAGTACGTCCTCCGTCTTCTTCACGCCAAAGTGTCCCATTAATCCTCCTCCATGCGCCTCCTGCAACAACAAAAGACGAACGGGGCTAGCTGGAATGCATAGCTTGTTAGCACGAAACACAAATCCATCGTTAACGACGAACTTGTTCCACATTCTTCCTTCTTTACAATTCTGCATTAAATCTTTAAAATCAGCATCATGCACATATTGATCTTTGATGGTCTCCAAACCAAATATTTTGAAGTCAAGTTGTGAAAGCATAGTATAGCGGCGAGACAATGCATCAGCAATAACATTTTCTTTTCCCTTCTTGTGTTTAATGACATAAGGAAAAGTCTCAATGAATTCAACCCATTTAGCATGTCTACGATTCAGTTTAGCTTGACTTTTAATATGTTTCACAGATTCATGATCAGATTGTATAACAAATTCTTTGGGCCATAAATAATGTTGCCATGTTTCTAAAGTCCGAACAAGAGCATATAATTCTTTATCATAAGTAGAATAATTCAGACTAGGCCCACTCAATTTTTCAGAAAAGTATGCAACAGGTTTGCCATCTTGTAATAACACACCGCCTAATCCAATTCCACTAGCATCACATTCAAGCTCAAAAGTCTTATTAAAATCAGGAAGTTGGAGTAAAGGAGCATGTGTCAACTTATCTTTTAATACCGAGAAGGCTTCTTCCTGTGCGGTACCCCAAAGAAAAGGCACAGCTTTCTTTGTAAGCTCATTGAGAGGTGCAGCAATGGTGCTGAAATCTCTCACAAAACGCCTATAGAATCCAACGAGGCCAAGAAAACTCCTCACTTGTGTGACCGTTTTGGGCTGCGGCCAACTCTCAATAGCTTCAATCTTGGCTTTATCAACTTCAATTCCCTATGGAGTAACAACATAGCCAAGAAAAGATACTCGTTCGGTGCAAAAGGTGCACTTCCCAAAGTTACCAAACAAATGTGCATCACGTAGAGCAATAAAAACAACACGTAAATGTTCCAAATGTTCTTCCAAAGATCCGCTATAAATCAATATGTCATCAAATTAAACTACCACAAATCGTCCAATGAAAGCACGTAAAACTTCGTTCATTAATCTCATGAAAGTACTAGGTGCATTAGTTAACCCAAAAGGCATGACTAACCACTCATATAATCCAAACTTAGTTTTAAATGCTGTTTTCCATTCATCTCCCAATTTCATACGAATTTGATGGTATCCACTATGCAAATCAACTTTGGAGAATATTGTAGAGCCACTCAATTCATCAAGCATATCATCTAGCCTAGGAATAGGATGACGATAACGAATAGTAATATTATTAATGCCTCTACAATCAACACACATACGTGATGTACCATCTTTTTTGGGCACTAGAATAATAGGAACAGCACAAGGACTAAGGGATTCGCGTATATAACCTTTGTTGAGAAGCTCTTGTACTTGACGCATAATCTCCTTCATCTCCTCTGGATTGGTACGGTATGGTGCACGGTTTGGCAGTGAAGCACCGGGAATTAAGTCAATCTGATGCTCAATCCCTCGAATAGGCAGTAATCCCGGTGGCACGTCTTGTGGAAAGACGTCAGCGAACTCCTGCAAAATGTTAGTGACAGCAGGAGGCAAAGAAGAAGGCATGTCCTCGAATGAAAATAATGCCTCTTTGCACACAAAAGCATAGCAAACAGATTTGCTGAAATCTAGCTCATCAATATCAGATTTGGTGGCAAATAAACATGCACTTTTCAATTTAATTTCAGAAGCAACACTAGATGGTTTATTATTAGGCTTCATTTGTTGCTCAAATTCTTTTGCCACAATCTGATTTTCACTCTTATTCTTCTCCTGTTTTGCTTTATTAGCTCTATTAATATCATCTTTCAAAATGGAATCAGGAGTCATAGGAAGCAAAGTAATATTTTTATCCTTATGAACAAGAGTATAGTGATTGTTTCTACCATGATGTACAGAATTTTTATCAAATTGCCATGGTCTACCAAGTAATAAGGAACATGCTTGCATAGGTACCACATCACAATCAACATAATCAGCATATGTAGAGATACTAAAATGCACACGAACAGTACGTGTTACCTTAACCTTGCCGCTGTTGTTGAACCATTGGATGTAGTAAGGATGTGGATGTGGTCTTGTGGTGAGAGAAAGCTTCTCCACCATCTCCATGCTAGCCAAGTTGTTGCAGCTCCGTCCATCTATGATGACGCGCACAGAACGTTCTTTCGCAACTCCCTTGGTATGGAACAAATTGTGCCTCTGATTTTGCTCAGCTTGTGTGACCTGCACACTCAAAACACGTTGAGCAACTAAACATTCATACCTGTCAGCGTCTTCAGGAGCCATGTATTGCGTCTCATGATCAGAATCATCTCCACCATGTTCTTCACGTGTAATAAGAGCCAAAGTCTCCTCATCATAGTCACTAGCGGACTCATATCCACCATCTGCGGTAGCAATCATCACACGCGGAGATTTGCATTCTCTCGCATAATGACCTCCTCCCTTACAACGACGACAAATAATATCACTTGTGTGCCCTGTTGATGCCATGGAAGAAGAAGAACTTTGTGCAGGCCCAGCAGGTGCGCTCTTGGCAGATAATGGTGGTTGTGCCTGTTTTCTTGTATCACGACTGGAGGAGGCACCTGATTGAGGTGCTGGTGCAGTTGAAGTAGAAGATGCACGCGGTGTCCATGATGAAGGTCGGCCTGCAGAAAAGTTCGATCGAGCCAATGCTTGTCGATCCTGCACTTCACGTTCAGCTTTACAAGCAAGATGGAATAAACGAGTGATATTAGTATACTCCTTATAGTCTAGAATGGTCTGAATCTCTCTATTTAATCCACCCAGAAAATGTGCAAGCATAGCTTCATTCTCCTCAACAATACCACATCTAATCATGCCAGTTTGTAATTCCTGATGATATTCTTCTACAGAATTTTTCCCTTGTCTTAAACGCTGCAATTTTTGAAGCAATTCACGTTGATAATATGGTGGAGCCCAACGCGTACGCATAACAGTTTTCAAAGCAGCCCAAGTAGTTGGAATAGGATATAATCTACAATGTTCAGACCACCATACACATGCAAAACTAGTGAAAGCACAAACAGCAGCAGCAACCCGTCTTTCCTCGGGATATTGTAAACATGTAAAACATTGTTCAGTTTCTAACTCCCAAGTAAGATATAGATCAGGAACATATCTACCCTCAAATGGTGGAATATTCAATTTCAGTTTAGGAATATGCTCATCATCTCGTACCTGAGGTGGTGGTGCAGGCCTACCATTACGAATATATACCTGAGGTCGACCTCTGGTGGTGGTGCTGGTGGGTGCACGTAGTTCTGATTTTGATCAACCTCATCCTCATAATCGCCCGCATACTCATCATCCTCCTGGGTACCAGCAGCAGCAGTAGCAGGAGCCAAAGAAGCATCAATAACAGGAACAACAGCACCAGAAGTTTGGCCATCCTCAATAGGAACACGCTTAGCTCATCCATACTGATTCGGAAGGATGCGTTGTTGTTGGTGTTGCAGAGGTGCGGTAGGTGCAGCCGGCGGTGGTGGTGGTAAACGCGCGAGCAATTCATTAAACTTGCTATCAAGCTTTGTTTCGAACGTCTTCTCCATGCCACCTATCTTCTCCATGGCCTCGTCAAATCTGTTTAGCACATCTTGCACCTGTCCACTCATCATTTGCTGAAATTTATCATGTAGCTATTTGTTCGTCAGGTTCTCCCAATCAGTCTCATCAGCTTGTGATCCTACCATGGTTAGCAGCAAATAGAAACACACAAGAATATGATCCTACAGACTACTAAGAAGTGGTGGTGGTGTATCACAAACCCGTCAAGCAAAACTCAAATTCTTACCAGTTCTTACCCAGCAGCAGGCGGTGATCGGCAACCGTTGTAGTCAAAACTCTCAAAGCTTGGATAGAGCGATTACCAGGGAGAGTCAAACGCACGACGTAGATGTATGTGGAGCTGGGAAGGCTTATAATATGGTAGCAAAAAGGGTCAGCAATAATCAATTCAGAGATGCAAAGTTGAATAAATGCTCAACGACGATACTGTGCTGGTCCTAGGCTAGACCGTGCTAGAGACGCGAGCCTAGAACACTAACAAAATCACGGCGCTGCACGTAAACAAGGAAAAAGCACACTCTAGAATTTTTTTTCTCGCTCTTTTTTTTTGCGCTCTTTTTTTTTGCGCTGCTTTTTTTTTGCGAAAAATCACTATAATGGCGAGTGTCTCAAAACTCTTCCTAGGTCAAACTGACAGGATGGGCACGAAATTTTTTCGACCAAATTTTTTTTTCGTTTTTTCGACTGCCCGGACCCAAAAACTGGAAACGGGTCAAAAAAACTTCCTATAATGGCATCTGTCTCAAAACACTCAGAAACACCTAAAAATAGGATAGCCAGAAATTTTTTCGAAAAATGCGTTTTCAAAAAATTTTGGGCCTAAACGGAGGGTGGTTTCCGGACTCTTTTTTTTTCGAAACCTACTCCGGCAAGGAAACACGAGTCGGAATCTAGATGGATCTCAAAAACACACCTAATATGCAAGGAACTCGGATTGGTGGTGGATATATGGTGGTGGTATATGGCAGCGGTGGTGGTATGTGGCAGCGGTGGTAATATATGGATATGGATCGGTGGTGGTATATGGATACGGATTGGTGGTGGTATATGGATACGGATTCGGAGCGGTGGTGGTAGGTGACAGGGGCGATGATGATGGTGCGGTGGCGGCGTGTGATGAGGACATCAATACAATTGTTACACCCACAGCCCCTGCTGCTATACATACTGGACCAATTACTAGAGCTCGTGCACGCCAACTATTACCAGGTACTTTCGTTTCTTGGTAAAGATTCTCATGTTCATGAGAATCTGATGCTGCCTAAATTGGATACATTTGTTTTGCTTACAAATGAAGGGCCTAGCTTGGAGAAGGATGAACATTGGAGCAAGAACAAGCATGGAGATGATGGCATGCGCAAGGGGAACAAGAACGGAGTTACAAGTGATGATTTCAGGACTTTGAAGCCACCATAATGGGTGCATGAAGCCTTGGACGAAATATACAAGATGACACTTCATAAATTTCGTCCCGAGGCTATTTTAGGTGCTGCGTCACCTTATTATTGGGCCAGGCCCATGTAATTTCGAAATACATAAGTATAGGCTATTTTTAGAGTCCGTATGTGTGGGGAAACAAGAGATAGGGTTGATTTCGGACCCCTCCACCAAGGGCCACGAAATTCCCCCCTCTTCCTCCATATATACGACCCTTAGGGCATCGTTTAGACTTTGGGTTTTGTTTAGATTAAAAGTTCGCCATAGCTGCAACTTCGCGTACTTCGTTTGTGTTCAACGACCAGACAAAGGCGTCATAGAACCCCACCTTGATCAATAAAGCTTTCATCTTATATTCGCAAAATCCAGATTGCAATCTCAGTTTCTTGCTTGTTCTTCGTTTGCTCGCAGGAAACAGACCCTCGTGGTCAGGTTGATCGTGCTCCGGCGTGGTTAATAACCTCTCGGAGTTGGTTTAGCGATTGCTAAGGCGCGACGCCCTCGCACGTTCGTAGTCGGATCGTCAAAGTCGACTGCCACCAAAGCGATATCCATCATCTCATCGAAAGACGGGACACCTTTGCCTCTATCAAGTGGTATCAGATTTCCAGGTTGCTCGGTGAGATTTTACAGTTTTTCGTAGTTTAGATCGAGTCTGTTCTTCATACCTACAGTCCATGAAAAAGCCACAAAAAAATTAGGGTTAGTTCATCATATCCGAACCAATCTGAGCCTTTGCATAATCTTTTTAGGGTCTTGCTTTGTTGAATTTGCGGTTGCATCGTCGGTCTAGTTGCTGGTCTTAGAGTCTAGTCTTTTAGAGTTTCGAGTTCTGGTCATAAGTTGTCACGCCGCCGCCGCACCATCATCATCGCCCCTGCCATCTACCACCACCGCTCCGAATCCGTATCCATATACCACCACCAATCCGTGTCCATATACCACCACCAATCCATATCCACATACTACCACCGCTACCACCACCGCTGCCATATACCACCACCATATATCCACCACCAATCCGAGTTCCTTGCTTATTAGGTTTGTTTTCGAGATCCATCTAGTTTCCGATTCGTGTTTCCTTGCCGGAGTAGGTTTCGGAAAAAAAAAGAGTCGGGAAACCACGCTCCGTTTAGGCCCAAAATTTTTCGAAAACGCATTTTTCGAAAAAATTTCTGGCTATCCAATTTTTAGGTGTTTCTGAGTGTTTTGAGACAGGTGCCATTATAGGAAGTTTTTTTTGACCCGTTTCCAGGCTTTGGGTCCGGGCATTCGAAAAAAAAAATTGGTCGAATTTTTTTTTCGTGCCCATCCTGTCAGTTTGACCTAGGAAGAGTTTTGAGACACTCGCCATTATAGTGATTTTTTGCAAAAAAAAACAGCGCAAAAAAAAGAGCGCAAAAAAAAAGATCGAAATTTTTTTTTCAGAGTGTGCTTTTCCCTTGTTTACGTGCCACGCCGTGATTTTGTTGGTGTTCTAGGCTCGCGTCTCTAGCACAATCTAGCCTAGGACCAGCACAGTACCGTCGTTGAGCGTTTATTCAACTTTGCATCTCTGAATTGATTATTGCTGACCCTTTTTGCTACCATACTATAAGCCTTCCCAGCTCCACATACATCTACATCGTGTGTTTGACTCTCCCTGGTAATCGCTCTATCCAAGCTTTGAGAGTTTTTGACTACAACGGTTGCCGATCACCGCCTGCTGCTGGGTAAGAACTGGTAAGAATTTGAGATTTGCTTGACGGATTTGTGATACACCACCACCACTTCTTAGTAGTCTGTAGGATCATATTCTTGTGTGTTTCTATTGCTGCTAACCATGCCAGGATCACAAGCCGACGAGATTGACTGGGAGAACTTATCGAACAAGGAGCTTCATGATAAGTTTCAGCAAATGATGACTGAACAGGTGCAAGATGTGCTGAACAATTTTGAAGAGGCCATGGAGAAGATTACTGGCCTTGAGAAGACGTTCGAAACAAAGCTCGATAACAGATTTAATGAACTACTTGCGCGTCTTCCACCACCGGCTGCACCTGTCGCACCTCCGCAACAACAACAACTACGCCCCCTTCCGAATCAGTATGGACGAGCACAGCGTGTTCCTATTGAGCCAGGACAAAATTCTGGTGCCACTGCTACTGCTGTTGGTGCTTCTTTGGCTCCTGCTACTTCTGCTGCTGGTACCCAGGAGGATGATGATTATGTGGGAGATTATGAGGATGAGGTTGATCAAAATCCGAACTACGTGCAGCCACCAGCACCACCACCACCAGGTCGACCTCAGGTATATATTCGTAATGGTAGGCCTGCACCACCACCTCAGGTACGAGATGATGTCCATATTCCTAAACTGAAATTGAATATTCCACCATTTGAGGGTATATATGTTCCTGATATATATCTTACTTGGGAGTTAGAAACTGAACAACGATTTACATGTTTACAATATCCTGAGGAGAGACGAGTTGCTGCTGCTGTTTGTGCTTTCACTAGTTTTGCATGTGTATGGTGGTCTGAACATTGTAGATTATATCCTATTCCAACTACTTGGGCTGCTTTGAAAACTGCTATGCGTACGCGTTGGGTTCCACCATATTATCAACGTGAATTGCTTCAAAAATTGCAGCGTTTAAGACAAGGGAAAAATTCTGTAGAAGAATATTATCAGGAATTACAAACTGGCATGATTAGATGTGGTATTGTTGAGGAGAATGAAGCTATGCTGTGCTAAACAACGTGCTGAATTGATTTTAAAAATGCATGAGTTAACTAAGGAAAACATTGAGCGTATGAATGCTAAATATAAACTTGCTGGAGATAAGGGTAGAAAACATGTTGTGTTTGCACCTGGAGATCTTGTTTGGTTACATTTGCGTAAGGATAGATTTCCTGATTTGCGCAAATCAAAGCTAATGCCACGTGCTGATGGTCCCTTTAAGGTGTTAGAGAAAATAAATGATAATGCATATAAACTTGAGCTGCCTGCAGATTTTGGGGTTAGTCCCACTTTTAACATTGCAGATTTGAAGCCTTATTTGGGTGGGGAAGATGAACTTCCGTCGAGGACGACTTCATTTCAAGAAGGGGAGGATGATGAGGACATCAATACAATTGTTACACCCACAGCCCCTGCTGCTATACATACTGGACCAATTACTAGAGCTCGTGCACGCCAACTAAATTACCAGGTACTTTCGTTTCTTGGTAATGATTCTAACGTTCATGAGAATATGATGCTGCCTAAATTGGATACATTTGTTTTGCTTACAAATGAAGGGCCTAGCTTGGAGAAGGATGAACATTGGAGCAAGAACAAGCATGGAGATGATGGCATGCGCAAGGGGAACAAGAACGGAGTTACAAGTGATGATTTCAGGACTTTGAAGCCACCATAATGGGTGCATGAAGCCTTGGACGAAATATACAAGATGCCACTTCACAAATTTCGTCCCGAGGCTATTTTAGGTGCTGCGTCACCTTATTATTGGGCCAGGCCCATGTAATTTCGAAATACATAAGTATAGGCTATTTTTAGAGTCCGTATGTGTGGGGAAACAAGAGATAGGGTTGATTTCGGACCCCTCCACCAAGGGCCACGAAATTTCCCCCCTCTTCCTCCATATATACAGCCCTTAGGGCATCGTTTAGACTTTGGGTTTTGTTTAGATTAAAAGTTCGCCATAGCTGCAACTTCGCGTACTTCGTTTGTGTTCAACGACCAGACAAAGGCGTCACAGAACCCCACCTTGATCAATAAAGCTTTCATCTTATATTCGCAATATCCAGATTGCAATCTTAGTTTCTTGCTTGTTCTTCGTTTGCTTGCAGGAAACAGACCCTCGTGGTCAGGTTGATCGTGCTCCGGCGTGGTCAATAACCTCTCGGAGTTGGTTTAGCGATTGCTAAGGCGCGACGTCCTCGCACGATCGTAGTCGGATCGTCAAAGTCGACTTCCACCAAAGCGAAATCCACCATCTCATCGAAAGACGGGACACCTTTGCCTCTATCAAGAGACGAGTTGCTGCTGCCGTTTGTGCTTTCACTAGTTTTGCATGTGTATGGTGGTCTGAACATTGTAGATTATATCCTATTCCAACTACTTGGGCTGCTTTGAAAACTGCTATGCGTACGCGTTGGGTTCCACCATATTATCAACGTGAATTGCTTCAAAAATTGCAGCGTTTAAGACAAGGGAAAAATTCTGTAGAAGAATATTATCAGGAATTACAAACTGGCATGATTAGATGTGGTATTGTTGAGGAGAATGAAGCTATGCTTGCACGTTTTCTGGGTGGATTAAATAGAGAGATTCAGACCATTCTAGACTATAAGGAGTATACTAATATCACTCGTTTATTCCATCTTGCTTGTAAAGCTGAACGTGAAGTGCAGGATCGACAAGCATTGGGGCGAACTAACTTTTCTGCAGGCCGACCTTCATCATGGACACCGCGTGCATCTTCTACTTCAACTGCACCAGCACCTCAATTAGGTGCCTCCTCCAGTCGTGATACAAGAAAACAGGCACAACCACCATTATCTGCCAAGAGCGCACCTGCTGGGCCTGGACGGAGTTCTTCTTCTTCCATGGCATCAACAGGGCACACAAGTGATATTATTTGTCGTCGTTGTAAGGGAGGAGGTCATTATGCGAGAGAATGCAAATCTCCGCGTGTGATGATTGCTACCGCGGATGGTGGATATGAGTCCGCTAGTGACTATGATGAGGAGACTTTGGCTCATATTACACGTGAAGAACATGGTGGAGATGATTCTGATCATGAGACGCAATACATGGCTCCTGAAGACGCTGACAGGTATGAATGTTTAGTTTCTCAACGTGTTTTGAGTGTGCAGGTCACACAAGCTGAGCAAAATCAGAGGCACAATTTGTTCCATACCAAGGGAGTTGTGAAGGAACGTTCTATGCGCGTCATCATAGACGGAGGTAGTTGCAACAACTTGGCTAGCATGGAGATGGTGGAGAAGCTTTCTCTCACCACAAGACCACATCCACATCCTTACTACATCCAATGGTTCAACAACAGCGGCAAGGTTAAGGTAACACGTACTGTTCGTGTGCATTTTAGTATCTCTACATATGCTGATTATGTTGATTGTGATGTGGTACCTATGCAAGCATGTTCCTTATTACTTGGTAGACCATGGCAATTTGATAGAAATTCTGTACACCATGGTAGAAACAATCACTATACTCTTGTTCATAAGGATAAAAATATTACTTTGCTTCCTATGACTCCTGATTCCATTTTGAAAGATGATATTAATAGAGCTAATAAAGCAAAACAGGAGAAGAATAAGAGTGAAAATCAGATTGTGGCAAAAGAATTTGAGCAACAAATGAAGCCTAATAATAAACCATCTAGTGTTGCTTCTGAAATTAAATGGCAAAGTGCATGTTTATTTGCCACCAAATCTGATATTGATGAGCTAGATTTCAGAAAATTTGTTTGCTATGCTTTTGTGTGCAAAGAGGCATTATTTTCATTCGAGGACGTGCCTTCCTCTTTGCCTCCAGCTGTCACTAACATTTTGCAGGAGTTCGCTGACGTATTTCCACAAGACGTGCCACCGGGATTACCGCCTATTCGAGGGATTGAGCATCAGATTGACTTAATTCCCGGTGCTTCACTGCCAAACCGTGCACCATACCGTACCAATCCAGAGGAGACGAAGGAGATTATGCGTCAAGTACAAGAGCTTCTCGACAAAGGTTATATACACGAATCCCTTAGTCCTTGTGCTGTTCCTATTATTCTAGTGCCCAAAAAGGATGGTACATCATGTATGTGTGTTGATTGTAGAGGCATTAATAATATTACTATTCGTTATCGTCATCCTATTCCTAGGCTAGATGATATGCTTGATGAATTGAGTGGCTCTACAATATTCTCCAAAGTTGATTTGCGTAGTGGCTACCATCAAATTCGTATGAAATTGGGAGATGAATGGAAAACAGCATTTAAAACTAAGTTTGGATTATATGATTGGTTAGTCATGCCTTTTGGGTTAACTAATGCACCTAGTACTTTCATGAGATTAATGAACGAAGTTTTACGTGCTTTCATTGGACGATATGTGGTAGTTTACTTTGATGACATATTGATTTATAGCAGATCTTTGGAAGAACATTTGGAACATTTACGTGCTGTTTTTATTGCTCTACGTGATGCACGTTTGTTTGGTAACCTTGGGAAGTGCACCTTTTGCACCGACCGAGTATCTTTTCTTGGCTATGTTGTTACTCCACAGGGAATTGAAGTTGATAAAGCCAAGATTGAAGCTATTGAGAGTTGGCCACAGCCCAAAACGGTCACACAAGTGAGGAGTTTTGATGAGGACATCAATACAATTGTTACACCCACAGCCCCTGCTGCTATACATACTGGACCAATTACTAGAGCCCGTGCACGCCAACTAAATTACCAGGTACTTTCGTTTCTTGGTAATGATTCTAATGCTCATGAGAATATGATGCTGCCTAAATTGGATACATTTGTTTTGCTTACAAATGAAGGGCCTAGCTTGGAGAAGGATGAACATTGGAGCAAGAACAAGCATGGAGATGATGGCATGCGCAAGGGGAACAAGAACGGAGTTACAAGTGATGATTTCAGGACTTTGAAGCCACCATAATGGGTGCATGAAGCCTTGGACGAAATATACAAGATGCCACTTCATAAATTTCGTCCCGAGGCTATTTTAGGTGCTGCGTCACCTTATTATTGGGCCAGGCCCATGTAATTTCGAAATACATAAGTATAGGCTATTTTTAGAGTCCGTATGTGTGGGGAAACAAGAGATAGGGTTGATTTCGGACCCCTCCACCAAGGGCCACGAAATTCCCCCCTCTTCCTCCATATATACAGCCCTTAGGGCATCGTTTAGACTTGGGGGTTTTGTTTAGATTAAAAGTTCGCCATAGCTGCAACTTCGCGTACTTCGTTTGTGTTCAACGACCAGACAAAGACGTCACAGAACCCCACCTTGATCAATAAAGGTTTCATCTTATATTCGCAATATCCAGATTGCAATCTCAGTTTCTTGCTTGTTCTTTGTTTGCTCGCAGGAAACAGACCCTCGTGGTCAGGTTGATCGTGCTCCGGCGTGGTCAATAACCTCTCGGAGTTGGTTTAGCGATTGCTAAGGCGCGATGTCCTAGCACGTTCGTAGTCGGATCGTCAAAGTCGACTTCCACCAAAGCGAAATCCATCATCTCATCGAAAGACGGGACACCTCCGCCTCTATCAAGTGGTATCAGATTTCCAGGTTGCTCGGTGAGATTTTACGGTTTTTCGTAGTTTAGATCGAGTCTGTTCTTCATACCTACAGTCCACGAAAAAGCCACAAAAAAAATTAGGGTTAGTTCATCATATCCGAACCAATCTGAGCCTTTGCATAATCTTTTTAGGGTTTTGCTTTGTTGAATTTGCGGTTGCATCGTCGTGTTTAGTTGCTGGTCTTAGAGTCTAGTCTTTTAGAGTTTCGAGTTCTGGTCATAAGTTGTCACGCCGCCGCCGCACCATCATCATCACCCCTGCCATCTACCACCACCGCTTATCCGCCACCGCTTCGAATCCGTATCCATATACCACCACAGCTGTCATATACCACCACCGCTGCCATCTACCACCATATATCCACAACCAATCCGAATTCTTGTCATATTAGGTTTGTTTTCGAGATCCATCTAGATTCCGATTCGTGTTTCCTTGCCGGAGTCGGGTAGCCACGCTCCGTTTAGGCCCAAAATTTTTCGAAAACGCATTTTTCGAAAAATTTTCTGGCTATCCTATTTTTAGGTGTTTCTGAGTGTTTTGAGACAGGTGCCATTATAGGAAGTTTTTTTTGACCCGTTTCCAGTTTTTGGGTCCGGGCAGTCAAAAAAAAAAATTGGTCGAAAAAATTTCGTGCCCATCCTGTCAGTTTGAGCTAAGAAGAGTTTTGAGACACTCGCCATTATAGTGATTTTTCGCAAAAAAAAAAAACAGCGCAAAAAGAAAAGAGCGCAAAAAAAAAGCAGCGCAAAAAAAAGCGAAAAAAAAATTCAGAGTGTGCTTTTCCCTTGTTTACGTGCCGCGCCGTGATTTTGTTGGTGTTCTAGGCTCGCGTCTCTAGCACAGTCTAGCCTAGGACCAGCACAGTACCGTCGTTGAGCGTTTATTCAACTTTGCATCTCTGAATTGATTATTGCTGACCCTTTTTGCTACCATACTATAAGCCTTCCCAGCTCCACATACATCTACGTCGTGTGTTTGACTCTCCCTGGTAATCGCTCTATCCAAGCTTTGAGAGTTTTTGACTACAACGGTTGCCGATCACCGCCTGCTGCTGGGTAAGAACTGGTAAGAATTTGAGATTTGCTTGACGGATTTGTGATACACCACCACCACTTCTTAGTAGTCTGTAGGATCATATTCTTGTGTGTTTCTATTGCTGCTAACCATGCCAGGATCACAAGCCGACGAGATTGACTGGGAGAACTTATCGAACAAGGAGCTTCATGATAAGTTTCAGCAAATGATGACTGAACAGGTACAAGATGTGCTGAACAATTTTGAAGAGGCCATGGAGAAGATCACTGGCTTTGAGAAGACGTTTGAAACAAAGCTCGATAACAAGTTTAATGAATTGCTCGCGCGTCTTCCACCACCACCACCCGCTGCACCTAACGCACCTCTCCAACAACAACAACAACGACTACCTCCACGTCGCGAAGCAGACCTCCGCCGAGCAAGCCGTGTTCCTCTTGCGTTTGGCCAAACTGTTGGTGCTGCTGTTGATACTTCTGTGGCTCCTGCTGCTGATGCGGAGGAGGATGTGATGAGGACATCAATACAATTGTTACACCCACAGCCCCTGCTGCTATACATACTGGACCAATTACTAGAGCTCGTGCACGCCAACTAAATTACCAGGTACTTTCGTTTCTTGGTAATGATTCTAATGTTCATGAGAATATGATGCTGCCTAAATTGGATACATTTGTTTTGCTTACAAATGAAGGGCCTAGCTTGGAGAAGGATGAACATTGGAGCAAGAACAAGCATGGAGATGATGGCATGCGCAAGGGGAACAAGAACGGAGTTACAAGTGATGATTTCAGTACTTTGAAGCCACCATAATGGGTGCATGAAGCCTTGGACGAAATATACAAGATGCCACTTCATAAATTTCGTCCCGAGGCTATTTTAGGTGCTGCGTCACCTTATTATTGGGCCAGGCCCATGTAATTTCGAAATACATAAGTATAGGCTATTTTTAGAGTCCGTATGTGTGGGGAAACAAGAGATAGGGTTGATTTCGGACCCCTCCACCAAGGGCCACGAAATTGCCCCTCTTCCTCCATATATACAGCCCTTAGGGCATCGTTTAGACTTTGGGTTTTGTTTAGATTAAAAGTTCGCCATAGCTGCAACTTCGCGTACTTCGTTTGTGTTCAACGACCAGACAAAGGCGTCACAGAACCCCACCTTGATCAATAAAGCTTTCATCTTATATTCGCAATATCCAGATTGCAATCTCAGTTTCTTGCTTGTTCTTCGTTTGCTCGCAGGAAACAGACCCTCGTGGTCAGGTTGATCGTGCTCCGGCGTGGTCAATAACCTCTCGGAGTTGGTTTAGCGATTGCTAAGGCGCGACGTCCTCGCACGTTCGTAGTCGGATCGTCAAAGTCGACTTCCACCAAAGCGATATCCATCATCTCATCGAAAGACGGGACACCTTTGCCTCTATCAAGATGTTTATGGGCTAAGTTGGGGACTAAACTGCTTTTTAGTACTACTTGTCACCCCCAAACTGATGGACAAACTGAAGTAGTCAATAGAACGTTGTCTACTATGCTTAGGGCTGTTTTGAAGAATAATAAGAAAATGTGGGAGGAATGCTTGCCTCATATTGAATTTTCTTATAATCGTTCATTGCATTCTACTACTAAGATGTGCCCTTTTGAAGTTGTGTATGGTTTCCTACCTCGTGCACCTATTGATTTGTTGCCTCTTCCATCTTCGGAGAAGGTTAATTTTGATGCTAAACAACGTGCTGAATTGATTTTAAAAATGCATGAGTTAACTAAGGAAAACATTGAGCGTATGAATGCTAAATATAAACTTGCTGGAGATAAGGGTAGAAAACATGTTGTGTTTGCACCTGGAGATCTTGTTTGGTTACATTTGCGTAAGGATAGATTTCCTGATTTGCGCAAATCAAAGTTAATGCCACGTGCTGATGGTCCCTTTAAGGTGTTAGAGAAAATAAATGATAATGCATATAAACTGGAGCTGCCTGCAGATTTTGGGGTTAGTCCCACTTTTAACATTGCAGATTTGAAGCCTTATTTGGGCGAGGAAGATGAACTTCCGTCGAGGACGACTTCATTTCAAGAAGGGGAGGATGACGAGGACATCAATACAATTGTTACACCCACAGCCCCTGCTGCTATACATACTGGACAAATTACTAGAGCTCGTGCACGCCAACTAAATTACCAGGTACTTTCGTTTCTTGGTAATGATTCTAATGTTCATGAGAATATGATGCTGCCTAAATTGGATACATTTGTTTTGCTTACAAATGAAGGGCCTAGCTTGGAGAAGGATGAACATTGGAGCAAGAACAAGCATGGAGATGATGGCATGCGCAAGGGGAACAAGAACGGAGTTACAAGTGATGATTTCAGGACTTTGAAGCCACCATAATGGGTGCATGAAGCCTTGGACGAAATATACAAGATGCCACTTCATAAATTTCGTCCCGAGGCTATTTTAGGTGCTGCGTCACCTTATTATTGGGCCAGGCCCATGTAATTTCGAAATACATAAGTATAGGCTATTTTTAGAGTCCGTATGTGTGGGGAAACAAGAGATAGGGTTGATTTCGGACCCCTCCACCAAGGGCCACGAAATTCCCCCCCCCCCTCTTCCTCCATATATACAGCCCTTAGGGCATCGTTTAGACTTTGGGTTTTGTTTAGATTAAAAGTTTGCCATAGCTGCAAGTTCGCGTACTTCGTTTGTGTTCAACGACCAGACAAAGGCGTCACAGAAACCCACCTTGATCAATAAAGCTTTCATCTTATATTCGCAATATCCAGATTGCAATCTGAGTTTCTTGCTTGTTCTTCGTTTGCTCGCAGGAAACAGACCCTCGTGGTCAGGTTGATCGTGCTTCGGCGTGGTCAATAACCTCTCGGAGTTGGTTTAGCGACTGCTAAGGCGCGACGTCCTCGCACGTTCGTAGTCGGATTGTTAAAGTCGACTGCCACCAAAGCAATATCCATCATCTCATCGAAAGACGGGACACCTTTGCCTCTATCAGCCGGAGCACGATCAACCTGACCACGAGGGTCTGTTTCCTGCAAGCAAACGAGAACAAGCAAGAAACTGAGATTGCAATCTGGATATTGCGAATATAAGATGAAAGCTTTATTGATCAAGGTGGGGTTCTGTGACGCCTTTGTCTGGTCGTTGAACACAAACGAAGTACGCGAAGTTGCAGCTATGGCGAACTTTTAATCTAAACAAAACCCAAAGTCTAAACGATGCCCTAAGGGCTGTATATATGGAGGAAGAGGGGGGAATTTCGTGGCCCTTGGTGGAGGGGTCCGAAATCAACCCTATCTCTTGTTTCCCCACTCATACGGACTCGAAAAATAGCCTATACTAATGTATTTCGAAATTACATGGGCCTGGCCCAATAATAAGGTGACACAGCACCTAAAATAGCCTCGGGACGAAACTTATGAAGTGGCATCTTGTATATTTCGTCCAAGGCTTCATGCACCCATTATGGTGGCTTCAAAGTCCTGAAATCATCACTTGTAACTCCGTTCTTGTTCCCCTTGCGCATGCCATCGTCTCCATGCTTGTTCTTGCTCCAATGTTCATCCTTCTCCAAGCTAGGCCCTTCATTTGTAAGCAAAACAAATGTATCCAATTTAGGCAGCATCATATTCTCATGAACATTAGAATCATTACCAAGAAACGATAGTACCTGGTAATTTAGTTGGCGTGCACGAGCTCTAGTAATTGGTCCAGTATGTATAGCAGCAGGGGCTGTGGGTGTAACAATTGTATTGATGTCCTCATCATCATCCCCTTCTTGAAATGAAGTCGTCCTCGACGGAAGTTCATCTTCCTCACCCAAATAAGGCTTCAAATCTGTAATGTTAAAAGTGGGACTAACCCCAAAATCTGCAGGCAGCTCAAGTTTATATGCATTATAATTTATTTTCTCTAACACCTTAAAGGGACCATCAGCACATGGCATTAACTTTGATTTGCGCAAATCAGGAAATCTATCCTTACACAAATGTAACCAAACAAGATCTCCAGGTGCAAACACAACATGTTTTCTACCCTTATCTCCAGCAAGTTTATATTTAGCATTCATACGCTCAATGTTTTCCTTAGTTAACTCATGCATTTTTAAAATCAATTCAGCACGTTGTTTAGCATCAAAATTAACCTTCTCCGAAGATGGAAGAGGCAACAAATCAATAGGTGCATGAGGTAGGAAACCATACACAACTTCAAAAGGGCACATCTTAGTAGTAGAATGCAATGAATGATTATAAGCAAATTCAATATGAGGCAAGCATTCCTCCCACATTTTCTTATTATTCTTCAAAACAGCCCTAAGCATAGTAGACAACGTTCTATTGACTACTTCAGTTTGTCCATCAGTTTGGGGGTGACAAGTAGTACTAAAAAGCAGTTTAGTCCCCAACTTAGCCCATAACCATCTCCAAAAGTGGCTAAGAAATTTAGTATCACGATCTGAAACAATAGTATTTGGCACACCATGCAAGCGAATAATTTCACGAAAGAACAAATCAGCAACACTAACAGCATCACCGCTTTTATGACATGGTATAAAGTGTGCCATTTTCAAGAATCTATCCACGACAACAAATATGCTATCCCTCCCCTTCTTTGTTCGAGGTAAACCTAAAACAAAGTCCATAGATATATCCTCCCAAGGAACACTAGGTACAGGCAAAGGCATATATAAACCATGAGGATTGAGTCGTGACTTAGCTTTTTGACATGTAGTGTAGCGAGCAATAAAACGCTCAACATCCCGTCTCATCTTTGGCCAAAAGAAATGTGTAGCAAGTACGTCCTCCATCTTCTTCATGCCAAAGTGTCCCATTAATCCTCCTCCATGCGCCTCCTGCAACAACAAAAGACGAACGGAGCTAGCTGGAATGCATAGCTTGTTAGCACGAAACACAAATCCATCGTTAACGACGAACTTGTTCCACATTCTTCCTTCTTTACAATTCTGCATTACATCTTTAAAACCAGCATCATGCACATATTGATCTTTGATGGTCTCCAAACCAAATATTTTGAAGTCAAGTTGTGAAAGCATAGTATAGCGTCGAGACAATGCATCAGCAATAACATTTTCTTTTCCCTTCTTGTGTTTAATGACATAAGGAAAAGTCTCAATGAATTCAACCCATTTAGCATGTCTACGATTCAGTTTAGCTTGACTTTTAATATGTTTCAAAGATTCATGATCAGAATGTATAACAAATTTTTTGGGCCATAAATAATGTTGCCATGTTTCTAAAGTCCGAACAAGAGCATATAATTCTTTATCATAAGTAGAATAATTCAGACTTGGCCCACTCAATTTTTCAAAAAAGTATGCAACAGGTTTGCCATCTTGTAGTAACACACCTCCTAATCCAATTCCACTAGCATCACATTCAAGCTCAAAAGTCTTATTAAAATCAGGAAGTTGGAGTAAAGGAGCATGTGTCAACTTATCTTTCAATACCGTGAAGGCTTCTTCCTGTGCGGTACCCCAAAGAAAAGGCACATCTTTCTTTGTAAGCTCATTGAGAGGTGCAGCAATGGTGCTGAAATCTCTCACAAAACGCCTATAGAATCCAGCGAGGCCAAGAAAACTCCTCACTTGTGTGACCGTTTTGGGCTGCGGCCAACTCTCAATAGCTTCAATCTTGGCTTTATCAACTTCAATTCCCTGTGGAGTAACAACATAGCCAAGAAAAGATACTCGGTCGGTGCAAAAGGTGCACTTCCCAAGGTTACCAAACAAACGTGCATCACGTAGAGCAATAAAAACAGCACATAAATGTTCCAAATGTTCTTCCAATGATCTGCTATAAATCAATATGTCATCAAAGTAAACTACCACAAATCGTCCAATGAACGCACGTAAAACTTCGTTCATTAATCTCATGAAAGTACTAGGTGCATTAGTTAAGCCAAAAGGCATGACTAACCACTCATATAATCCAAACTTAGTTTTAAATGTTGTTTTCCATTCATCTCCCAATTTCATACGAATTTGATGGTATCCACTACGCAAATCAACTTTGGAGAATATTGTAGAGCCACTCAATTCATCAAGCATATCATCGAGCCTAGGAATAGGATGACGATAACAAATAGTAATATTATTAATGCCTCTACAATCAACACACATACGTGATGTACCATCCTTTTTCGGCACTAGAATAATAGGAACAGCACAAGGACTAAGGGATTCACGTATATAACCTTTGTCGAGAAGATCTTGTACTTGATGCATAATCTCCTTCGTCTCCTCTGGATTGGTATGGTATGGTGCACGGTTTGGCAGTGAAGCACCGGGAATTAAGTCAATCTGATGCTCAATCCCTCGAATAGGCGGTAATCCCGGTGGCACGTCTTGTGGAAAGACGTCAGCGAACTCCTACAAAATGTTAGTGACAGCAGGAGGCAAAGAGGAAGGCACGTCCTCGAATGAAAATAATGCCTCTTTGCACACAAAAGCATAGCAAACAGATTTGCTGAAATCTAGCTCATCAATATCAGATTTGGTGGCAAATAAACATGCACTTTTCAATTTAATTTCAGAAGCAACACTAGATGGTTTATTATTAGGCTTCATTTGTTGCTCAAATTCTTTTGCCACAATCTGATTTTGCACTCTTATTCTTCTCCTGTTTTGCTTTATTAGCTCTATTAATATCATCTTTCAAAATGGAATCAGGAGTCATAGGAAGCAAAGTAATTTTTTTATCCTTATGAACAAGAGTATAGTGATTGTTTCTACCATGGTGTATAGAGTTTTTATCAAATTGCCATGGTCTACCAAGTAATAAGGAACATGCTTGCATAGGTACCACATCACAATCAACATAATCAGCATATGTAGAGATACTAAAATGCACACGAACAGTACGTGTTACCTTAACCTTGCCGCTGTTGTTGAACCATTAGATGTAGTAAGGATGTGGATGTGGTCTTGTGGTGAGAGAAAGCTTCTCCACCATCTCCATGCTAGCCAAGTTGTTGCAGCTCCCTCCATCTATTATGACACGCACAGAACGTTCCTTCACAACTCCCTTGGTATGGAACAAATTGTGCCTTTGATTTTGCTCAGCTTGTGTGACCTGCACACTCAAAACACGTTGAGCAACTAAACATTCATACCTGTCAGCGTCTTCAGGAGCCATGTATTGCGTCTCATGATCAGAATCATCTCCACCATGTTCTTCACGTGTAATAAGAGCCAAAGTCTCCTCATCATAGTCACTAGCGGTCTCATATCCACCATCCGCGGTAGCAATCATCACACGCGAAGATTTGCATTCTCTCGCATAATGACCTCGTCCCTTACAAGAACAACAAATAATATCACTTATGTGCCCTCTTGATGCCATGGAAGAAGAAGAACTCTGTGCAGGCCCAGCAGGTGCGCTCTTGGAAGCTAATAGTGGTTGTGCCTGTTTTCTTGTATCACGACTGGAGGAGGCACCTGATTGAGGTGCTAGTGCAGTTGAAGTAGAAGATGCACGCTGTGTCCATGATGAAGGTCGGCCTGCAGAAAAGTTAGATCGCGCCAATGCTTGTCGATCCTGCACTTCACGTTCAGCTTTACAAGCAAGATGGAATAAACGAGTGATATTAGTATACTCCTTATAGTCTAGAATGGTCTGAATCTCTCTATTTAATCCACCCAGAAAACGTGCAAGCATAGCTTCATTCTCCTCAACAATACCACATCTAATCATGCCAGTTTGTAATTCCTGATGATATTCTTCTACAGAATTTTTCCCTTGTCTTAAACGCTGCAATTTTTGAAGCAATTCACGTTGATAATATGGTGGAACCCAACGCGTACGCATAACAGTTTTCAAAGCAGCCCAAGTAGTTGGAATAGGATATAATCTACAATTTCAGACCACCATACACATGCAAAACTAGTGAAAGCACAAACAGCAGCAGCAACCCGTCTCTCCTCGGGGTATTGTAAACATGTAAAACAATGTTCAGTTTCTAACTCCCAAGTAAGATATATATCAGGAACATATCTACCCTCAAATGGTGGAATATTCAATTTCAGTTTAGGAATATGGACATCATCTCGTACCTGAGGTGGTGGTGCAGGCCTACCATTACGAATATATACCTGAGGTCGACCTGCTGGTGGTGGTGCTGGTGGGTGCACGTAGTTCTGATTTTGATCAACCTCGTCCTCATTATCGCCCGCATACTCATCATCCTCCTGGGCACCAGCAGCAGCAGTAGAAGGAGCCAAAGAAGCATCAATAACAGGAACAGCAGCACCAGAAGTTTGGCCATCCTCAATAGGAACACGCTTCGCTCGTCCATACTGATTCGGAAGGATGCGTTGTTGTTGGTGTTGCAGAGGTGCGATAGGTGCAGCCGGCGGTGGTGGTGGTAAACGCGCGAGCAATTCATTAAACTTGCTATCAAGCTTTGTTTCAAACGTCTTCTCCATGCCATCTATCTTCTCCATGGCCTCGTCAAATCTGTTTAGCACATCTTGCACCTGTCCACTCATCATTTGCTGAAATTTATCATGTAGCTATTTGTTCGTCAGGTTCTCCCAATCAATCTCATCGGCTTGTGATCCTACCATGGTTAGCAGCAAATAGAAACACACAAGAATATGATCCTACAGACTACTAAGAAGTGGTGGTGGTGTATCACAAACCCGTCAAGCAAATCTCAAATTCTTACCAGTTCTTACCCAGCAGCTGGTGGTGATCGGCAACCGTTGTAGTCAAAACTCTCAAAGCTTGGATAGAGCGATTACCAGGGAGAGTCAAACGCACGACGTAGATGTATGTGGAACTGGGAAGGCTTATAATATGGTAGCAAAAGTGATGAGGACATCAATACAATTGTTACACCCACAGCCCCTGCTGCTATACATACTGGACCAATTACTAGAGCTCGTGCACGCCAACTAAATTACCAGGTACTTTCGTTTCTTGGTAATGATTCTAATGTTCATGAGAATATGATGCTGCCTAAATTGGATACATTTGTTTTGCTTACAAATGAAGGGCGTAGCTTGGAGAATGATGAACATTGGAGCAAGAACAAGCATGGAGATGATGGCATGCGCAAGGGGAACAAGAACAGAGTTACAAGTGATGATTTCAGGACTTTGAAGCCACCATAATGGGTGCATGAAGTCTTGGACGAAATATACAAGATGCCACTTCATAAATTTCGTCCCGAGGCTATTTTAGGTGCTGTGTCACCTTATTATTGGGCCAGGCCCATGTAATTTCGAAATACATAAGTATAGGCTATTTTTAGAGTCCGTATGTGTGGGGAAACAAGAGATAGGGTTGATTTCGGACCCCTCCAGCAAGGGCCACGAAATTCCCCCCCCCCCTCTTCCTCCATATATACAGCCCTTAGGGCATCGTTTAGACTTTGAGTTTTGTTTAGATTAAAAGTTCGCCATAGCTGCAACTTCGCGTACTTCGTTTGTGTTCAACGACCAGACAAAGGCGTCACAGAACCCCGCCTTGATCAATAAAGCTTTCATCTTATATTCGCAATATCCAGATTGCAATCTCAGTTTCTTGCTTGTTCTTCGTTTGCTCGCAGGAAACAGACCCTCGTGGTCTGCTTGATTGTGCTCCGGCGTGGTCAATAACCTCTCGGAGTTGGTTTAGCGATTGCTAAGGCGCGACGTCCTCGCACGTTCGTAGTCGGGTCGTCAAAGTCGACTGCCACCAAAGCGATATCCATCATCTCATCGAAAGACGGGACACCTTTGCATCTATCAAGTGGTATCAGATTTCCAGGTTGCTCGGTGAGATTTTACAGTTTTTCGTAGTTTAGATCGAGTCTGTTCTTCATACCTATAGTCCACGAAAAAGCCACAAAAAAATTAGGGTTAGTTCATCATATCCGAACCAATCCGAGCCTTTGCATAATCTTTTTAGGGTTTTGCTTTGTTGAATTTGCGGTTGCATCGTCGTGTCTAGTTGCTGGTCTTAGAGTCTAGTCTTTTAGAGTTTCGAGTTCTGGTCATAAGTTGTCACGCTGCCGCCGCACCATCATCATCACCCCTGCCATCTACCACCACCGCTTATCCGCCACCGCTTCGAATCCGTATCCATATACCACCACAGCTGTCATATACCACCACCGCTGCCATCTACCACCATATATCCACCACCAATCCGAGTTCTTGTCATATTAGGTTTGTTTTCGAGATCCATCTAGATTCCGATGCGTGTTTCCTTGCCGGAGTAGGTTTCCGAAAAAAAAGAGTCCTGAAACCATGCTCCGTTTAGGCCCAAAATTTTTCGAAAACGCATTTTTCAAAAAAATTTCTGGCTATCCTATTTTTAGGTGTTTCTGAGTGTTTTGAGACAGGTGCCATTATAGGAAGTTTTTTATACCCGTTTCCAGTTTTTGGGTCCGGGCAGTCGAAAAAAAAAATTGGTCGAAAAAATTTCGTGCCCATCCTATCAGTTTGAGCTAGGAAGAGTTTTGAGACACTCGCCATTATAGTGATTTTTCGCAAAAAAAAACAAAAAAAGCAGCGCAAAAAAAAGAAAGAGCGCAAAAAAAAAACAGCGAAAAAAAAATTCTAGAGTGTGCTTTTCCCTTGTTTACGTGCCGCGTCGTGATTTTGTTGGTGTTCTAGGCTCGCGTCTCTAGCACAGTCTAGCCTAGGACCAGCACAGTATCGTCGTTGAGCGTTTATTGAACTTTGCATCTCTGAATTGATTATTGCTGACCCTTTTTGCTACCATATTATAAGCCTTCCCAGCTCCACGTACATCTACGTCGTGCGTTTGACTCTCCCTGGTAATCGCTCTATCCAAGCTTTGAGAGTTTTTGACTACAACGGTTGCTGATCACCGCCTGCTACTGGGTAAGAACTGGTAAGAATTTGAGATTTGCTTGACGGATTTGTGACACCCACCACCACCTCTTGTTAGTAGTCTGTAGGATCATATTCTTGCGTGTTTCTATTGCTGCTAACCATGCCAGGATCACAAGCCGACGAGACTGACTGGGAGAACATGACGAATAAGGATTTGCATGATAAATTTCAGCAAATGATGAGTGGACAGGTGCAAGACGTGCTAAACAGATTTGAAGAGGCCATGGAGAAGATAGATGGCATGGAGAAGACGTTCGAAACAAAGCTCGATAACAAGTTTAATGAATTGCTCGCGCGTCTTCCACCACCACCACCCGCTGCACCTAACGCACCTCTCCAACAACAACAACAACGACTACCTCCACATCGCAAAATAGACCTCCGCCGAGCGAGCCGTGTTCCTCTTGCATTTGGCCAAACTGTTGGTGCTGCTGTTGATACTTCTGTGGCTCCTGCTGCTGATGCAGAGGAGGATGATTATGTGGGAGATTACGAGGATGAGGTTGCTCAAAATCAGAACTACGTGCAACCACCAGCACCACCACCAGCAGGTCGACCTCAGGTATATATTCGTAATGGTAGGCCTGCACCACCACCTCAGGTACGAGATGATGTCCATATTCCTAAACTGAAATTGAATATTCCACCATTTGAAGGTAGATATGTTCCTGATATATATCTTACTTGGGAGTTAGAAACTGAACAATGTTTTACATGTTTACAATATCCCGAGGAGAGACGGGTTGCTGCTGCTGTTTGTGCTTTCACTAGTTTTGCATGTGTCTGGTGGTCTGAACATTGTAGATTATATCCTATTCCAACTACTTGGGCTGCTTTGAAAACTGCTATGCGTACGCGTTGGGTTCCACCATATTATCAACGTGAATTGCTTCAAAAATTGCAGCGTTTAAGACAAGGAAAAAATTCTGTAGGAGAATATTATCAGGAATTACAAACTGGCATGATTCGATGTGGTATTGTTGAGGAGAATGAAGCTATGCTTGCACATTTTCTGGGTGGATTAAATAGAGAGATTCAGACCATTCTCGACTATAAGGAGTATACTAATATCACTCGTTTATTCCATCTTGCTTGTAAAGCTGAACGTGAAGTGCAGGATCGACAAGCATTGGCGCAAACTAACTTTTCTGCAGGCCGACCTTCATCATGGACACCGCGTGCATCTTCTACTTCAACTGCACCAGCACCTCAATCAGGTGCCTCCTACAGCCGTGATACAAGAAAACAGGAACAACCACCATTATCTGCCAAGAGCGCTCCTGTCGGGCCTACACAGCGTTCTTCTTCTTCCAGGGCATCAATAGGGCACACAAGTGATATTATTTGTCGTCGTTGTAAGGGAGGAGGTCATTATGCGAGAGAATGCAAATCTCCGCGTGTGATGATTGCTACCGAGGGTGGTGGATATGAGTCCGCTAGTGACTATGATGAGGAGACATTGGCTCTTATTACACGTGAAGAACATGGTGGAGATGATTCTGATCATGAGACGCAATACATGGCTCCTGAAGATGCTGACAGGTATGAATGTTTAGTTGCTCAACGTGTTTTGAGTGTGCAGGTCACACAAGCTGAGCAAAATCAGAGGCACAATTTGTTCCATACCAAGGGAGTTGTGAAGGAATGTTCTGTGCGCGTCATAATAGACGGAGGGGGCTACAACAACTTGGCTAGCATGGAGATGGTGGAGAAGCTTTCTCTCACCACAAGACCACATCCACATCCTTACTACATCCAATGGTTCAACAACAGCGGCAAGGTTAAGGTAACACGTACTGTTCGTGTGCATTTTAGTATCTCTACATATGCTGATTATGTTGATTGTGATGTGGTACCTATGCAAGCATGTTCCTTATTACTTGGTAGACCATGGCAATTTGATAAAAATTCTGTACACCATGGTAGAAACAATCACTATACTCTTGTTCATAAGGATAAAAATATTACTTTGCTTCCTATGACTCCTGATTCCATTTTGAAAGATGATATTAATAGAGCTAATAAAGCAAAACAGGAGAAGAATAAGAGTGAAAATCAGATTGTGGCAAAAGAATTTGAGCAACAAATGAAGCCTAATAATAAACCATCTAGTGTTGCTTCTGAAATTAAATTGAAAAGTGCATGTTTATTTGCCACCAAATCTGATATTGATGAGCTAGATTTCAGCAAATCTGTTTGCTATGCTTTTGTGTGCAAAGAGGCATTATTTTCATTCGAGGACGTGCCTTCCTCTTTGCCTCCTGCTGTCACTAACATTTTGCAGGAGTTCGCTGACGTTTGTCCACAAGACGTGCCACCGGGATTACCGCCTATTCGAGGGATTGAGCATCAGATTGACTTTATTCCCGGTGCTTCACTGCCAAACCGTGCACCATACCGTACCAATCCAGAGGAGACGAAGGAGATTATGCGTCAAGTACAAGAGCTTCTCGACAAAGGTTATATACGCGAATCCCTTAGTCCTTGTGCTGTTCCTATTATTCTAGTGCCGAAAAAGGATGGTACATCACGTATGTGTGTTGATTGTAGAGGCATTAATAATATTACTATTCGTTATCGTCATCCTATTCCTAGGCTAGATGATATGCTTGATGAATTGAGTGGCTCTACAATATTCTCCAAAGTTGATTTGCGTAGTGGCTACCATCAAATTCGTATGAAATTGGGAGATGAATGGAAAACGGCATTTAAAACTAAGTTTGGATTATATGAGTGGTTAGTCATGCCTTTTGGGTTAACTAATGCACCTAGTACTTTCATGAGATTAATGAATGAAGTTTTACGTGCTTTCATTGGACGATTTGTGGTAGTATACTTTGATGACATATTGATTTATAGCAGATCTTTGGAAGAACATTTGGAACATTTACGTGCTGTTTTTATTGCTCTACGTGATGCACGTTTGTTTGGTAACCTTGGGAAGTGCACCTTTTGCACCGACCGAGTACCTTTTCTTGGCTATGTTGTTACTCCACAGGGAATTGAAGTTGATAAAGCCAAGATTGAAGCTATTGAGAGTTGGCCGCAGCCCAAAACGGTCACACAAGTGAGGAGTTTTCTTGGCCTCGCTGGATTCTATAGGCGTTTTGTGAGAGATTTCAGCACCATTGCTGCACCTCTCAATGAGCTTACAAAGAAAGATGTGCCTTTTCTTTGGGGTACCGCACAGGAAGAAGCCTTCACGGTATTGAAAGATAAGTTGACACATGCTCCTTTACTCCAACTTCCTGATTTTAATAAGACTTTTGAGCTTGAATGTGATGCTAGTGGAATTGGATTAGGAGGTTTGTTATTACAAGATGGCAAACCTGTTGCATACTTTTTTGGAAAATTGAGTGGGCCAAGTCTGAATTATTCTACTTATGATAAAGAATTATATGCTCTTGTTCGGACTTTAGAAACATGGCAACATTATTTATGGCCCAAAAAATTTGTTATACATTCTGATCATGAATCTTTGAAACATATTAAAAGTCAAGCTAAACTGAATCGTAGACATGCTAAATGGGTTGAATTCATTGAGACTTTCCGTTATGTCATTAAACACAAGAAGGGAAAAGAAAATGTTATTGCTGATGTATTGTCTCGTCCCTATACTATGCTTTCACAACTTGACTTCAAAATATTTGGTTTGGAGACCATCAAATATCAATATGTGCATGATGCTGATTTTAAAGATGTAATGCAGAATTATAAAGAAGGAAGAATGTGGAACAAGTTTGTTGTTAACGATGGATTTGTGTTTCGTGCTAACAAGCTATGCATTCCAGCTAGCTCCGTTCGTCTTTTGTTGTTGCAGGAGGCGCATGGAGGAGGATTAATGGGACACTTTGGCGTGAAGAAGAAGGAGGACGTACTTGCTACACATTTCTTTTGGCCAAAGATGAGACAGGATGTTGAGCGTTTTATTGCTCGTTGCACTACATGTCAAAAAGCTAAGTCACGACTCAATCCTCATGGTTTATATATGCCTTTGCCTGTACCTAGTGTTCCTTGGGAGGATATATCTATGGACTTTGTTTTAGGTTTACCTCGAACAAAGAAGGGGAGGGATAGCATATTTGTTGTCGTGGATAGATTCTCGAAAATGGCACACTTTATACCATGTCATAAAAGCGATGATGCTGTTAATGTTGCTTATTTGTTCTTTCATGAAATTATTCGCTTGCATGGTGTGCCAAATACTATTGTTTCAGATCGTGATACTAAATTTCTTAGCCACTTTTGGAGATGTTTATGGGCTAAGTTGGGGACTAAACTGCTTTTTAGTACTACTTGTCATCCCCAAACTGATGGACAAACTGAAGTAGTCAATAGAACGTTGTCTACTATGCTTAGGGCTGTTTTGAAGAATAATAAGAAAATGTGGGAGGAATGCTTGCCTCATATTGAATTTGCTTATAATCGTTCATTGCATTCTACTACTAAGATGTGCCCTTTTGAAGTTGTGTATGGTTTCCTACCTCGTGCACCTATTGATTTGTTGCCTCTTCCATCTTCGGAGAAGGTTAATTTTGATGCTAAACAACGTGCTGAATTGATTTTAAAAATGCATGAGTTAACAAAGGAAAACATTGAGCGTATGAATGCTAAATATAAACTTGCTGGAGATAAGGGTAGAAAACATGTTGTGTTTGCACCTGGAGATCTTGTTTGGTTACATTTGCGTAAGGATAGATTTCCTGATTTGCGCAAATCAAAGTTAATGCCACGTGCTGATGGTCCCTTTAAGGTGTTAGAGAAAATAAATGATAATGCATATAAACTGGAGCTGCCTGCAGATTTTGGGGTTAGTCCCACTTTTAACATTGCAGATTTGAAGCCTTATTTGGGTGAGGAAGATGAACTTCCGTCGAGGACGACTTCATTTCAAGAAGGGGAGGATGATGAGGACATCAATACAATTGTTACACCCACAGCCCCTGCTGCTATACATACTGGACCAATTACTAGAGCTCGTGCACGCCAACTAAATTACCAGGTACTTCCGTTTCTTGGTAATGATTCTAATGTTCATGAGAATATGATGCTGCCTAAATTGGATACATTTGTTTTGCTTACAAATGAAGGGCCTAGCTTGGAGAAGGATGAACATTGGAGCAAGAACAAGCATGCAGATGATGGCATGCGCAAGGGGAACAAAAACGGAGTTACAAGTGATGATTTCAGGACTTTGAAGCCACCATAATGGGTGCATGAAGCCTTGGACGAAATATACAAGATGCCACTTCATAAATTTCGGCCCGAGGCTATTTTAGGTGCTGCGTCACCTTATTATTGGGCCAGGCCCATGTAATTTCGAAATACATAGGTATAGGCTATTTTTAAAGTCCGTATGTGTGGGGAAACAAGAGATAGGGTTGAT
>NC_041391.1:316953242-316977652 GCF_002162155.2 Triticum dicoccoides
CCCCCCTCTTCCTCCATATATACAGCCCTTAGGGCATCGTTTAGACTTTGGGTTTTGTTTAGATTAAAAGTTCACCATAGCTGCAACTTCGCGTACTTCGTTTGTGTTCAACGACCAGACAAAGGCGTCACAGAACCCCACCTTGATCAATAAAGCTTTCATCTTATATTCGCAATATCCAGATTGCAATCTCAGTTTCTTGCTTGTTCTTCGTTTGCTCGCAGGAAACAGACCCTCGTGGTCAGGTTGATCGTGCTCCGGCGTGGTCAATAACCTCTCGGAGTTGGTTTACCGATTGCTAAGGCGCGACGTCCTCGCACGTTCGTAGTCGGATCGTCAAAGTCGACTGCCACCGAAGCGATATCCATCATCTCATCGAAAGACGGGACACCTTTGCCTCTATCAAAAAGGGGTCAGCAAAAATCAATTCAGAGATGCAAAGTTGAATAAATGCTCAACGACGGTACTATGCTGGTCCTAGGCTAGACCGTGCTAGAGACGCGAGCCTAGAACACTAACAAAATCACGGCGCTGCACGTAAACAAGGGAAAAGCACACTCTGGAATTTTTTTCTCGCTCTTTTTTTTGCGCTGCTTTTTCTTTTTTTTTTGCGAAAAATCACTATAATGGCGAGTGTCTCAAAACTCTTCCTAGGTCAAACTGACAGGATGGGCACGAAATTTTTTCGACCAAATTTTTTTTTTTCGTTTTTTCGACTGCCCGGACCAAAAAACTGGAAACGGGTCAAAAAAAAACTTCCTATAATGGCACCTGTCTCAAAACACTCAGAAACACCTAAAAATAGGATAGCCAGAAAATTTTTCGAAAAACTGCGTTTTCGAAAATTTTTGGGCCTAAACGGATGGTGGATTCCAGACTCTTTTTTTTGGCTTTTTCGTGGACTGTAGGTATGAAGAACAGACTCGATCTAAACTACGAAAAACTGTAAAATCTCACCGAGCAACCTGGAAATCTGATACCACTTGATAGAGGCAAAGGTGTCCCGTCTTTCGATGAGATGATGGATATCGCTTTGGTGGCAGTCGACTTTGACGATCCGACTACGAACGTGCGAGGACGTCGCGCCTTAGCAATTGCTAAACCAACTCCGAGAGGTTATTGACCACGCCGGAGCACGATCAACCTGACCACGAGGGTCTGTTTCCTGCAAGCAAACGAAGAACAAGCAAGAAACTGAGATTGCAATCTGGATATTGCGAATATAAGATGAAAGCTTTATTGATCAAGGTGGGGTTCTGTGACGCCTTTGTCTGGTCGTTGAACACAAAAGAAGTACGCGAAGTTGCAGCTATGGCGAACTTTTAATCTAAACAAAACCCAAAGTCTAAACGATGCCCTAAGGGCTGTATATATGGAGGAAGAGGGGGGAATTTCGTGGCCCTTGGTGGAGGGGTCCGAAATCAACCCTATCTCTTGTTTCCCCACATATACGGACTCTAAAAATAGCCTATACTTATGTATTTCGAAATTACATGGGCCTGGCCCAATAATAAGGTGACGCAGCACCTAAAATAGCCTCGGGACGAAATTTATGAAGTGGCATCTTGTATATTTCATCCAAGGCTTCATGCACCCATTATGGTGGCTTCAAAGTCCTGAAATCATCACTTGTAACTCCGTTCTTGTTCCCCTTGCGCATGCCATCATCTCCATGCTTGTTCTTGCTCCAATGTTCATCCTTCTCCAAGCTAGGCCCTTCATTTGTAAGCAAAACAAATGTATCCAATTTAGGCAGCATCATATTCTCATGAACATTAGAATCATTACCAAGAAACGGAAGTACTTGGTAATTTAGTTGGCGTGCACGAGCTCTAGTAATTGGTCCAGTATGTATAGCAGCAGGGGCTGTGGGTGTAACAATTGTATTGATGTCCTCATCATTCTTGGTTCTTGTACTTGGTGTCCTCGCTAGCTCGTCCATGGTCTTCCTCCTTGTTCCTGGTCATGCATAGCACACATATTTGAGGTAGTAACCATGTCTCACATGTAGAAAGTGAAGGTTCGGAGAGGAGCGAGTTCACGTTGTGTCCAATGGCGTATATTCGAGGTCTCGTCATATGTCCACTTGGGGTTTGGAGAGTAGTCGGAGTGTACATGGTGATGAACGTGGGATGCTCCGCATCATCGAAGGTGTCAAGTGAACGCATGTAAAGGAGAAGATTCACCTTTATGTATGAGAAGTAGAGGTCGCACGTGTCACTTGCCAAACGGACTCTTGACATGGTGATGACCGTAGAATGCTCCGCATCATGTAGCCACACTAGATCACCAATGTTGAAGACCATGGGTCGCTTGTTGATGTTGAGCTTGGTCGCTAGTCGTTGTACTTGCCGCTCGATGGTGTGCCTTGTATCTTCATGCATCTTCTTGATGTAGCTTGCACGAGCACTTGCATCGAGGTTGGTTCTCTCTTGTAGAGGAAGAGGTAGAATGTCCAATGGGGACAATGGGTTGAAGCCGTAGACGACCTCGAAAGGGGACTTGCCGGTCGTTGAATGTCTTGCGCGGTTGTAGGCGTACTCGGCGATGGGTAGACACTCTTCCCACTCCTTGATGTTCCTCTTGATCAACACGCGAAGTAGAGTGGAGAGTGTACGGTTCGTCACCTCCGTTTGGCCATCGGTTTGAGGATGATATGCCGAAGAGAACAATAGCTTGATGCCGAGCTTGGCGCATAGGGTCTTCCAAAAGTAACTCAAGAACTTGACGTCGCGGTCCGAGACAATTGTCTTTGGCACTCCATGAAGTCGCAAGATTTCCCTACAAAATAGATTGGCAATATGTGAAGCATCGTCTATCTTGTTGCAAGGAATGAAATGTGCCATCTTAGAAAACCGGTCCACAACAACAAACACAGAATCTTTTCCATTATGAGTTCTAGGCAAACCAAGTATAAAATCCATGCTAATGTCTTCCCAAGGTTGATAAGGAATAGGAAGAGGCATGTAAAGACCATGAGATTGAGCTTTAGACTTAGCTTTGCGACATGTAGAGCATCGGGTGGTGAAGCGTGAGACGTCACGGAACATCTTGGGCCAATAATAGTTCTTGGAGAGCGTAGCGAACGTCTTGTCACGTCCAAAGTGTCCCATGAGTCCGCCCCCATGTCCTCTTGCAAAAGGAGCAAACGAAGAGAAGACTCGGGAATGCATAGTTTGTTAGCTCTCATAAGATATGCATCCTTGAAATAATATTGTTCCCAAGAAGTATGCGTCAAACATTTAGCATAAGGAATAGCAAAAGATGGATCATTAGCATATAAGTCTTTGATGTACTCAAAACCAATAACATTCAACTCAAGTTTAGTGACAAGCGTACATATGCGTGAAAGCGCATCCGCAACCACATTTTCTTTACCCTTAATGTACTTGATCACATATGGGAAATATTCAATAAATTCACTCCATTTGGCATGACGCTTGTTCAACTTAGTTTGAACTTTTAAGTACTTAAGCGTTTCATGATCGGTATGGATGACAAACTCATGAGGTCTAAGGTAATGTTCCCAAACATGTAGGACACGCACTAAGGCATACAATTCTTTGTCATAGATGGGATAGTTAAGTTGAGCACCGGAGAGTTTTTCACTAAAATAAGCAATGGCTCGTTTTTCTTGCATCAAAACTCCGCCAATTTCGGTACCACTTGCATCACAATGAACCTCAAAAGTTTTCTCAAAGTTGGGCAAAGCAAGAATCGGAGCATGAGTAAGCAAAGACTTGAGCTCATCAAAAGCGGTGGATTGCAAAATCCCCAAACAAAAGGAGTATTCTTCTTACTCAAAGCATGCAAAGGAGCGGCAATTGTGCTAAAGTTTTTCACAAAGCGGCGATAAAATCCTGCAAGACCAAGAAAACTTCGCACTTGTTGCAAATTGGTGGGTTGGGGCCAAGTTTTAATTGCCTTAATCTTAGTTTCATCAACATGGACACCCTTGGAAGATACAACGAAACCCAAGAAAACCACTTTGTCAACGCCAAAAGTGCATTTTTCCAAGTTTGCATAAAGGCTTTCCTTGCGAAGAGTTCGCAAAACAGATTTAACATGATTAATATGTTCTTTCATGGTTTTGCTAAACACAAGAATATCATCAAAGTAAACCACAACGAAGATTCCAATGTAAGGTCTAAGCACATGATGCATAAGACGCACGAAAGTTCCGGGTGCTTCCGACAAACCCATAGGCATCACTAACCACTCATATAAGCCAAATTTCGTTTTGAAAGCAGTTTTCCATTCATCACCTTCTTGAATGCGGATTTGATAATAGCCACTTTTAAGATCAATTTTTGAGAAAAAGTTGGCTCCACTAAGTTCATCAAGCATATCATCTAAGCGAGGAATGGGATGCCTATATCGAACGGTGATGGCATTTATGGGTCTACAATCGGAACATAAGCAGAAACATCCATCTGGCTTAGGCACAAGTATAACGGGAATGACACAAGGGCTTAAGCTTTCACGTACATGACCGTTGTCGATTAGTTGTTGTACTTGCCATTGAATCTCCTTGGTTTCTTTGGGATTGACACGGTATGGGGCTTTGTTTGGAAGTGGCGCTCCGGGAATGAGGTCGATTCGATGCTCAATTCCTCGAAGAGGAGGTAGACCCGGAGGTAGCTCATCGGGAAAAACATCTTGAAATTCCTGTAAAAGAGATTGAAACACCAAAGGTAGCTCGTGAATGATGTTAGTTTTTGGTTCTCCATCCTTGCACACAAGGACAAAGTGCATCACACTTGATGGGTTCTCACACACTTCTCTCATCTCACTTTTGGTGGCAAATAGGATGAGATTTTTCTCTCTAGGCAAAGAGTCGCTCAAGTTTGGTTTGTGGCTCTCACTTTCTTTTGGGTGGATCACTTTCTCACTCTTCTCTCCATGATGGTTGGCTTGCTTGTCGGCTATCACTTGACTAGGAGACATAGGTCGTAGCACGTATTCCTTCCCTTTCATCTTGAAGCTATAGTGATTGGTGCGCCCAGTGTGGATGACACCACGGTCGAATTGCCATGGTCGACCAAGAAGGAGGTGGCAAACGGTCATTGGGACCACATCACACTCCAAAGTGTCTTCATAAGCACCAATTTTGAAGGAGACTTGGACCATATGCTCGACTCGTATAGTGCCGGAGTCACTTAGCCATTGAACCTTGTAGGGGTGTGGGTGCTTCCTCTTGACCAATTTAAGCTTGGAGCATAGTTCTTCGCTTGCCAAGTTGTGACAACTACCTCCATCGATGATGACCTTGACGGGCCTTCCATTGATGCCAGCTTTTGTGTCGAAGATGTGGCATCATTAGTCTTCTTCTTGTTGATGTTGAAGAGTCAAGACATTGGAGACAACGAGAGCGGGGCTCGAATCCTCATCACAAAAGACTTGGTCATCTTCATCCTCATTCACGCGCCGGTGCATGGCCACTTTCTCAAGAGCTTCCATCTCCTCATCACTCATGGAGTCGTAGGTGCCATCGTCGTTGAGGATCATGGTGCGCTTGTTTGTGTATTCATAGGACTTGTGGCCTCGGCCGCCGCAAGTGAAACACTTGAAGGAGCTTGTCTTGATGGTCTCATCGGTCAGAGTAGATGATGAAGCACGCGGCTTGAAGTTGCTTGTAGTACGAGGAAGACGACTTGAACTTGATGAAGGTTTCTTGAAACTTGACTTGTCGTCATTGCTTGGAGAAGGTTTGGTTGACGTAGATGTTGGAGGAGTTGTTGAAGCTTGGATGTTGGCGAAACCGTATGTCTTGGATGAGTACTTGGCGTACTTGAAGTCATCTTGTACTTGACGTTCCGCTTTTGTAGCTTGATGCACGAGCTCAATGAGGTTGGAGTAGGGTTGGAAGTCGGTAATCTTCTTGATGGGATGATTGAGACCATTCAAGAAACGTGCCATTGTTTGCTCATCATCTTCCGTGACATTGGCTCGAATCATGGCAATCTCCATTTCCTTGTAGTATTCTTCAACACTCTTTGTTCCTTGCTTGAGGAGTTGTAGCTTTTTGAAGAGATCGCGCTTGTAGTAGGTTGGCACAAAACGTGCTCGCATGACTTCCTTCATTTGAGCCCAAGTGGTGATAGGTGGTTCACCTCTTGCTTCACGGCGCTCAAGGACTTGTTCCCACCATATGAGCACATAGTCTTGGAACTTAAGTGATGCCATAGCGATCTTCTTCTCTTCCTCATAGTTGTGCAAACGGAAAATTTTGTCGACCTTCAATGCCCATGAGAGGTATTCTTCCGGATCATTGCTTCCATTGAACTTGGGCATTGTGAACTTGAGCTTGCCATAGCGTTGCTCTTCTTGTGTTGTTGGCGATGGTGATGATGACGCCCTTGACGTGGAGGATAGTCATCCTCATGTTGCTCTTGGCACGGATGAAGTCCATGATCAACTTGCACTTGTTGAACTTGAGGTTGAGGTGGAGCTTGACGAGCTTGTGGAGGACCTTGTGGAGGTTGACGTGCTTGTGGAGGAGCTTGTGGAGCTTGATGTTGCACACTCGGTTGGTAGTTCCTCTCTTGGATTTCTTCTCAAAGAGCTTCCTCTTGATTGCACAGTTCGCGATTGCGGTTGGCGATGGCCCGACTTGATTCTTGAAGGGCACGTTGCGCCTCAAGAGCTTGCGCTTCTCGTTGTTGTTGTTGAAGACGTTGAGCCTCGGCGTCTTGTTCCTCTTGGTGTAGATGCGCTCGTTCTTCTTCTTGGCGTCATAGTCGTTGCCGTTCTTGAGCTTGAGCAAAAGCGACTTGGTTTGATTGAGGACGAGGAACTTGCTCATCAACTTGCTCTTGTGAATGCTTGTCATGTCGTGGGTTCCGAGATTGATGCGGAGCATCCTTCCATCATCCCCATGGACGCATCTACGTCTCCTTCAACACCACGTGGACCCATGACTCGAGCCCGCTCTAAGGCTATCGAAGATAAGGTGAACTCGCTCCTCTCCGAAATCCCTCTTTCTACTCAAGAGACATGGCTACTACCTCAGACGGAAACTCTGTGTGTGATCAGGTACATTGCTGAAGAAGAAGCGACAGGCGTCAACTCTCTGCTCAGCCCGGACCCTGCCCGGAACTTCCGACCCCCGGAACTTCCGGCCTGCCCGGAACTTCCGGCCTCCTTCGACATCGACGACCCCGGGCATGCCAACTTTCTGCTTAGCCCGGAACCTGGCCCGGAACTTCCGGTCCCCGGAACCTCCGGCCCTGCCCGGAACTTCCGGCCCCCGGAAGCCAGCCCTGCCACCCCGGTGCCAACTCTCGGCTTAGGCCGGACCCTGCCCGGAACCTCCGGCGCCCGGAACTTCCGGCCTGGCCCGGAACTTCCGGCCCTGCCTGCGCGCAGCCACTTGGGCCGAGGCATGTGTACCCTTTCGCCCCTAGACTATATATACTCCTTCATCTCGTACGTTTTAGGGTTAGCACTGGATTAGCTCATATTTGTGAGAGAGCCTTTGCTCATCCACTTGGATACTTCTCCTTGGAGTTCAGGACCTCTTCGGAGAAGATCCCCCAAGCGGATTCAAGACCCCTTTCTAGGGAAGACCATCAAGACCTCCGCGAGGAGAAGAACTGTCCTTTGTATCCTTACCTTTGTTGATTGTGGATCATATGTGTCTCTTTGTGTTCGGTGATCTAGCACTCGTGTGATTGATTCTCTGTCGGTTTCATGATTCTCTCTCTCTCGTTCTCCCCGTGATTTCCCCTTTGTGCTTCCGTGTGTTCTTTGTGATTCTCCCGTAGGATCCCTCCAAACGTGAAAGATCGACCACTTAGGGTTTTGCCCTACATCAGAGATGCATGCCGGTCTTGACGCGTGGCTTGTCGAAGAATGGTCGATGACGGTGTACTTGAGTCGGAGAAGGTGTCATCGGAGTGTCGACTCGAACGGCTCCGTCTTGAGGATGAAGAAGTGGAAGGATGCCGGTTCCTCATCAAGGCGCGGATCTCGTCCATTCTTGTATCATTCTCTTGCTTGTGAGAGTCGAATTTGTTGTCGAAGTAGTCTCTTGTATGTTTCTCGGAGAGTCTCAAGTCGGTGGCGAGGTTGTCGATGCGGTCGCTCATAGCTTGTTGCTCTTGGTGTAACACCCTTTGAGCACCAAAGAGGTGGCTCTTTGTGATGAATGATGACATGTCGTCGCCGTTCTCGATGATAGGTAGATTTGTAGAAGAACTTGGCCTATCCATCATTCCAAACAAAATGTGAGTGGTAGAAGGAAAAGAACGTGTACCAAATGTACCTTGACCGAAGTTGAAAATGAATCAAGTTCACTCCAATGCGGACAATGAAATAGCACTTTTGGTACCAATTCTTGTCGGTTCGCACACCTACACACGTAAAAGCTTTTGGTGGAGCTTGGTTAGGATGGTGGCACAAAATTTGATGCAATAGTAAGTGAGCTTCAATAATGTTGGAAAAGGTTCATAAATTTGCAAATGCAACAAGTAGACCAAGCAAGTATAATACACGGAAACACACACGCAAATAGATAAGTGGGATTGTGCAAACCAAAAGTGAGCCAAAATGTGGAAACCACGAAAATGCTCTTGTTGCACAATACTAGAGAGACGCTAGCACGATTGCACAATAGGCGGATACGCAAACTTGTGCACAACCTACTAGGCAAAAATGCAACTATCTCTATCCCAAGTATGCTATATGTATGGTATTTCGGTGCAATGATCCAAGATGATCCAATATGACAATCTTAATGTAGTATGATGCTATGGTTCTTGCTCATAAGCTCGTTGCTTATCTTTCCTCTTTGCTTAAAAGCTTTTGTGGCTCTTTCACTCTTTGAGGTCTTTTCTTATGCAAAACTTTACGAACCAAGATAGCAATTGTGTATGCTATGACAACTTTGTGTCACACAAGTGGATCCCAAGATATGCACCACTATGGTATGGTATGTATGCTTATGGAGTATGATCCCTAATGTGCACAAGTCACGTTGCCTGCAATACTCAATGGCTAGTCTCGATGGGTAAGCTACACAAAATGAGGCAATGTGGGTTATCAATGCAATTGCAAGGTATGACAAAGATGTCGTCGATGTTACCGTCCTTGCTTCGGTTAAAGGTTGAAACGGTTGCGAAAGTAGATGGGGACGCAGTGCACGGTCTTTAGTACGTTGGCGAAGATGCCGCTGCACCGTGCTCGAAGTTTTCGAAGTAGCGAAAGTGTCGAAGAAGTGCAACCGTTCTGTCTAGGCTGGAAGTTCCGGGCAAGACGGAAGTTCCGGGGACGGCCGGAAGGTCCGGGGGCCGGAAGTTCCGGGCAAGGCCGGAAGTTCCGGGGGTCGGGGATCTGCCAAGAACAGAGACTTCGGGATCGCGGATTTGGGCGGAAAAACTTGGGAAAACCCCAAATCCGAGGGGAAAAAGAAGAAATTAGAAGGGAGGAAGAGCAAGGAAGCTAGATCCACTCGAAGTAAAGCAAATCCATGGATCAAATCCAACAAAATCTCAACTCACCAACAAATCACCAAAAAAATTTGGGGCTATTTTTGGTGGGGAATTTACGGAATTAGGACGAAAACAACAAAATCAAGCTAGAAAACAAAGGGTAGGGGCTCCAAAAATGTGATCAACGTGGCTCATGATACAATATGATGTAGGGTGGAACCCTAGGTGGACGATCTTTCACGTTTGGAGAGGATCCTACGGGGAATCACGAAGAACACGCGGAAGCACAAAGGGGAAAACACGGGAAAACGAGAGAGAATCACGAAACCGACATAGAATCAATCACACGAGTGCTAGATCACCAAACACATAGAGTAACATATGATCCACAATCAACAAAGGTAAGGATACAAAGGAATCGTTCTTCTCCGTACGGAGGTCTTGATGATCTTCCCTAGAAAGGGGTCTTGAATCCGCTTGGGGGATCTTCTACGAAGAGGTCGTGAGCTCCGAGGAGAAGTAACCAAGTGGATGAGGAAGGCTCTCACACAAATATGAGCTAAACCAATGCTAACCCTAAAACGTACGGGATGAGAGAGTATATATAGTCTACGGGGCGGAAGGGTAAACGGGCCTCGGCCCAAGAGGCTGCACGCAGGCAGGGCCGGAAGTTCCGGGCCAGGCCAGAAGTTCTGGGCGCCGGAGGTTCTGGGCAGGGTCCGGCCTAAGCCGAAAGTTGGCACGGGTGAAGCAGGGCTGGCTTCCGGGGGCCGGAAGTTCCGGGCGAGGCCGGAGGTTCCGGGGGCCGGAAGTTCCGGGCCAGGTTCCGGGCTAAGCAGAAAGTTGGCATGCCCGGGGTGGTCGATGTCAAAGGAGGCCGGAAGTTCCGGGCAGGCCGGAAGTTCCGGGGGCCGGAAGTTCCGGGCCAGGTTCCGGGCAGGTTCCGGGCTGAGCAGAAAGTTGACGCCTGTCGCTTTTTCTTCAGCACTGTACCTGATCACACACAGAGTTTCCGTCTGAGGTAGTAGCCATGTCTCGTGGGTAGGAAGAGGGATTTCGGAGAGGAGTGAGTTCACCTTATCTTCGATAGCCTTAGAGCAGGCTCGAGTCATGGGTCCACGTGTTGTTGAAGGAGATGTAGATGCGTCCGTGAGGATGAGCGAGGGATGCTCCGCATCATTATCTTTCAATACCGTGAAGGCTTCTTCCTATGCGGTACCCCAAACAAAAGGCACATCCTTCTTTGTAAGCTCATTGAGAGGTGCAACAATGGTGCTGAAATCTCTCACAAAACGCCTATAGAATCCAGCGAGGCCAAGAAAACTCCTCACTTGTGTGACCGTTTTGGGCTGCCGCCAACTCTCAATAGCTTCAATCTTGGCTTTGTCAACTTCAATTCCTTTGGAGTAACAATGATGAGGACATCAATACCATTTTTACACCCATAGCCCCTGCTGCGATACATACTAGACCAATTACTAGAGCTCGCGCACGCCAACTAAATTACCAGCTACTTCCGTTTCTTGGTAATGATTCTAATGTTCATGAGAATATGATGCTGCCTAAATTGGATATATTTGTTTTGCTTACAAATGAAGGGCCTAGCTTGGAGAAGGATGAACATTGGAGCAAGAACAAGCACGGAGATGATGGCATGCGCAAGGGGAACAAGAACAGAGTTACAAGTGATGATTTCAGGTCTTTGAAGCCACCATAACGAGTGCATGAAGCCTTGGACGAAATATACAAGATGTCACTTCATAAATTTCGTCCAGAGGCTATGATAGGTGCTGCGTCACCTTTTTATTGGGCCAGGCCCATGTAATTTCGAAATACATAAGTATAGGCTATTTTAAGAGTCTGTATGTGTGGCGAAACAAGAGATAGGGTTGATTTCGGACCCCTCCACCAAGGGCCACGAAATTCCCCCTCTCTTCCTCTATATATACAGCCCTTAGGGCACCATTTAGACTTTGGGTTTTGTTTAGATTAAAGTTCGCCATAGCTGCAACTTCGCGTACTTCGTTTGTGTTCAACGACCAGACAAAGGCGTCACAGAACCCCACCTTGATTAATAAAGCTTTCATCTTATATTCGCAATATCCAGATTGCAATCTTAGTTTCTTGCTTGTTCTTCGTTTGCTCGCAGGAAACAGACCCTCGTGGTCAGGTTGATCGTGCTCCGGCGTGGTCAATAACCTCTCTAAGGTGGTTTAGCGATTGCTAAGGCGCGACGTCCTCGCACGTTCGTAGTCGGATCGTCAAAGTCGACTTCCACCAAAGCGATATCCATCATCTCATCGAAAGACGGGACACCTTTGCCTCTATCAAGTGGTATCAGATTTCCAGGTTGCTCGGTGAGATTTTACAGTTTTTCGTAGTTTAGATCGAGTCTGTTCTTCATACCTACAGTCCACGAAAAAGCCACAAATAAAAATTAGGGTTAGTTCATCATATCCGAACCAATCCGAGCCTTTGCATAATCTTTTTAGGGTTTTGCTTTGTTGAATTTGCGGTTGCATCGTCGTGTCTAGTTGCTGGTCCTAGAGTCTAGTCTTTTAGAGTTTCGAGTTCTGGTCATAAGTTGTCACGCGGCCGCAGCACCATCATCATCGCCCCTGCCATCTACCACCACCGCTTATCCGCCACCGCTTCGAATCCGTATCCATATACCACCACCGCTGTCATATACCACCACCGCTGCCATCTACCACCATATATCCACCACCAATCCGAGTTTTTGTCATATTAGGTTTTTTTCGAGATCCATCTAGATTCTGATTCGTGTTTCCTTGCCGGAGTAGGTTTCGGAAAAAAAAGTCCGGAAACCACCCTCCGTTTAGGCCCAAAATTTTTTGAAAACCCTTTTTGCTACCATATTATAAGCCTTCCCAGCTCCACATACATCTACGTCGTGCGTTTGACTCTCCCTGGTAATCGCTCTATCCAAGCTTTGAGAGTTTTTGACTACAACGGTTGCCGATCACCGCCTGCTGCTGGGTAAGAACTGGTAAGAATTTGAAATTTGCTTGACGGATTTGTGACACCCACCACCACCTCCTGTTAGTAGTCTGTAGGATCATATTCTTGTGTGTTTCTATTGCTGCTAACCATGCCAGGATCACAAGCCGATGAGACTGACTGGGAGAACATGACGAATAAGGATTTGCATGATAAATTTCAGGCTATGCTGAGTTGATAGGTGCAAGATGTGCTAAACAGATTTGAAGAGGCCATGGAGAAGATAGATGGCATGGAGAAGACGTTCGAAACAAAGCTCGATAACAAGTTTAATGAATTGTTCGCGCGTCTTCCACCACCACCACCCGCTGCACCTAACACACCTCTCCAACAACAACAACAACGACTACCTCCACGTCGCGAAACAGACCTCCGCCGAGCGAGCCGTGTTCCTCTTGTGTTTGGCCAAACTGTTGGTGTTGCTGTTGATACTTCTGTGGCTCCTGCTGCTGATGCGGAGGAGGATGATTATGTGGGAGATTACGAGGATGAGGTTGCTCAAAATCAGAACTACGTGCAACCACCTGCACCACAACCACCAGGTCGTCCACATGCAAATAATCACAATGATAGGGCTTTCCCTCAGGTACGAGATCATGACCATCTTCCTAAACTGAAACTGAAATTCCACCTTTTGAGGGTAGATATGTTCCTGATATATATCTTACTTGGGAGTTAGAAACTGAACAACGATTTACATGTTTACAATATCCCGAGGAGAGACGGGTTGCCGCTGCTGTTTGTGCTTTCACTAGTTTTGCATGTGTATGGTGGTCTGAACATTGTAGATTATATCCTATTCCAACTACTTGGGCTGCTTTGAAAACTGCTATGCGTACTCGTTGGGTTCCACCATATTATCAACGTGAATTGCTTCAAAAATTACAGCGCTTAAGACAAGGAAAAAATTATGTAGAAGAATATTATCAGGAATTACAAATTGGCATGATTAGATGTGGTATTGTTGAGGAGAATGAAGCTATGCTTGCACGTTTTCTGGGTGGATTAAATAGAGAGATTCAGACCATTCTAGACTATAAGGAGTATACTAATATCACTCGTTTATTCCATCTTGCTTGTAAAGCTGAACGTGAAGTGCAGGATCGACAAGCATTGGCGCGAACTAACTTTTCTGCAGGCCGACCTTCATCATGGACACCGCGTGCATCTTCTACTTCAACTGCACCAGCACCTCAATCAGGTGCCTCCTCCAGTCGTGATACAAGAAAACAGGCACAACCACCATTATCTGCCAAGAGTGCACCTGCTGGGCCTGCACAGAGTTCTTCTTCTTCCATGGCATCAACAGGGCACACAAGTGATATTATTTGTCGTCGTTGTAAGGGAGGAGGTCATTATGTGAGAGAATGCAAATCTCCGCGTGTGATGATTGCTACCGCGGATGGTGGATATGAGTCCGCTAGTGACTATGATGAGGAGACTTTGGCTCTTATTACACGTGAAGAACGTGATGGAGATGATTCTGATCATGAGACGCAATACATGGCTCCTGAAGACGCTGACAGGTATGAATGTTTAGTTGCTCAACGTGTTTTGAGTGTGCAGGTCGCACAAGCTGAGCAAAATCAGAGGCACAATTTGTTCCATACCAAGGGAGTTGTGAAAGAACGTTCTGTGCGCGTCATCATAGATGGAGGGAGCTGCAACAACTTGGCTAGCATGGAGATGGTGGAGAAGCTTTCTCTCACCACAAGACCACATCCACATCCTTACTACATCCAATGGTTCAACAACAGCGGCAAGGTTAAGGTAACACGTACTGTTCGTGTGCATTTTAGTATCTCTACATATGTTGATTATGTTGATTGTGATGTGGTACCTATGCAAGCATGTTCCTTATTACTTGGTAGACCATGGCAATTTCATAAAAATTATGTACACCATGGTAGAAACAATCAGTATACTCTTGTTCATAAGGATAAAAATATTACTTTGCTTCCTATGACTCCTGATTCTATTTTGAAAGATGATATTAATAGAGCTAATAAAGCAAAATAGGAGAAGAATAAGAGTGAAAATCAGATTGTGGCAAAAGAATTTGAGCAACAAATGAAGCCTAATAATAAACCATCTTGTGTTGCTTCTGAAATTAAAATGAAAAGTGCATGTTTATTTGCCACCAAATCTGATATTGATGAGCTAGATTTCAGCAAATCTGTTTGCTATGCTTTTGTGTGCAAAGAGGCATTATTTTCATTCGAGGACGTGCCTTCCTCTTTGCCTCCTGCTGTCACTAACATTTTGCAGGAGTTCGCTGACGTCTTTTGGAAGGCACGAAACGAAAGTACCTGGTAATTTAGTTGGCGTGCACGAGCTCTAGTAATTGGTCCAGTATGTATAGCAGTAGGGGCTATGGGTGTAACAATTGTATTGATGTCCTCATCAGGAGCGAGTTCACCTTGTGTCCAATGGCGTATGTTCGAGGTCTCGTCGTATGTCCACTTGGGGTTTGGAGCGTAGTCGGAGTGTACATGGGGATGAACGTGGGATGCTCCGCATCAGTTTGTGCTTTCACTAGTTTTGCATGTGTATGGTGGTCTGAACATTGTAGATTATATCCTATTCCAACTACTTGGGTTGCTTTGAAAACTGCTATGCGTACTCGTTGGGTTCCACCATATTATCAACGTGAATTGCTTCAAAAATTACAGCGCTTAAGACAAGGAAAAAATTCTGTAGAAGAATATTATCAGGAATTACAAACTGGCATGATTAGATGTGGTATTGTTGAGGAGAATGAAGCTATGCTTGCACGTTTTCTGGGTGGATTAAATAGAGAGATTCAGACCATTCTAGACTATAAGGAGTATACTAATATCACTCGTTTATTCCATCTTGCTTGTAAAGCTGAACGTGAAGTGCAGGATCGACAAGCATTGGCGCGAACTAACTTTTCTGCAGGACGACCTTCATCATGGACACCACGTGCATCTTCTACTTCAACTGCACCAGCACCTCCATCAGGTGCCACCTCCAGCCGTGATACAAGAAAACAGGCACAACCACCATTATCTGCCAAGAGCGCACCTGCGGGGCCTGCACAACGTTCTTCTTCTTCCATAGCATCAACAAGGCATACAAGTGATATTATTTGTCGTCGTTGTAAGGGAGGAGGTCATTATGCGAGAGAATGCAAATCTCTGCGTGTGATGATTGCTACCGCGGATGGTGGATATGAGTCCACTAGTGACTATGATGAGGAGACTTTAGCTCTTATTACACGTGAAGAACATGGTGGAGATGATTCTGATCATGAGACGCAATACATGGCTCCTGAAGACACTGACAGGTATGAATGTTTAGTTGCTCAACGTGTTTTGAGTGTGCAGGTCACACAAGCTGAGCAAAATCAGAGGCACAATTTGTTCCATACCAAGGGAGTTGTGAAGGAACGTTCTGTGCGCGTCATCATAGACGGAGGGAGCTGCAACAACTTGGCTAGCATGGAGATGGTGGAGAAGCTTTCTCTCACCACAAGACCACATCCACATCCTTACTACATCCAATGGTTCAACAACAGCGGCAAGGTTAAGGTAACACGTATTGTTCGTGTGCATTTTAGTATCTCTACATATGCTGATTATGTTGATTGTGATGTGGTACCTATGCAAGCATGTTCCTTATTACTTGGTAGACCATGGCAATTTGATAAAAAATTTGTACATCATGGTAGAAACAATCACTATACTCTTGTTCATAAGGATAAAAATATTACTTTGCTTCCTATGACTCCTGATTCCATTTTGAAAGATGATATTAATAGAGCTAATAAAGCAAAACAGGAGAAGAATAGGAGTGAAAATCAGATTGTGACAAAAGAATTTGAGCAACAAATGAAGCCTAATAATAAACCATCTAGTGTTGCTTCTGAAATTAAATTTAAAAGTGCATGTTTATTTGCCACCAAATCTGATATTGATGAGCTAGATTTCAGCAAATCTGTTTGCTATGCTTTTGTGTGCAAAGAGGCATTATTTTCATTCGAGGACGTGCCTTCCTCTTTGCCTCCTGCTGTCACTAACATTTTGCAGGAGTTCGCTGACGTCTTTCCACAAGACGTGCCACCGGGATTACCGCCTATTCGAGGGATTGAGCATCAGATTGACTTAATTCCCGGTGCTTCACTGCCAAACCGTGCACCATACCGTACCAATCCAGAGGAGACGAAGGAGATTATGCGTCAAGTACAATAGCTTCTCGACAAAGGTTATATACGCGAATCCCTTAGTCCTTGTGCTATTCCTATTATTTTAGTGCCGAAAAAGGATGGTACATCACGTATGTGTGTTGATTGTAGAGGCATTAATAATATTACTATTCGCTATCGTCATCCTATTCCTAGGCTCGATGATATGCTTGATGAATTGAGTGGCTCTGCAATATTCTCCAAAGTTGATTTGCGTAGTGGATACCATCAAATTCGTATGAAATTGGGAGATGAATGGAAAACAGCATTTAAAACTAAGTTTGGATTATATGAGTGGTTAGTCATGCCTTTTGGGTTAACTAATGCACCTAGTACTTTCATGAGATTAATGAACGAAGTTTTACGTGCTTTCATTGGACGATTTGTGGTAGTTTACTTTGATGACATATTGATTTATAGCAGATCTTTGGAAGAACATTTGGAACATTTACGTGTTGTTTTTATTGCTCTATGTGATGCACGTTTGTTTGGTAACCTTGGGAAGTGCACCTTTTGCACCAACCCCGAGTATCTTTTCTTGGCTATGTTGTTACTCCACAGGGAATTGAAGTTGATAAAGCCAGGATTGAAGCTATTGAGAGTTGGCCGCAGCCCAAAACGGTCACACAAGTGAGGAGTTTTCTTGGCCTCGCTGGATTCTATAGGCGTTTTGTGAGAGATTTCAGCACCATTGCTGCACCTCTCAATGAGCCTACAAAGAAAGATGTACCTTTTCTTTGGGGTACCGCACAGGAAGAAGCCTTCTCGGTATTGAAAGATAAGTTGACACATGCTCCTTTACTCCAACTTCCTGATTTTAATAAGACTTTTGAGCTTGAATGTGATGCTAATGGAATTGGATTAGGAGGTGTGTTATTACAAGATGGCAAACCTGTTGCATACTTTTCTAAAAAATTGAGTGGGCCTAGTCTGAATTATTCTACTTATGATAAAGAATTATATGCTCTTGTTCGGACTTTAGAAACATGGCAACATTATTTATGGCCCAAAGAATTTGTTATACATTCTGATCATGAATCTTTGAAACATATTAAAAGTCAAGCTAAACTGAATCGTAGACATGCTAAATGGGTTGAATTCATTGAGACTTTTCCTTATGTCATTAAACACAAGAAGGGAAAAGAAAATGTTATTGCTGATGGATTGTCTCGCCGCTATACTATGCTTTCACAACTTGACTTCAAAATATTTGGTTTGGAGACCATCAAAGATCAATATGTGCATGATGCTGATTTTAAAGATGTAATGCAGAATTGTAAAGAAGGAAGAATGTGGAACAAGTTCGTCGTTAACGATGGATTTGTGTTTCGTGCTAACAAGCTATGCATTCCAGCTAGCTCCGTTCGTCTTTTGTTGTTGCAGGAGGCGCATGGAGGAGGATTAATGGGACACTTTGGCGTGAAGAAGACGGAGGACGACTTGCTACACATTTCTTTTGGCCAAAGATGAGACGTGATGTTGAGCGTTTTATTGCTCGATGCACTACATGTCAAAAAGCTAAGTCACGACTCAATCCTCATGGTTTATATATGCCTTTGCCTAAACCTAGTGTTCCTTGGCAGGATATATCTATGGACTTTGTTTTAGGTTTACCTCGAACAAAGAAGGGGAGGGATAGCATATTTGTTGTCGTGGATAGATTCTCGAAAGTGGCACACTTTATACCATGTCATAAAAGCGATGATGCTGTTAATGTTGCTGATTTGTTCTTTCGTGAAATTATTCGCTTGCATGGTGTGCCAAATACTATTGTTTCAGATCGTGATACTAAATTTCTTAGCCACTTTTGGAGATGTTTATGGGCTAAGTTGGGGACTAAACTGCTTTTTAGTACTACTTGTCACCCCCAAACTGATGGACAAACTGAAGTAGTCAATAGAACGTTGTCTACTATGCTTAGGGCTGTTTTGAAGAATAATAAGAAAATGTGGGAGGAATGCTTGCCTCATATTGAATTTGCTTATAATCGTTCATTGCATTCTACTACTAAGATGTGCCCTTTTAAAGTTGTGTATGGTTTCCTACCTCGTGCATCTATTGATGTATTGCCTCTTCCATCTTCGGAGAAGGTTAATTTTGATGCTAAACAACGTGCTGAATGGATTTTAAAAATGCATGAGTTAACTAAGGAAAACATTGAGCGTATGAATGCTAAATATAAACTTGCTGGAGATAAGGGTAGAAACATGTTGTGTTTGCACCTAGAGATCTTGTTTGGTTACATTTGCGTAAGGATAGATTTCCTGATTTGCGCAAATCAAATGATAATGCATATAAACTTGAGCTGCCTGCAGATTTTGGGGTTAGTCCCACTTTTAACATTGCAGATTTGAAGCCTTATTTGGGTGAGGAAGATGAACTTCCGTCGAGGACGACTTCATTTCAAGAAGGGGAGGATGATGAGGACATCAATACAATTGTTACACCCACAGCCCCTGCTGCTATACATACTGGACCAACTACTAGAGCTCGTGGACGCCAACTAAATTACCAGGTACTTTCGTTTCTTGGTAATGATTCTAATGTTCATGAGAATATGATGCTGCCTAAATTGGATATATTTGTTTTGCTTACAAATGAAGGGCCTAGCTTGGAGAAGGATGAACATTGGAGCAAGAACAAGCATGGAGATGATGGCATGCGCAAGGGGAACAAGAACGGAGTTACAAGTGATGATTTCCGGACTTTGAAGCCACCATAATGGGTGCATGAAGCCTTGGACGAAATATACAAGATGCCACGTCATAAATTTCGTCCCGAGGCTATTTTAGGTGCTGCGTCACCTTATTATTGGGCCAGGCCCATGTAATTTCGAAATACATAAGTATAGGCTATTTTTAGAGTACGTATGTGTGGGGAAACAAGAGATAGGGTTGATTTCGGACCCCTCCACCAAGGGCCACGAAATTCCCCCCCTCTTCCTCCATATATACAGCCCTTAGGGCATCGTTTAGACGTCGGGTTTTGTTTAGATTAAAGTTCGCCATAGCTGCAACTTCGCGTATTTCGTTTGTGTTCAACGACCACACAAAGGCGTCACAGAACCCCACCTTGATCAATAAAGCTTTCATCTTATGATGAGGACATGACTACCTTGGATACGACCAAAAATATTGCATACATGCATATTTATCAGGTGATTTCTAATGCAAACTATTCAATAGTCTATTTATGTTATCCAGAACAAAAATACTTCACACATTTTTGTGTTTTGTCTAATTGCAGGTGTATGGGACATTTGTACAATTCACATATGAAGATAAGGGAAAAGGAGATGTTTAGGTTGTGTTCAAAAAGTCCTCTCACGTCACTTTTGGGCCAAGAGAAGATAGAGTCCAAGTCTCTCACGTTCTGGATTCAGATTCGGACTACACAGACATACCTGACTCAAAACGCCAACAACTTTTGCATACGGACTCCGAATTGGGTGATTCTTTTTTTGTTGGAAACTAGATTTCGTGCTCTTTCCAACCCAGTTGGATTCACCTTCAAATTCGTCCGGAGCGTTGAGTTACGGACGAAACAATCTGACATTGCAGCAGAATCCGAGTCAAACTACAAGCCCAAAGGTGTTGCATCACCTCCACTTGGGCCCATGAGCCTTGTACGACCTAGGGTTAGTTTTAGGCTGCCTTGGGACGTCCTCCCACCTCCTTGGCCGCCACCCCTTGCTCCTATATAAGTAGATCCATCTAGTAGCTTTTTCCTTGGGATTTGTTTAGGTAAAAGTTAGCCATTGCAACTTCGTGTACTTCGTTTGTGTCCAACGACCAGACCAAGACCGCTTCCGGATCCCCACCATTATCAATACTTCATATATATTTGAAATATTCAGATTGCTTTATCATATTCTTGCTCGTTCTTCGATTGCTTGCAGGAATAGATCTTCGTGGTCAGGCTGACCGTGCTTCCAGCATCGTCAGTAACCTCAGGAGATTGGTTTAGCGATTGCTAAGGCGCAACTTCGTGTACGTTTGTACTCGGATCGTCAAAGTCGTCTCCACCAAATCGATAGTTATCATCTCATCGAAAGATCGGGACCCTCGCCTCTATCAAGTGGTATCAGTTTTCAGGTTGCTCGGTGAGAATTTCCAGTTTGCCTAGATTAGATTTATTTTCTTACCTATTGTCCAAGAAAAATCCACAAAAAAGAGTTAGATCTATTCATCCTTTGTCCAAGCCAGTCTGAGCCTTTGCAATTTTCTTTTCATTGCTTGTATAGTTGAATTATCGGTTGCATCGTCGTGTCGAGTTGCTGGTCTTAGTGTCTAGGTCGTTTAGAGTTTCGAGTTCTGTTCACATTAGTCACGTCGCCGCTGCATCGTTATCCCTTCCGCTGTCCACCACCCATACATCAATTTCCTCCACGTGCTACCCACCGTTCATTGTCATAATCATAGTTGAGATCGTTCCCGTCTTCGCTTGATCCAATCTACATCTTATCTAGTTTGTTTTGGAAAGAGGGAGAGAGAAAAAAAGATAGAGAAAAAAAATGAGAGAAAAAAAAGTAAAAAAAAGTCAGAGAAAAAAAAAGAAAGGAAAAGAAAAAAAGTGTGAGAAAAAAAAGAGAGGAGAAAAAAAAACAAAATTCGGATCTATCTAGACTCAATCTCGTAGTTGAATTCGGATTGGAATCTGTTTTGTGCACTGTTCAGTAAAACAGGCATAACTTCCTCATATGAAGTCTGTTTTGGCTCCGCGAGTACTCAAATGAAAGCCAGCGACGAGCCGCATCTAAATAGTTGCAGAAGCCAGTTCAGTATTTGGCACCTCAACATCAGCTTCTAAATAGGTCTACTGCTATTGTGATCTTCACTTATATCTTGCTGTCCAGGGCTACTTCATATCCTTTATTGATGCTAGTTGTGCTACGACGTGACCTCATTAGTGTTCTAGGCTCGCGTCTCTAGTTTGGTCTAGCCTAGGACCAGCACAGTACCGTCGTTGAGCGTTTATTCAACATTGCATCTCTGAATTGATTATTGCTAATCTTTTGCTACCATATATAGCCAACCCAGCTCCACATATTTCTACACTGTGTATACGTACGTTCCCCTGGCAATCATTTTACACAATCTTCGGAGTTATTTGACACCGCTGGTTGCCTGTCACCACCTGCCGCACGGTAAGAACTTGTAAGATATTGATATTTGCTTTACTGTGAGCACTTTACAACCACATCCTAGTAGTTCATAGGAACATTATTCTCGAATTTTGGTTCTTGTTTCTACTAATCATGACAGGTTCCAGAGATAGAAGTTCTTGGATGACGGACACATCTTCACCATCACGAGAGTTGGGACAACACACACAAGCATATGGTCAGGTTATCTCTTTACCATCATTTGAGGGTAGATTTAATCCTGCTATTTATCTAGCTTGGGAGCTTGAAGTAGAACAAGTTTTTAGTCACCATGATTTTTCTGAACTTGAGAGAGTACGAGCTACCATTAGAGCTTTTACTGGTTTTGCTTCTGTTTGGTGGAGTGTACATTGTAAGAAAAACATTGATAGCCAACCCACAACTTGGAAAGTTTTGAAAGCTGTAATGAGACAACAATTTTTTCCTCCTTACTATCGTCGTGAATTGCGTCGCAAATTGGAGCAATTAAAACAAGGCAGTAACACTGTTCATGCTTACTACCAAGAGTTCAAATCTTATATGCATCATTGTGACATAGAAGAATCTGAGGATGATACAATGAATAGATTTTTTGGTGGTTTGAACCATGATATTCAGGCAAGATTTCAGTATATTCCTCGTTGCATTACTGGTATGTATGTCCGTGCTTGTACCTTTGAGAGACAAATACAGAAGGATGCATTGGGTGACTACAACAACTACTATTCTAGTTCATGCTCACCACCGCCGGTTGGTTACTCCACTATTGCACCTACTAGAGCAGCCTCACCTTGGATTGTGAGTATGGTACATTGTCAACGTCCATACCTACATCAGCTACATCTCTGCGAGGTAACAGTAAAGGTCTTGATGAGGACATGACTACCTTGGATATGACCAAAAATATTGCATATATGCATATTTGTCAGGTGATTTCTAGTGCAAACTATTCAATAATCTATTTACGTTATCCAGAACAAAAATACTTCACACACTTTTGTGTTTTGTCTAATTGCAGGTGTATGGGACATTTGTACAATCCACATATGAAGATAAGGAAGAAAGAGATGTTTATTTGCTATCCAAAAAGTTCTCTCACGTCACTTTTGGCCCAAGAGAAGATAGAGTCCAAGTCTCTCACGTTCTGGATTCAGATTCGGACTGCACAGACACACCTGACTCAAAACGCACACAAGTTTTTCATACGGACTCCGAATTGGGTGATTCTTTTTTTGTTGGAAACTAGATTTCGTGCACTTTCCAACCCAATTGGAATCACCTTCAAATTCGTCCGGAGCGTTGAGTTGTGGACAAAACAATCTGATGCTGCAGCAGAATCCGAGTCAAACTACAAGTCCAAAGGTGTTACATCACCTTCACTTGGGCCCATTGGCCTTGTACGACCTAGATTTAGTTTTAGGCTGCCTTGGGACGTCCTCCCACCTCCTTGGCCGCCACCCCTTGCTCCTATATAAGTAGATCCATCTAGTAGTTTTTCCTTGGGATTTGTTTAGTTAAAAGTTAGCCATTGCAACTTCGTGTACTTCGTTTGTGTCCAACGACCAGACCAAGACCGCTTACGGATCCCCACCATTATCAATACCTCATATATATTTGCAATATTCAGATTGCTTTATCATATTCTTGCTCGTTCTTCGATTGCTTGCAGGAATAGACCTTCGTGGTCAGGCTGACCGTGCTTTCGGCATCGTCAGTAACCTCAGGAGATTGGTTTAGCGATTGCTAAGGCGCAACGTCGTGCACGTTTGTAGTCGGATCATCAAAGTCGTCTCCACCAAATCGATAGTTATCATCTCATCGAAAGATCGGGACACCCCGCCTCTATCAAGTGGTATCAGTTTTCAGGTTGCTCGGTGAGAATTTCCAGTTTTCCTAGATTAGATTTATTTTCTTACCTATTGTCCAAGAAAAAGCCACAAAAAAAAGAGTTAGATCTATTCATCCTTGGTCCAAGCCAGTCCGAGCCTTTGCAATTTTCTTTTCATTGCTTGCATAGTTGAATTATCGGTTGCATCGTCGTGTCGAGTTGCTGGTCTTAGTGTCTAGTTCCTTTAGAGTTTCGAGTTCTGTTCACATTAGTCACGCAGCCGCTGCATCATTATCCCATCCGCTGTCCACCATCCCATTCACCAATTTCCACCACGTGCTACGCACTGTTTATTGTCATAATCATAGTTGAGGTCACTCACATCTTCGCCAGATCGAATCTGCATCTTATCTAGTTTGTCTTGGAAAGAGGGAGAAAAAGAAGATAAAGAAAAAAAAAGATAGAGAAAAAAAAGAGAAAAAAAGGAAAGAAAAAGAGAGAGAAGAAAAAAAAAGCGTGAGAAAAAAAAAGAAAAAAAATTGGATCTATCTAGAATCAATCTCGTACCTGAATTCGGATTGGAATCTGTTTTGCGCACTGTTCAGTAAAACAGGTGTATCTTCCTCATACGAAGTCCGTTTTGGCTCCGTGAGTACTCAAATTGAAGATAGCGACGAGCCGCATCTAAATAGTTGCAGAAGCTAGTTCAATATTTGACACCTCAAAATCGGCTTCTAAATAGGTCTTTTTGCCCTCCGAAGTTCGTGAATACAGCTTGTT
>NC_041391.1:316979944-316988443 GCF_002162155.2 Triticum dicoccoides
TGTGATGAGGACATGACTACCTTGAATATGACCAAAAATATTGCATATATGCATATTTGTCAGGTGATTTCTAGTGCAAACTATTCAATAATCTATTTATGTTATCCAGAACAAAAATACTTCACACACTTTTGTGTTTTGTCTAATTGCAGGTGTATGGGACATTTGTACAATCCACATATGAAGATAAGGAAGAAAGAGATGTTTATTTGCTGTCCAAAAAGTTCTCTCACGTCACTTTTGGCCCAAGAGAAGATAGAGTCCAAGTCTCTCACGTTCTGGATTCAGATTCGGACTGCACAGATATACCTGACTCAAAACGCACACAAGTTTTTCATACGGACTCCGAATTGGGTGATTCTGTTTTTGTTGGAAACTAGATTTAGTGCACTTTCCAACCCAATTGGAATCATCTTCAAATTCGTCCGGAGCGTTGAGTTGTGGACGAAACAATCTGATGCTGCAGCAGAATCCGAGTCAAACTACAAGTCCAAAGGTGTTACATCACCTCCACTTGGGCCCGTTGGCCTTGTACGACCTAGATTTAGTTTTAGGCTGCCTTGGGACGTCCTCCCACCTCCTTGGCCGCCACCCCTTGCTCCTATATAAGTAGATCCATCTAGTAGCTTTTCCTTGGGATTTGTTTAGTTAAAAGTTAGCCAACGCAACTTCGTGTACTTCGTTTGTGTCCAACGACCAGACCAAGACCGCTTCCGGATCCCCACCATTATCAATACCTCATATATAATTGCAATATTCAGATTGCTTTATCATATTCTTGCTCGTTCTTCGATTGCTTGCAGGAATAGACCTTCGTGGTCAGGCTGACCGTGCTTCCGGCCTCGTCAGTAACCTCAGGAGATTGGTTTAGCGATTGCTAAGGCGCAACGTCGTGCACGTTTGTAGTCGGATCATCAAAGTCGTCTCCACCAAATCGATAGTTATCATCTCATCGAAAGATCGGGACACCCCCGCCTCTATCAAGTGGTATCAGTTTTCAGGTTGCTCGGTGAGAATTTCCAGTTTTTCCTAGATTAGATTTATTTTCTTACCTATTGTCCAAGAAAAAGCCACAAAACAAAAGTTAGATCTATTCATCCTTTGTCCTAGCCAGACTGAGCCTTTGCAATTTTCTTTTCATTGTTTGCATTACTGAATTAACGGTTGCATCGCCGTGTCGAGTTGCTGGTCTTAGTGTCTAGTTCCTTTAGAGTTTCGAGTTCTGTTCACATTAGTCACGCAGCCGCTGCATCATTATCCCATCCGCTGTCCACCATCCCATCCACCAATTTCCACCACGTGCTACGCACTGTTTATTGTCATAATCATAGTTGAGGTCACTCACATCTTCGCCTGATCGAATCTGCATCTTATCTAGTTTGTCTTGGAAAGAGGGAGAAAAAGAAGATAAAGAAAAAAAAGAGAGAAAAAAGGAAAGAAAAAAAAAAGAAAAAGAGGGAGAAGAAAAAGAAAAAAAAGCATGAGAAAAAAAAGAGAGAAGAAAAAAAATTGGATCTATCTAGAATCAAACTCGTACCTGAATTCGGATTGGAATCTGTTTTGCGCATTGTTCAGTAAAACAGGTGTATCTTCCTCATACGAAGTCCGTTTTGGCTCCGTGAGTACTCAAATTGAAGATAGCGACGAGCCGCGTCTAAATAGTTGCAGAAGCTAGTTCAATATTTGACACCTCAAAATCGGCTTCTACATAGGTCTTTTTGCCCTCCGAAGTTCGTGAACACAGCTTGTTCCAATTTTTCAAGCCAGTTTTAGAATTCTTTGACTCCTCATATCAACTCGGAATTGAGTGATTCTTTTTGCATTGGAAAGCTTGAGTTAGTAGCATTCTTTGAAAGAATCTATCAGAAAATTGTCTCAAACTTTTCAAGAGGAAAGTTGGAGAGAGAGTTGTTGTATATCCTGCTTGGCAGTTGTTTTTCATCATTATCTTCACTGCCGTTGTGATCTTCACGTATATCTTGCTGTCAAGAGCTACTTAGTATCCTTCGTTGATGCTAGTTGTGCTACGCCGTGACCTTATTAGTGTTCTAGGCTCGCGTCTCTAGTCCGGTCTAGCCTAGGACCAGCACAGTACCGTCGTTGAGCGTTTATTCAACATTGCATCTTTGAATTGATTATTGCTAATCTTTTGCTACCATATATAGCCAACCCAGCTCCACATATTTCTACACCGTGTATACGTACGCTCCCCTGGCAATTGCTTTACTCAATATTCAGAGTTACTTGACACCGCTGGTTGCCGATCACCGCCTGCTGCATGGTAAGAACTTGTAAGACATTGATATTTGCTTTACTGTGAGCGTTTTACCACCACATCCTAGTAGTTATAGGAACATTATTTTTGGGTTTTGTTTCTTGTTCTACTAATCATGACAGGATCCAGAGTCAATTCATGGGCTTTGTCGATCGCGGGAGACGTGCCACCACCTTTGCAAATACCACAACCGTCACGAGAGGTGCACAAACATCCAAATGCACATGATCAGGTTAACGTATCTATACCACCATTTAATGGCCGTTTTAAACCTGCTTTATATATTTAATGGGAGTTCGACGTAAAAAATATATTTGCTTCCCATAATTTCGATGAACATAAAAAGGTTAAGGTTGTGGTTGGTTCTTTCACTGGTTATGCTTTGGTTTGGTGGAGTGAATATTGTCGGTTACACCCTGATTATATACCTACTACTTGGGATGATTTGAAACTTGCCATGCGACATACTTTCGTCCCTGCTTATTATACTCGTGACATGATTAAGAAGTTGCAACACTTAAAACAAGGTAGTGAAACTGTAACAAAATATTATGATGATTTACAAACTACCTTGTTGCATTCCTCTTTAGAAGAAAGTGAAGATGATTTTATGGATAGATTTTGGGGAGGATTAAACCGTGATATTCAAGAGATACTAATTCATGAAGAGTGTTATCCTATGAACCATTTGTTTCATCTTGCTTGCAAAGCTGAACAGGAAATAAAACAACGTGTTGGCCATGAGGAGAACAAGCGCACGGTGCACATTCCAAGAGTTGATATGATTGTTCCTTCAACTACTAGGCATACTATGACAACCACATCCGTTGTTATCAGGACTACATCACCTCCACCATGTGACACATCGGCCCCAAGAGTGGCTACATCATCTGAGTTGATCATAAGAGGTAATGACAAAGGTACTGATCTTCCATCTCTACATGAGAATGATGAATGCCTTGTCAATTTGAATGCACCATCTGATGAGCTACCCACTACTTTGATCACACCACCTATTTTAGAGGACTACGTTGATAATTTGACTTTGCCATGTGATCAAACAACTGAAATACCAACAATTTTGAGTGCACCCATTGAATTAACTATTGATGCAAAAGAACCAATGTTTAATCATTTTGATATGACCTCTAATCTTGGTGATGATTCTGTGTTGAATGACTTATTGCATGTTTGCTTATTTAAGCATGTTGTAGCATGTAAATTTGATGCAAGTAAGGTTTATTCACCAATGTTGGGATGGTTGAATGATGAACATTGTCAATCTTTTGAAATGAATAAGAGCTTCACTTATATGTGCAAACTGAGTTGCAATATTTTCATGCCTTCTACTTCTTGTGCTAATTTTTTGGCTTTAGATTTTATGAACTATGCAAGTTACTCATCTATTCATGTGTCATATATGCAAAAATCAAGGGAAGTAAAAATGGATGACATATACATATACAACATGTACACCTTGTCTCTTTTGTTAGCCACATTTCAGATTAAGCAACGCCGAGGACGGCTTTATTTTCAAGAAGGGGAGGATGATGAGGACATGACTACCTTGGATATGACCAAAAATATTGCATATATGCATATTTGTCAGGTGATTTCTAGTGCAAACTATTCAATAATCTATTTTTGTTATCCAGAACAAAAATACTTCACACACTTTTGTGTTTTGTCTAATTGCAGGTGTATGGGACATTTGTACAATCCACATATGAAGATAAGGAAGAAAGAGATGTTTATTTGCTGTCCAAAAAGTTCTCTCACGTCACTTTTGGCCCAAGAGAAGATAGAGTCCAAGTCTCTCACGTTCTGGATTCAGATTCGGACTGCACAGACATATCTGACTCAAAACGCACACAAGTTTTTCATACGGACTCCGAATTGGGTGATTCTTTTTTTGTTGGAAACTAGATTTCGTGCACTTTCCAACCCAATTGGAATCACCTTCAAATTCGTCCGGAGCGTTGAGTTGTGGACGAAACAATCTGATGCTGCAGCAGAATCCGAGTCAAACTACAAGTCCAAAGGTGTTACATCACCTCCACTTGGGCCCATTGGCCTTGTACGACCTAGATTTAGTTTTAGGCTGCCTTTGGACGTCCTCCCACCTCCTTGGCCGCCACCCCTTGCTCCTATATAAGTAGATCCATCTAGTAGCTTTTCCTTGGGTTTTGTTTAGATTAAAAGTTCGCCATAGCTGCAACTTCGCGTACTTCGTTTGTGTTCAACGACCAGACAAAGGCGTCACAGAACCCCACCTTGATCAATAAAGCTTTCATCTTATATTCGCAATATCCAGATTGCAATCTCAGTTTCTTGCTTGTTCTTCGTTTGCTCGCAGGAAACAGACCCTCGTGGTCAGGTTGATCGTGCTCCGGCGTGGTCAATAACCTCTCGGAGTTGGTTTAGCGATTGCTAAGGCGCGACGTCCTCGCACGTTCGTAGTCGGATCGTCAAAGTCGACTTCCACCAAAGCGAAATCCACCATCTCATCGAAAGACGGGACACCTTTGCCTCTATCAGTGGTATATGGATACGAATTCGGAGCGGTGGTGGTAGATGGCAGGGGCGATGATGATGGTGCGGCGGCGGCGTGACAACTTATGACTAGAACTCGAAACTCTAAAAGACTAGACTCTAAGACCAGCAACTAGACCGACGATGCAACCGCAAATTCAACAAAGCAAAACCCTAAAAAGATTATGCAAAGGCTCAGATTGGTTCGGATATGATGAACTAACCCTAATTTTTTTTTGTGTGGCTTTTTCGTGGACTGTAGGTATGAAGAACAGACTCGATCTAAACTATGAAAAACTGTAAAATCTCACCGAGCAACCTGGAAATCTGATACCACTTGATAGAGGCAAAGGTGTCCCGTCTTTCGATGAGATGGTGGATTTCGCTTTGGTGGAAGTCGACTTTGACGATCCGACTACGAACGTGCGAGGACGTCGCGCCTTAGCAATCGCTAAACCAACTCCGAGAGGTTATTGACCACGCCGGGCACGATCAACCTGACCACGAGGGTCTGTTTCCTGCGAGCAAACGAAGAACAAGCAAGAAACTAAGATTGCAATCTGGATATTGCGAATATAAGATGAAAGCTTTATTGATCAAGGTGGGGTTCTGTGACGCCTTTGTCTGGTCGTTGAACACAAACGAAGTACGCGAAGTTGCAGCTATGGCGAACTTTTAATCTAAACAAAACCCAAGGAAAAGCTACTAGATGGATCTACTTATATAGGAGCAAGGGGTGGCGGCCAAGGAGGTGGGAGGACGTCCAAAGGCAGCCTAAAACTAAATCTAGGTCGTACAAGGCCAATGGGCCCAAGTGGAGGTGATGTAACACCTTTGGACTTGTAGTTTGACTCGGATTCTGCTGCAGCATCAGATTGTTTCGTCCACAACTCAACGCTCCGGACGAATTTGAAGGTGATTCCAATTGGGTTGGAAAGTGCACGAAATCTAGTTTCCAACAAAAAAAGAATCACCCAATTCGGAGTCCATATGAAAAACTTGTGTGCGTTTTGAGTCAGGTGTGTCTGTGCAGTCCGAATCTGAATCCAGAACGTGAGAGACTTGGACTCTATCTTCTCTTGGGCCAAAAGTGACGTGAGAGAACTTTTTGGACAGCAAATAAACATCTCTTTCTTCCTTATCTTCATATGTGGATTGTACAAATGTCCCATACACCTGCAATTAGACAAAACACAAAAGTGTGTGAAGTATTTTTGTTCTGGATAACATAAATAGATTATTGAATAGTTTGCACTAGAAATCACCTGACAAATATGCATATATATGCAATATTTTTGGTCATATCCAAGGTAGTCATGTCCTCATCAGGTCTTGATGATATAAGTTCACATGAGAATGAAGCATGCCTAGTTAACTTGAATGCATCATGTGTTGAGTTACCTGTTGATTTGAGCACACCACCTATTTTAGAGACTCTTGTTACTGTCATGAATGCGTCATGTGATCAAACAACTGAAATATCAACAATTTTGAGTGCACCCATTGAATTAACTGTTGATGCAAAAGAACCAATGTTTAATCATTTTGATATGACCTCTAATCTTGATGATGATTCTGTGTCCAATGACTTATTGCATGTTTGCTTATTTAAGCATGTTGTAGCATGTAAATTTGATGCAAGTAAGGTTTATTCATCGAAGTTAGGATGGTTTAATGATGAACATTGCCAATCTTTTGAAGTGAATAAGAGCTTCACTTATATGTGCAAACTGAGTTGCAATATTTTCATGCCTTCTACTTCTTGTGATAATTTTTTGGCTTTAGATTTTATAAACAATGAAAGTTACTCATTTATTCATGTGTCATATATGCAAAAATCAAGGGAAGTAAAAATGGATGACATATACATATACAACATGTACACCTTGTCTCTTTTGTTAGCCACATTTCAGATTAAGCAACGCCGAGGACGGCTTTATTTTCAAGAAGGGGAGGATGATGAGGACATGACTACCTTGGATATGACCAAAAATATTGCATATATGCATATTTGTCAGGTGATTTCTAGTGCAAACTATTCAATAATCTATTTATGTTATCCAGAACAAAAATACTTCACACACTTTTGTGTTTTGTCTAATTGCAGGTGTATGGGACATTTGTACAATCCACATATGAAGATAAGGAAGAAAGAGATGTTTATTTGCTGTCCAAAAAGTTCTCTCACGTCACTTTTGGCCCAAGAGAAGATAGAGTCCAAGTCTCTCACGTTCTGGATTCAGATTCGGACTGCACAGACATACCTGACTCAAAACGCACACAAGTTTTTCATACGGACTCCGAATTGGGTGATTCTGTTTTTGTTGGAAACTAGATTTCGTGCACTTTCCAACCCAATTGGAATCACCTTCAAATTCGTCCGGAGCGTCGAGTTGTGGACGAAACAATCTGATGCTGCAGCAGAATCCGAGTCAAACTACAAGTCCAAAGGTGTTAGTACATCACCTCCACTTGGGCCCATTGCCTTGTACGACCTAGATTTAGTTTTAGGCTGCCTTGGGACGTCCTCCCACCTCCTTGGCCGCCACCCCTTGCTCCTATATAAGTAGATCCATCTAGTAGCTTTTCCTTGGGATTTGTTTAGTTAAAAGTTAGCCAACGCAACTTCGTGTACTTCGTTTGTGTCCAACGACCAGACCAAGACCGCTTCCGGATCCCCACCATTACCAATACCTCATATATAATTGCAATATTCAGATTGCTTTATCATATTCTTGCTCGTTCTTCGATTGCTTGCAGGAATAGACCTTCGTGGTCAGGCTGACCGTGCTTCCGGCCTCGTCAGTAACCTCAGGAGATTGGTTTAGCGATTGCTAAGGCGCAACGTCGTGCACGTTTGTAGTCGGATCATCAAAGTCGTCTCCACCAAATCGATAGTTATCATCTCATCGAAAGATCAGGACACCCCCGCCTCTATCATTCTGGATTCAGATTCGGACTGCACAGACACACCTGACTCAAAACGCACACAAGTTTTTCATACGGACTCGAAATTGGGTGATTCTTTTTTTGTTGGAAACTAGATTTCGTGCACTTTCCAACCCAATTGGAATCACCTTCAAATTCGTCCGGAGCGTTGAGTTGTGGACGAAACAATCTGATGCTGCAGCAGAATCCGAGTCAAACTACAAGTCCAAAGGTGTTACATGACCTCCACTTGGGCCCATTGGCCTTGTACGACCTAGATTTAGTTTTAGGCTGCCTTGGGACGTCCTCCCACCTCCTTGGCCGCCACCCCTTGCTCCTATATAAGTAGATCCATCTAGTAGTTTTTCCTTGGGATTTGTTTAGTTAAAATTAGCCATTGCAACTTCGTGTACTTCGTTTGTGTCCAACGACCAGACCAAGACCGCTTACGGATCCCCACCATTATCAATACCTCATATATATTTGCAATATTCAGATTGCTTTATCATATTCTTGCTCGTTCTTCGATTGCTTGCAGGAATAGACCTTCGTGGTCAGGCTGACCATGCTTCCGGCATCGTGAGTAACCTCAGGAGATTGGTTTAGCGATTGCTAAGGCGCAACGTCGTGCACGTTTGTAGTCGGATCGTCAAAGTCGTCTCCACCAAATCGATAGTTATCATCTCATCTTGATAGAGGCGGGGTGTCCCGATCTTTCGATGAGATGATAACTATCGATTTGGTGGAGACGACTTTGACGATCC
>NC_041391.1:316989208-317155435 GCF_002162155.2 Triticum dicoccoides
TCATGTGTTGAGTTACCTGTTGATTTGAGCACACCACCTATTTTAGAGACTCTTGTTACTGTCATGAATGCGTCATGTGATCAAACAACTGAAATATCAACAATTTTGAGTGCACCCATTGAATTAACTGTTGATGCAAAAGAACCAATGTTTAATCATTTTGATATGACCTCTAATCTTGATGATGATTCTGTGTCCAATGACTTATTGCATGTTTGCTTATTTAAGCATGTTGTAGCATGTAAATTTGATGCAAGTAAGGTTTATTCATCGAAGTTAGGATGGTTTAATGATGAACATTGCCAATCTTTTGAAGTGAATAAGAGCTTCACTTATATGTGCAAACTGAGTTGCAATATTTTCATGCCTTCTACTTTTTGTGATAATTTTTTGGCTTTAGATTTTATGAACAATGAAAGTTACTCATGTATACATGTGACATATGTGCAAAAATCAAGGGAAGTTAAAATGGATGACATATACATATAAAACATGTACACCTTGTCTCTTTTGTTAGCCACATTTCAAATTAAGCAATGTCGAGGACGGCTTTGTTTTCAAAAAGGGGAGGATGATGAGGACATGACTACCTTGGATACAACCAAAAATATTGCATACATGCATATTTGTCAGGTGATTTCTAATGCAAACTATTCAATAGTCTATTTATGTTATCCAGAACAAAAATACTTCACACACTTTTGTGTTTTGTCTAATTGCAGGTGTATGGGATATTTGTACAATCCACATATGAAGATAAGGGAAAAGGAGATGTTTAGGTTGTGTTCAAAAAGTCCTCTCACGTCACTTTTGGGGCAAGAAAAGATAGAGTCCAAGTCTCTCACGTTCTGAATTCAGATTCGGACTGCACAGACATACCTGACTCAAAACGCCAACAACTTTTTCATACGGACTCCGAATTGGGTGATTCTTTTTTTGTTGGAAAGTAGATTTCGTGCTCTTTCCAACCCAGTTGGATTCACCTTCAAATTCGTCCGGAGCGTTGAGTTACGGACGAAACAATCTGACGTTGTAGCAGAATCTGAGTCAAACTATAAGCCCAAAGGTGTTGCATCACCTCCACTTGGGCCCATGAGCCTTGTACGACCTAGGGTTAGTTTTAGGCTGCCTTGGGACGTCCTCCCACCTCCTTGGCCGCCACCCTTGCTCCTATATAAGTAGATCTATCTAGTAGCTTTTTCCTTGGGATTTGTTTAGTTAAAAGTTAGCCATTGCAACTTCGTGTACTTTGTTTGTGTCCAACGACCAGACCAAGACCGCTTCCGGATCCCCACCATTATCAATACTTCATATATATTTGAAATATTCAGATTGCTTTATCATATTCTTGCTCGTTCTTTGATTGCTTGCAGGAATAGACCTTCGTGGTCAGGCTGACCGTGCTTCCAGCATCGTCAGTAACCTCAGGAGATTGGTTTAGCGATTGCTAAGGCGCAACGTCGTGCACGTTTGTAGTCGGATCGTCAAAGTCGTCTCCACCAAATCGATAGTTATCATCTCATCGAAAGATCGGGACCCTCACCTCTATCATCTTATATTCGCAATATCCAGATTGCAATCTTAATTTCTTGCTTGTTCTTTGTTTGATCGCAGGAAATAGACCCTCGTGGTCAGGTTGATCGTGCTCCGGCGTGGTCAATAACCTCTCGGAGTTGGTTTAGCAATTGCTAAGGCGCGACGTGCTCACACGTTCGTAGTCGGATCGTCAAAGTCGACTTTCACCAAGCGATATCCATCATCTCATCGAAAGACGGGACACCTTTGCCTCTATCAAGGTTGCTCGGTGAGATTTTACAGTTTTTCGTAGTTTAGATCGAGTCTGTTCTTCATACCTATAGTCCACGAAAAAGCCAAAAAAAAATTAGGGTTAGTTCATCATATCCGAACCAATCTGAGCCTTTGCATAATCTTTTTAGGGTTTTGCTTTGTTGAATTTGCGGTTGCATCGTCGTGTCTAGTTGCTGGTCTTAGCGTTAGTCTTTTAGAGTTTCGAATTCTGGTCATAAGTTGTCACGCCGCCACCGCACCATCATCATCGCCCCTGTCACCTACCACCACCACTCCGAATCCGTATCCATATACCACCACCAATCCGTATCCATATACCACCACCGATCCATATCCATATATTACCACCGCTGCCATATACCACCACCGCTGCCATATACCACCACCATATATCCACCACCAATCCGAGTTCCTTCATATTAGGTGTGTTTTTGAGATCCATCTAGATTCCGATTCGTGTTTCCTTGCCGGAGTAGGTTTCGGAAAAAAAAGAGTCCGGAAACCACCCTCCGTTTAGGCCCAAAATTTTTCGAAAACGCATTTTTCGAAAAATTTCTGGCTATCCTATTTTTAGGTGTTTCTGAGTGTTTTGAGACAGGTGCCATTATAGGAAGTTTTTTTGACCCGTTTCCAGTTTTTGGGTCCGGGCAGTCGAAAAAACGAAAAAAAAATTGGTCGAAAAAATTTCGTGCCCATCCTGTCAGTTTGACCTAGGAAGAGTTTTGAGACACTCGCCATTATAGTGATTTTTCGCAAAAAAAAAACAGCGCAAAAAAAAGGAGCGAGAAAAAAATTCCAGAGTGTGCTTTTTCCTTGTTTACATGCAGCGCCGTGATTTTGTTAGTGTTCTAGGCTCGCGTCTTTAGCACGGTCTAGCCTAGGACCAGCACAGTACCGTCGTTGAGCGTTTATTCAACTTTGCATCTCTGAATTGATTATTGCTGACCCTTTTTGCTACCATATTATAAGCCTTCCCAGCTCCACATACATCTACGTCGTGCGTTTGACTCTCCCTGGTAATCGCTCTATCCAAGCTTTGAGAGTCTTTGACTACAACGGTTGCCGATCACCGCCTGCTGCTGGGTAAGAACTGGTAAGAATTTGAGTTTTGCTTCACGGGTTTGTGATACACCACCACCACTTCTTAGTAGTCTGTAGGATCATATTCTTGTGTGTTTCTATTTGCTGCTAACCATGGTAGGATCACAAGCCGATGAGACTGATTGGGAGAACCTGACGAACAAACAGCTACATGATAAATTTCAGCAAATGATGAGTGGACAGGTGCAAGATGTGCTAAACAGATTTGACGAGGCCATGGAGAAGATAGATGGCATGGAGAAGACATTCGAAACAAAGCTTGATAGCAAGTTTAATGAATTGCTCGCGCATTTACCACCACCACCGCCGGCTGCACCTATCGCACCTCTGCAACACCAACAACAACGCATCCTTCCGAATCAGTATGGACGAGCGAAGCGTGTTCCTATTGAGGATGGCCAAACTTCTGGTGCTGCTGTTCCTGTTATTGATGCTTCTTTGGCTCCTGCTACTGCTGCTGCTGGTACCCAGGAGGATGATGAGTATGCGGGCGATTATGAGGATGAGGTTGATCAAAATCAGAACTACGTGCACCCACCAGCACCACCACCAGCAGGCCGACCTCAGGTATATATTCGTAATGGTAGGCCTGCACCACCACCTCAGGTACGAGATGATGTGCATATTCCTAAACTGAAATTGAATATTCCACCATTTGAGGGTAGATATGTTCCTGATATATATCTTACTTGGGAGTTAGAAACTGAACAACGTTTTACATGTTTACAATATCCCGAGGAGAGACGGGTTACTGCTGCTGTTTGTGCTTTCACTAGTTTTGCATGTGTATGGTGGTCTGAACATTGTAGATTATATCCTATTCCAACTACTTGGGCTGCTTTGAAAACTGCTATGCGTACGCGTTGGGTTCCACCATATTATCAACGTGAATTGCTTCAAAAATTGCAGCGTTTAAGACAAGGGAAAAATTCTGTAGAAGAATATTATCAGGAATTACAAACTGGCATGATTAGATGTGGTATTGTTGAGGAGAATGAAGCTATGCTTGCATGTTTTCTGGGTGGATTAAATAGAGAGATTCAGACCATTCTAGACTATAAGGAGTATACTAATATCACTCGTTTATTCCATCTTGCTTGTAAAGCTGAACGTGAAGTGCGGGATCAACAAGCATTGGCGCGATCTAACTTTTCTGCAGGCCGACCTTCATCATGGACACCGCGTGCATCTTCTACTTCAACTGCACCAGCACCTCAATCAGGTGCCTCCTCCAGTCGTGATACAAGAAAAACAGGCACAACCACCATTATCTGCCAAGAGCGCACCTGCTGGGCCTGCACAGAGTTCTTCTTCTTCCATGGCATCAACAGGGCACACAAGTGATATTATTTGTCGTCGTTGTAAGGGAGGAGGTCATTATGCGAGAGAATGCAAATCTCCGCGTGTGATGATTGCTACCGCAGATGGTGGATATGAGTCCGCTAGTGACTATGATGACGAGACTTTGGCTCTTATTACACGTGAAGAACATGGTGGAGATGATTCTGATCATGAGACGCAATACATTGCTCCTGAAGACGCTGACAGGTATGAATGTTTAGTTGCTCAACGTGTTTTGAGTGTGCAGGTCACACAAGCTGAGCAAAATCAGAGGCACAATTTGTTCCATACCAAGGGAGTTGTGAAGGAACGTTCTGTGCGCGTCATCATAGACGGAGGGAGCTGCAACAACTTGGCTAGCATGGAGATGGTGGAGAAGCTTTCTCTCACCACAAGACCACATCCACATCCTTACTACATCCAATGGTTCAACAACAGCGGCAAGGTTAAGGTAACACGTATTGTTCGTGTGCATTTTAGTATCTCTACATATGCTGATTATGTTGATTGTGATGTGGTACCTATGCAAGCATGTTCCTTATTACTTGGTAGACCATGGCAATTTGATAAAAATTCTGTACATCATGGTAGAAACAATCACTATACTCTTGTTCATAAGGATAAAAATATTACTTTGCTTCCTATGACTCCTGATTCCATTTTGAAAGATGATATTAATAGAGCTAATAAAGCAAAACAGGAGAAGAATAGGAGTGAAAATTAGATTGTGACAAAAGAATGTGAGCAACAAATGAAGCCTAATAATAAACTGATAGAGGCGGGGGTGTCCCGATCTTTCGATGAGATGATAACTATCGATTTGGTGGAGACGACTTTGATGATCCGACTACAAACGTGCACGACGTTGCGCCTTAGCAATCGCTAAACCAATCTCCTGATGTTACTGACGATGCCGGAAGCACGGTCAGCCTGACCACGAAGGTCTATTCCTGCAAGCAATCGAAGAACGAGCAAGAATATGATAAAGCAATCTGAATATTGCAAATATATATGAGGTATTGATAATGGTGGGGATCCGTAAGCGGTCTTGGTCTGGTCGTTGGACACAAACGAAGTACACGAAGTTGCAATGGCTAACTTTTAACTAAACAAATCCCAACGAAAAGCTACTAGATGGATCTACTTATATAGGAGCAAGGGGTGGCGGCCAAGGAGGTGGGAGGACGTCCCAAGGCAGCCTAAAACTAAATCTAGGTCGTACAAGGCCAATGGGCCCAAGTGGAGGTGATGTAACACCTTTGGACTTGTAGTTTGACTCGGATTCTGCTGCAGCATCAGATTGTTTCGTCCACAACTCAACGCTCCGGACGAATTTGAAGGTGATTCCAATTGGGTTGGAAAGTGCACGAAATCTAGTTTCCAACAAAAAAAGAATCACCCAATTCAGAGTCCGTATGAAAAACTTGTGTGCGTTTTGAGTCAGGTGTGTCTGTGCAGTCCGAATCTGAATCCAGAACGTGAGAGACTTGGACTCTATCTTCTCTTGGGCCAAAAGTGACGTGAGAGAACTTCTTGGACAGCAAATAAACATCTCTTTCTTCCTTATCTTCATATGTGGATTGTACAAATGTCCCATACACCTGCAATTAGACAAAACACAAAAGTGTGTGAAGTATTTTTGTTCTGGATAACATAAATAGATTATTGAATAGTTTGCACTAGAAATCACCTGACAAATATGCATATATGCAATATTTTTGGTCATATCCAAGGTAGTCATGTCCTCATCATCCTCCCCTTCTTGAAAATAAAGCCGTCCTCGGCGTTGCTTAATCTGAAATGTGGCTAACAAAAGAGACAAGGTGTACATGTTGTATATGTATATGTCATCCATTTTTACTTCCCTTGATTTGTGCATATATGACACATGAATAGATGAGTAACTTGCATAGTTCATAAAATCTAAAGCCAAAAAATTAGCACAAGAAGTAGAAAGCATGAAAATATTGCAACTCAGTTTGCACATATAAGTGAAGCTCTTATTCATTTCAAAAGATTGACAATGTTCATCATTAAACCATCCCAACATTGGTGAATAAACCTTACTTGCATCAAATTTACATGCTACAACATGCTTAAATAAGCAAACATTCAATACGTCATTCAACACAGAATCATCACCAAGATTAGAGGTCATATCAAAATGATTAAACATTGGTTCTTTTGCATCAATAGTTAATTCAATGGGTGCACTCAAAATTGTTGGTATTTCAGTTGTTTGATCACATGGCAAAGTCAAATTATCAACGTAGTCCTCTAAAATAGGTGGTGTGATCAAAGTAGTGTGTTGCTCATCAGATGGTGCATTCAAATTGACAAGGCATTCATCATTCTCATGTAGAGATGGAAGATCAGTACCTTTGTCATTACCTCTTATGATCAACTCAGATGATGTAGCCACTCTCGGGGGCGATGTGTCACATGGTGGAGGTGATGTAGTCCTGACAACAACGGATGTGGTTGTCATAGTATGCCTAGTAGTTGAAGGAACAAACATATCAACTCTTGGAATGTGCACCGTGCGCTTGTTCTCCTCGTGGCCAACACGTCGTTTTATTTCCTGTTCAGCTTTGCAAGCAAGATGAAACAAATGGTCCATAGGATAACACTCTTCATGAATTAGTATCTCTTGAATATCACGGTTTAATCCTCCCCAAAATCTATCCATAAAATCATCTTCACTTTCTTCTAAAGAGGAATGCAACAAGGTAGTTTGTAAATCATCATAATATTTTGTTACAGTTTCACTACCTTGTTTTAAGTGTGGCAACTTCTTAATCATGTCACGAGTATAATAAGCAGGGACGAAAGTATGTCGCATGGCAAGTTTCAAATCATCCCAAGTAGTAGGTATATAATCAGGGTGTAACCGACAATATTCACTCCACCAAACCAAAGCATAACCAGTGAAAGAACCAACCGCAACCTTAACCTTTTTATGTTCATCGAAATTATGGGAAGCAAATATATTTTTTATGTCGAACTCCCATTCAATATATAAAGCAGGTTTAAAACGGCCATTAAATGGTGGTATAGATACATTAACCTGATCATGTGCACTTGGATGTTTGTGCACCTCTCGTGACGGTTGTGGTATTTGCAAAGGTGGTGGCACGTCCCCCGCGATCGACAAAGCCCATGAATTGACTCTGGATCCTGTCATGATTAGTAGAACAAGAAACAAAACCCAAAAATAATGTTCCTATAACTACTAGGATGTGGTGGTAAAACGCTCACAGTAAAGCAAATATCAATGTCTTACAAGTTCTTACCATGCAGCAGGCGGTGATCGGCAACCAGCGGTGTCAAGTAACTCCGAATATTGAGTAAAGCGATTGCCAGGGGAGCGTACGTATACACGGTGTAGAAATATGTGGAGCTGGGTTGGCTATATATGGTAGCAAAAGATTAGCAATAATCAATTCAAAGATGCAATGTTGACTAAACGCTCAACGACGGTACTGTGCTGGTCCTAGGCTAGACCGAACTAGAGACGCGAGTCTAGAACACCAATGAGGTCACGTCGTAGCACAACTAGCATCAATGAAGCACACTAAGTAGCTCTGGACAGCAAGATATAAATGAAGATCACAACGGCAGTAAAGATAATGAGGTGAAACAACAGCCAAGCAGGATATATCAACAACTTTGTCTCCAACTTTCCTCTGAAAAAGTTTGTGCCGATTTTTTTGTTTTTTTTTCTTCTCTTTTTTTTCCTCACACTTTTTTTTCTTTCTCTCCTTTTTTTTTTCTCTGACTTTTTTTCTCCTTTTTTTCTCTTGTTTTTTTTCTCTCTTTTTTTCTCCCTCTTTCCAAAACAAACTAGATAAGATGCAGATTGGATCAAGTGAAGATGTGAACGATCTCAACTATTATTATGACAATGAATGATGGGTAGCACGTGGTGGAAATTGATGGATGGGTGGTGGACAGCGGAAGAGATAATGATGCAGCGGTGGCGTGACTAATGTGAACAGAACTCGAAACTCTAAACGAACTAGACACTAAGACCAGCAACTCGACACGACGATGTAACCGATAATTCAACTATGCAAGCAATGAAAAGAAAATTGCAAAGGCTCAGACTGGCTTGGACCAAGGATGAATAGATCTAACTCTTTTTTGTGGCTTTTTCTTGGACAATACGTAAGAAAATAAATCTAATCTAGGAAAACTGGAAATTCTCACCGAGCAACCTGAAAACTGATACCACTTGATAGAGGCGGGGGTGTCCCGATCTTTCGATGAGATGATAACTATCGATTTGGTGGAGACGACTTTGACGATCCGACTACAAACGTGCACGACGTTGCGCCTTAGCAATCGCTAAACCAATCTCCTGATGTTACTGACGATGCCGGAAGCACGGTCAGCCTGACCACGAAGGTCTATTCCTGCAAGCAATCGAAGAACGAGCAAGAATATGATAAAGCAATCTGAATATTGCAAATATATATGAGGTATTGATAATGGTGGGGATCCGTAAGCGGTCTTGGTCTGGTCGTTGGACACAAACGAAGTACACGAAGTTGCAATGGCTAATTTTAACTAAACAAATCCCAAGGAAAAACTACTAGATGGATCTACTTATATAGGAGCAAGGGGTGGCGGCCAAGGAGGTGGGAGGACGTCCCAAGGCAGCCTAAAACTAAATCTAGGTCGTACAAGGCCAATGGGCCCAAGTGGAGGTGATGTAACACCTTTGGACTTGTAGTTTGACTCGGATTCTGCTGCAGCATCAGATTGTTTCGTCCACAACTCAACGCTCCGGACGAATTTGAAGGTGATTCCAATTGGGTTGGAAAGTGCACGAAATCTAATTTCCAACAAAAAAAGAATCACCCAATTCGGAGTCCGTATGAAAAACTTGTGTGCGTTTTGAGTCAGGTGTGTCTGTGCAGTCCGAATCTGAATCCAGAACGTGAGAGACTTGGACTCTATCTTCTCTTGGGCCAAAAGTGACGTGAGAGAACTTTTTGGACAGCAAATAAACATCTCTTTCTTCCTTATCTTCATATGTGGATTGTACAAATGTCCCATACACATGCAATTAGACAAAACACAAAAGTGTGTGAAGTATTTTTGTTCTGGATAACATAAATAGATTATTGAATAGTTTGCACTAGAAATCACCTGACAAATATGCATATATGCAATATTTTTGGTCATATCCAAGGTAGTCATGTCCTCATCATAAACCATCTAGTGTTGCTTCTGAAATTAAATTTAAAAGTGCATGTTTATTTGCCACCAAATCTGATATTGATGAGCTAGATTTCAGCAAATCTGTTTGCTATGCTTTTGTGTGCAAAGACGCATTATTTTCATTCGAGGACGTGCCTTCCTCTTTGCCTCCTGCTGTCACTAACATTTTGCAGGAGTTCGCTGACGTCTTTCCACAAGACGTGCCACCGGGATTACCGCCTATTCGAGGGATTGAGCATCAGATTGACTTAATTCCCGGTGCTTCACTGCCAAACCGTGCACCATACCGTACCAATCCAGAGGAGACGAAGGAGATTATGCGTCAAGTACAAGAGCTTCTCGACAAAGGTTATATACGCGAATCCCTTAGTCCTTGTGCTGTTCCTATTATTCTAGTGCCGAAAAAGGATGGTACATCACGTATGTGTGTTGATTGTAGAGGCATTAATAATATTACTATTCGTTATCGTCATCCTATTCCTAGGCTCGATGATATGCTTGATGAATTGAGTGGCTCTACAATATTCTCCAAAGTTGATTTGCGTAGTGGCTACCATCAAATTCGTATGAAATTGGGAGATGAATGGAAAACAGCATTTAAAACTAAGTTTGGATTATATGAGTGGTTAGTCATGCCTTTTGGGTTAACTAATGCACCTAGTACTTTCATGAGATTAATGAACGAAGCTTTACGTGCTTTCATTGGACGATTTGTGGTAGTTTACTTTGATGACATATTGATTTATAGCAGATCTTTGGAAGAACATTTGGAACATTTACGTGCTGTTTTTATTGCTCTACGTGATGCACGTTTGTTTGGTAACCTTGGGAAGTGCACCTTTTGCACCGACCGAGTATCTTTTCTTGGCTATGTTGTTACTCCACAGGGAATTGAAGTTGATAAAGCCAAGATTGAAGCTATTGAGAGTTGGCCACAGCCCAAAACGGTCACACAAGTGAGGAGTTTTCTTGGCCTCGCTGGATTCTATAGGCATTTTGTGAGAGATTTCAGCACCATTGCTGCACCTCTCAATGAGCTTACAAAGAAAGATGTGCCTTTTCTTTGGGGTACCGCACAGGAAGAAGCCTTCTCGGTATTGAAAGATAAGTTGACACATGCTCCTTTACTCCAACTTCCTGATTTTAATAAGACTTTTGAGCTTGAATGTGATGCTAGTGGAATTGGATTAGGCGGTGTGTTATTACAAGATGGCAAACCTGTTGCATACTTTTCTGAAAAATTGAGTGGGCCTAGTCTGAATTATTCTACTTATGATAAAGAATTATATGCTCTTGTTCGGACTTTAGAAACATGGCAACATTATTTATGGCCCAAAGAATTTGTTATACATTCTGATCATGAATCTTTGAAACATATTAAAAGTCAAGCTAAACTGAATCGTAGAAATGCTAAATGGGTTGAATTCATTGAGACTTTTCCTTATGTCATTAAACACAAGAAGGGAAAATAAAATGTTATTGCGGATGCATTGTCTCGCCGCTATACTATGCTTTCACAACTTGACTTCAAAATATTTGGTTTGGAGACCATCAAAGATCAATATGTGCATGATGCTGATTTTAAAGATGTAATGCAGAATTGTAAAGAAGGAAGAATGTGGAACAAGTTCGTCGTTAACGATGGATTTGTGTTTCGTGCTAACAAGCTATGCATTCCAGCTAGCTCCGTTCGTCTTTTGTTGTTGCAGGAGGCGCATGGAGGAGGATTAATGGGACACTTTGGCGTGAAGAAGACAAAGGACGTACTTGCTACACATTTCTTTTGGCCAAAGATGAGACGGGATGTTGAGCGTTTTATTGCTCGCTGCACTACATGTCAAAAAGTTAAGTCACGACTCAATCCTCATGGTTTATATATGCCTTTGCCTGTACCTAGTGTTCCTTGGGAGGATATATCTATGGACTTTGTTTTAGGTTTACCTCGAACAAAGAAGGGGAGGGATAGCATATTTGTTGTCGTGGATAGATTCTCGAAAATGGCACACTATATACCATGTCATAAAAGCGATGATGCTGTTAATGTTGCTGATTTCTTCTTTCATGAAATTATTTGCTTGCATGGTGTGCCAAATACTATTGTTTCAGATCGTGATACTAAATTTCTTAGCCACTTTTGGAGATGTTTATGGGCTAAGTTGGGGACTAAACTGCTTTTTAGTACTACTTGTCACCCCCAAACTGATGGACAAACTGAAGTAGTCAATAGAACGTTGTCTACTATAATTAGGGCAGTTTTGAAGAATAATAAGAAAATGTGGGAGGAATGCTTGCCTCATATTGAATTTGCTTATAATCGTTCATTGCATTCTACTACTAAGATGTGCCCTTTTGAAGTTGTGTATGGTTTCCTACCTCGTGCACCTATTGATTTGTTGCCTCTTCCATCTTCGGAGAAGGTTAATTTTGATGCTAAACAACATGCTGAATTGATTTTAAAAATGCATGAGTTAACTAAGGAAAACATTGAGCGTATGAATGCTAAATATAAACTTGCTGGAGATAAGGGTAGAAAACATGTTGTGTTTGCACCTGGAGATCTTGTTTGGTTACATTTGCGTAAGGACAGATTTCCTGATTTGCGCAAATCAAAGTTAATGCCACGTGCGGATGGTCCCTTTAAGGTGTTAGAGAAAATAAATGATAATGCATATAAACTTGAGCTGCCTGCAGATTTTGGGGTTAGTCCCACTTTTAACATTGCAGATTTGAAGCCTTATTTGGGTGAGGAAGATGAACTTCCGTCGAGGACGACTTCATTTCAAGAAGGGGAGGATGATGAGGACATCAATACAATTGTTACACCCAAAGCCCCTGCTGCTATACATACTGGACCAATTACTAGAGCTCGTGCACGCCAACTAAATTACCAGGTACTTTCGTTTCTTGGTAATGATTCTAATGTTCATGAGAATATGATGCTGCCTAAATTGGATACATTTGTTTTGCTTACAAATGAAGGGCCTAGCTTGGAGAAGGATGAACATTGGAGCAAGAACAAGCATGGAGATGATGGCATGCGCAAGGGGAATAAGAACGGAGTTACAAGTGATGATTTCAGGACTTTGAAGCCACCATAATGGGTGCATGAAGCCTTGGACGAAATATACAAGATGCCACTTCATAAATTTCGTCCCGAGTCTATTTTAGGTGCTGTGTCACCTTATTATTGGGCCAGGCCCATGTAATTTCGAAATACATAAGTATAGGCTATTTTTAGAGTACGTATGTGTGGGGAAACAAGAGATAGGGTTGATTTCGGACCCCTCCACCAAGGGCCACGAAATTCCCCCCTCTTCCTCCATATATACAGCCCTTAGGGCATCGTTTAGACTTCGGGTTTTGTTTAGATTAAAAGTTCGCCATAGCTACAACTTCGCGTACTTCGTTTGTGTTCAACGACCAGACAAAGGCGTCACAGAACAACACCTTGATCAATAAAGCTTTCATCTTATATTCGCAATATCCAGATTGCAATCTCAGTTTCTTGCTTGTTCTTTGTTTGCTCGCAGGAAACAGACCCTCGTGGTCAGGTTGATCGTGCTCCGGCATGGTCAATAACCTCTCGAAGTTGCTTTAGCGATTGCTAAGGCGCGGCGTCCTCGCACGTTTGTAGTCGGATCGTCAAAGTCGACTGCCACCAAAGCGATATCCATCATCTCATCGAAAGACGGGACACCTTTGCCTCTATCAGCTCCTCTCCGAACCTTCACTTCCCACATGTGAGACATGGTTACTACCTCATATATATGTGCTATGCATGACCAGGAACAAGGAGGAAGACCATGGACAAGACTGGACCAAGAGAAGAAGCTGCCTGAAGCTACAGCGGTCGGACGTCCGACCAGGACCGGACGTCCGACGACTCCCAGGCTCCGGACGACCGACCCCCTTCGGACGACCGTGCCAGCGACCACCGAACCGAATCTGCGGACATCCGAAGAACTCCGGACGTCCGGGACCCCGCGAGCCTCCGGACGACCGGCTCCCTCCGGACGTCCGACCGAAGCGCACCCGAGCCGAATCTACGGAAGTCCGAAGAGCACCGGACGTCCGGACCTTCCCGAGCCTCCGGACGACCGGAACCCTCCGGACGTCCGACGCCTGTCTGCGCACAATGTGTTGGGCCGCCGCCCATGTACCCCTTCACTTACCCCTTCGTGGCCCATGACTATATATACTCCTCCACCTCATCCTAATTAGGTTTAGCGTTGATTTAGCTCAAGTTAGAGATAGAGCTTCGCTCATCCATCGGATCTCCTCCTCGTGAGAGACCACGGCCTCCTCGGAGAAGATCCTATCGGATTCAAGACCCCCTCGTGGGAAGATCCCCTTGTGGATTCAAGACCTCCTCACGGAGAAGATCGGTTACCTTTGTATCCTTACCTTTGTTAACTTTGGATCTCGTGTATCTCTTTGTGTTCTTTGATCTAGCACTTGTGTTACCGATTCCTTGTTGGTTTAGTGTTTTCCCTCGTTCCTCCCCGTGATTTCCTCGTGTATTCCGCTCGTTCTTCGTGTCTCTCCGTAGGATCCACTCCAAACGTGAAAGATCGTCCACATAGGGTTCCACCCTACATCATCTTGGTATCATGAGCCGCGTTGATCACGTTTTTGGAGCCCCTACCCCTCTTTTTCTAGCTTGATTTTGTTGTGTTCTTGCCTAAATCCGAAAATCCCCACCAAAAATAGCCCCAATTTTTTTTGTGATTTGTCGGTTTGATCATGTTTTGTTGATTTTGATCCGTGGATTTGCTTGGTTTCGAGTGGATCTAGCATTTCCCCAAGTTTCCCCATCTTTCATCCACAAAATCCCGCGAATTTTGACCCCGAAATCCCCAATTTCCGCCCAAAATCGCGTCCCGGAACTCGCATCTCGCGTTGACCCCGACCCACCGGACGACCGGAGTTTTACGAACGTCCGGAGCCCCAGGAACGACCGGACGTCCGACCTTTTCCGGATGACCGGAACCCCTAACCCGAACTGAATTTACGGATGTCCGACCTTTTACGGACGTCCGTAACCTGTAGTTTCAGACTTCGGCTGATTCTTGTTTCGGCCGTAACTAATTCATCCGAACTCCGATTTTGACGTTCTTTAGCTCGTTTTGAAGCTCTTGACACCCCCCCTAACCACAAAAATACCACCAACATCATTTGACTCCATCAAAAATTTGGAAAATTGGCAAGTTTGCCTAGGCCTTCCACCACATCATCCGCATAGCCACCACCGACTTCCGCAACCTAACCGATCTTGATCAAATCGAACAAGCTCAAACTAGCCCTTAGCATTAGTGGTTGCTTGAGTAGTGATTCGAGTCTCCTAAGGTGTTTCGGCTACTTAGGGACGATTACTTCTTCATCAACCACCACCACCACTTCCGCATAGGCTTACCCACCATACGCTTCCACCAACCCCAACTTAACCCAATAATTGTTTGAGCTTGTTTGAGTTGTGGCTTGTGTCTCCTAAGGTGTTTCGGCTACTTAGGGACGGCAACTTCAACTCGGACATGTGTATAGCCATCATTCCACTTCCGCATTGCCAAGTGCAAACCACCACCGCTTTCCGCTACCACCATTTGACATTTGTCATTTGAGATTTTGAGTTCGCGGTTTTTCTGTTTCCTAAGGTGTTTCAGCTACTTAGGGACGAGTCTCCATCATCTTGGTATGTACATCAAGAACACCGCCACTCATCATCGCAAAGGACGGTAACCTCGACGACACCATTGTATATTCCCCTTGCAAATTGCATTGTTAACCCCTAGCCCATTTTGCGTTACTTGCCTATCGAGACTAGCCATTTGAGTATTGCCGACAACGTTACTTGTGCACATTAGTGATCATACTTCCCATTGCATACATACCATATCATATTGGTATCATATCTTGTGTCACAAGTTTGTTCCCGCATATACACAATTGCTATCTTGGTTTGTGCATTGTGCAAAAGTGGCCATAGAAAAAAAGAGAATTGAGCTTTTAAGCAAAAGAGAAAGAGCAAAGAAGCTTGTAAGCAAGTGCCATAGCATCATACCACATTGCATATAAGATTGTCATATCCGATCATCTTGGATCATCTTGAGAGAAACACCGGGAACCATACATACATAGCATACTTGGGATAGAAGTTTATCCATTTTGCATCTTATAGGTTGTGCACAAGTGTCGTATCCGCCTATTGAGCAATCGTGCTAGCGTCTCTCTTGAGTTGTGCAACACGAGCGTTTTCCGTGGATTCCACATTTTGTGCTCCTTCCTTGGTTGCACGACCCCATTTATCTATCCGTGTGTGTGTTTCCGTGTGCCACATATTGCTATTGGTCTACTTGTTTCACTTGCGAATTTGTGAACCTCTTTAAACATTATTGACTCTTGCTAACATTTTGCATTAAATTTTTGTGCCACTATCCTCACCGAGCTCCACTATAAGCTTTACTTGTGTAGGTGTGAGAACCGACAAGGATTGGTACCAATAGTGCTATTTCATTATCCGCATTTGAGTGAACTTGATTCATTGTCAACTTCGGTCAAGGTACATTGGTATAAGTTCTTCTCTTTCTCCCACTCATATTTGCTCGAGTTTTTGATGGATAGGCAAGGCATTTCCTCTCCGGTCTACGACAACAACGACGGCGTGAACAACTACATCAACAAAGCGTCCATCCTCGATCTACAACGACAAGTGCAAGGCGCACAATCAAGATTGCGAGAGCGCATCGAGAACATCTCCATTGACATTCATTACTCCGAAGCAAGGAGAAGGGACTACTTCGACAAGAAGCTTGCCGTACATAAAGAGGAGCAAGATGCAAGGATGGAGGAGATTCGCGCCTTGATCAAGTCTTCTTCCCCTTCATCATCTTCAAGGCGGCGACATTCAAGCCACAAGTCTTCGGAGCGCAAACACGATGCAAGCGCAAGTCGTCCAAGTCAACATCTACATGGCGACCACCATCACGTTCGTGATCAACATCGTCATGAAGGGCAAGTCACCTACAAGCATCATGTGCATGACGATGACGAACGCCAAGGAGCTCAAGCACGACAACGACATCATCATCATGAAGATGCTCCGCAAGTGCAAATGCACAAGTCCCAACAAGCCCTACATCACGCCAAGTCGAAGCTTCATAAGCACAAGAGAAGACCGCGAGACGACCACCACCAAGACGGTGCTACGGCTACATCAACCACTTCGGCATCTTTGCCAAGTGTTCTCAAGGCATCTTCGCCTTTGGACGTATGGCATCTTCGCCTACTTCCCACAAGTACGCCTACATCGACTTCATCAAGTACAAGGCGACCACCTACAAGCGAGGGTGACACTTCCATCTTCGGAAGCCCCCCAAGGAAGATGGCCGAGCATGGGACACTCCCTTCGGTCATGGAAACGAGCTACGAGGTGCCACATCATATGGGCCTCCAACAACAAGACGGTCGAGCAAGGGCCATCCCCTTCGACCACGGCGACAAGCGCGAACCTCTTCAACAACATGAAGACGACGCCCACATTGGACTCCTCCTCCGAGTCAAGCTACGCGACCGCGCATGGAGACATTTGCACCTACATCTCTCCGACACCCACATATGTCGAGATGCCCCAAGTGCCATGTGAGGAGAGCCACCACCACATGAGTGACATGAGTGACTCCACCATACGTGACATTGAGAGCATTTCCTATGAGAGGATGAGTGTGACCACCACTAGCCCCACATATGAGAGCATGCCACACATCCTATGTGAGGTTGAGCGCCATTTGAGTGACTCCACCAACCATATGAGTGAGAGCATCCTTGAGGGAGTGAGTGAGCCACAACACTTAGAGAGTGAGGTAGTTGACAAGGCATGTGAGGCCACTATGATTTCTAACAACTTACCCTCTACTCCTAGTGTGTTTTCTTCTTTGGTGCTAGGTCTCCTACATGACGACACGCCTATACGCGACGAGTCCATCCTTCCAATGGAGAAACCGATGGCCATGGTGGAATATGATGCACCCCCCACATGGTTCCATCAAGATGACGATGACCGTGACTTGATCTTCAACACCTCACCTACAACACATGGGCGACGCTCCAAAGGTATCATAGGTGATGGTGCTTCTCTTGTCCCACTAGTGGACTACCTTACCAATGATTGCTTGCATGATGTTGATCCACCTATTCCGATGCTTCATGCTAGTGAGACTTCTTCATGCCTTGAATTACCTATTTATGATGAATATGATGATGAGCATGTTGAGTTGCCTAGTTCTGATGCTATGCTTCATAGGATATCTTGTGAAAATTCTATTGGTCGCTTCATGTTTGACAATCCATTGACCTTGTCATATGCTATGAGTGAGATCTCCCATATTGAATCATTTCAATCTCAAGATAGTAACTATGCATGCCCCATTAAAATCAATCCCATTTGCACTTATGGCATAGATGACGAGATGATGGTCATTGGCTTTTGCTTCTCTTGTGATGATATTGCCATGCTTCCTTTACATGATTTGCGCAATTCATCTACTATGTCATGCAATGATCACATTGTTCCAAATAAGCATTGTTTTGGATGTTTTCAGTATTCCCCATGTTATGTTTCCATAAATGCTCATGAGGAGACCCCCATCGTTTCCTCATACATATTAGGAGATTTTGATGCATTCCATACTTTGCATGATTCTCATCATAGTGTACACCATATGCATTCCATGAATAACAATGCTCTAGATATTGTTCGTGATGCATTACACAATTCGAGTCTCCATTATGCTATACATAACAACAAACCTATCATGATGGATGACATGTTTCTATATCACGCATCTCATTTATTTGAGCATTGGATATTTTGTGCTAACTGACACATGCCCATGCGCATCATGATGGATGATGAGTACATATACCATGCACACACAATTTTTCCTTTGTCTTTATTTTGTGTAGGTACTCATGTATACTCGTCAACCTCTCAATCCCAAGAGTTGACGAAACGAGCTCTTGAGAGCAACAATGAGTTGGGATCCCGTGGACTATCCTTACCACCGTTCCCTTTGCGCAAGGACTACGCGCATCTCTTCTACTTGGCTCTCACACGGCTATGGGCTATTTACCATTTGTCACCTTATGCTCATTTTACCGTGTTCACTTTGCATGCTATGCTTGCTTCTATGCCTTTGCCATGCAATTGTGACCCTTGCTTGCATCTACCCATGATTGACCCTATGTGTATTTGCATGCTTGGTGGAGATCCTTGTTGCTATTGCCATGTTTATCATGTGCCCCATGCTATCGATGTTTGTTGTGTTGGGAGAGTCATGATGACCCATTGCTATTTACATATGGCTTCTCACCAATACATTCATGCTATGTTCCTCACATCTTGCTTTCATGCTTGTGCTATGACATGTGAATTATTCATGCCCACTATTTGCACACATGACATGCTTGCCATGATTCCTTCTAGTATGTTGCATCTTCGCACTACTAGCATGTTTGACTTGATCGCTATGATTTCTTGCTATGTTGCATCACCCATGTTCCACTATTGCTTGCTTTCTTGGGTTGATGACATAGATGTTGATGCCTCTCACTTGATTTGTCATGATCATTGCCTCTTGTCTCCATTAGTTGCATCTCTCATATCACCTTGTATTGAGTGCCAACTTGCTATGCTTATTGATCTTGGAGACTTGGACACTTTACTTGTGATGCATGCTTGTTTGATTGAGCCTATTGCATTTGGTTGTTCTTGCATCATATGCCTCCATACTATGAAATGCTCCCTTGTACTTTCTTATGATGAGCATGATGCATACACTTGTTGGGTATCTTACCACACGAATGATAGGTTTTGCACTTCCGCTAACCTCATTTGTTTTTCCGAGTGTTTGTCATGTTCTTTCGTTTTGAAGGATTCACAAGGCATTAACGTCATGAGACATATTGGCTATTTGAAGGCATACATGATGCGCAACACCAATATTTTCGACATCCTCATAAAGGTGAACTCCTTCTCTTTGAGCCATCCTCAAAAAAGCATATTGGATGGGTCACTCTTTCATTGTTGCTTCCTTCTTGTTGTCTACATGTTACATCTATTGGATGGAGGAGCAACATTGGACATTGGCTCTATGGACCTTCACATTGAGGAGCGCTCGCACTTATTGGATGCACTTTCGAAACTCCACTCATGCCTTGACATCGAGCTTTGGTACACCAACACCTCCATATTTGTTGATTGTGCTCATAGATGTCATGCTCGATGGACATATCATACTCACCACAAGTTTGCACCCCATGCATGGATTGACTCCCATTATGCTTGTCTTGTTGCATCTATTTCCATGTCATCCATGATATATGAGCTTGTGCACTTCCTTAGCAAATTTGTTGTGATCTTCCTTGCTGGCATATTCATACATCATGATCATATTACCCATCATCAATTGCATGATAACATACACATGTTGAGCATCCATTGCCATATTCATGCTATTGATAAACGTCTCACTATGACATCATTTTGCACCGTGGTTGCATTAATCATATTTACAACACATTTGTGTGCACAATGATTGCATTTCCTCACATGAATGCTTTGCAACTCATTCTAGATCATCTTGATAAGCTTCATGCACTTTCTCACGACAAATCTTGCCGCACGGACTCATTCTTACATGATGGACACTTTGTGTGCGCTAACCAATGTATTTCCGAGTGTTGCTTGTGTTTGCTCTTTTTGCATGTCTATCACTCCGGCGACACCTTGGACTACTTGGATTGCGCCATGTCTTCAACTTCGTCCAACTACAAGTCCGTCTACGTCAACCGTTTCCATGGTGATGAGGATCACGATCCGAGGTCAGATCTTTCCCAAGGGGGGGAGATGATGCGGAGCATCCCACGTTCATCCCCATGTACACTCCGACTACGCTCCAAACCCCAAGTGGACATACGACGAGACCTCGAACATACGCCATTGGACACAAGGTGAACTCGCTCCTCTCCGAACCTTCACTTCCCACATGTGAGACATGGTTACTACCTCATATATATGTGCTATGCATGACCAGGAACAAGGAGTAAGACCATGGACAAGACGGCGAGGACACCAAGTACCAGGACCAAGAGAAGAAGCTGCCTGAAGCTACAGCGGCCTGACGTCCGACCAGGACCGGACGTCCGACGACTCCCAGGCTCCGGACGACCGACCCCCTCCGGACGACCGTGCCAGCGACCACCGAACCGAATCTGCGGACATCCGAAGAACTCCGGACGTCCGGGACCCCGCGAGCCTCCGGATGACCGGCCCCCTCCGGACGTCCGACCGAAGCGCACCCGAGCCGAATCTACGGAAGTCTGAAGAGCACCGGACGTCCGGGCCTTCCCGAGCCTCCGGACGACCGGAACCCTCCGGACGTCCGACGCCTATCTGCGCACAGTGTGTTGGGCCGCCGCCCATGTACCCCTTCACTTACCCCTTCGTGTCCCATGACTATATATACTCCTCCACCTCCTCCTAATTAGGTTTAGTGTTGATTTAGCTCAAGTTAGAGATAGAGCTTCGCTCATCCATCGGATCTACTCCTCGTGAGAGACCACGGCCTCCTCGGAGAAGATCCTATCGGATTCAAGACCCCCTCATGGGAAGATCCCCTTGTGGATTCAAGACCTCCTCACGAAGAAGATCGGTTACCTTTGTATCCTTACCTTTGTTGACTTTGGATCTCGTGTATCTCTTTGTGTTCTTTGATCTAGCACTTGTGTGACCGATTCCTTGTTGGTTGAGTGTTTTCCCTCGTTCCTCCCCGTGATTTCCTCGTGTTCTTCCGCTCGTTCTTTGTGTCTCTCCGTAGGATCCACTCCAAACGTGAAAGATCGTCCACATAGGTTTCCACCCTACATCACAAACAACAGCAGCAACCCGTCTCTCCTCAGGATATTGTAAACATGTAAAACATTGTTCAGTTTCTAACTCCCAAGTAAGATATATATCAGGAACAAATTTACCCTCAAATGGTGGAATATTCAATTACAGTTTAGGAATATGGACATCATCTCGTACCTGAGGTGGTGGTGCAGGCCTACCATTACGAATATATACCTGAGGTCGACCTGCTGGTGGTGGTGCTGGTGGCTGCACGTAGTTCTTATATTGATCAACCTCATCCTCATAATCGCCCGCATACTCATTATCCTCCTGGGTACCAGCAGCAGCAGTAGGAGGAGCCAAAGAAGCATCAACAACATGAACAACAGCACCAGAAGTTTGGCCATCCTCAATAGGAACACGCTTCGCTCGTCCATGCTGATTCGAAAGGATGCGATGTTGTTGTTGTTGCAGAGGTGCGGTAGGTGCAGCCGGCAGTGGTTGTGGAAAACGCGCGAGCAATTCATTAAACCTGCTATCAAGCTTTGTTTCGAACATCTTCTCAATGCCATCTATCTTATCCATGGCCTCGTCAAATCTGTTTAGCACATCTTGCACCTGTCCACTCATCATTTGCTGAAATTTATCATGTAGCTGTTTGTTCGTCAGGTTCTCCCAATTAGTCTCATCGGCTTGTGATCCTACCATGGTTAGCAGCAAATAGAAACACACAAGAATATGATCCTATAGACTACTAAGAAGTGGTGGTGGTGTATCACAAACCCGTCAAGCAAATCTCAAATTCTTACCAGTTCTTACCCAGCAGCTGGCGGTGATAGGCAACTGTTGTAGTCAAAACTCTCAAAGCTTGGATATAGCGATTACCAGGGAGAGTCAAACGTACGACGTAGATGTATGTGGAGCTGGGAAGGCTTATAATATGGTAGCAAAAAAAAGGTCAGCAATAATCAATTCAGAGATGCAAAGTTGAATAAACGCTCAATGACGGTACTGTGCTGGTCCTAGGCTAGACCGTGCTAGAGACGCGAGCCTAGAACACTAACAAAATCACGGCGCTGCACGTAAACAAGGGAAAAGCACACTCTGGATTTTTTTTTTCGCTCCTTTTTTTTGCGATGTTTTTTTTTGCGATGCTTTTTTTTGCGAAAAATCACTATAATGGCGAGTGTCTCAAAACTCTTCCCAGGTCAAACTGACAGGATGGGCACGGAATTTTTTTGACCATTTTATTTTCGACTGCCTGGACCCAAAAACTGGAAACGGGTCAAAAAAACTTTCTATAACGGCGACTGTCTCAATACGCTTAGAAACACCTAAAAATAGGATAGCCAGAATTTTTTTTGAAAATTGCGTTTTTTTTCCGAAACCTACTCCGGCAAGGAAACACGAATCGGAAACTAGATGGATCCTGAAAACAAACCTAATATGCAAGGAACTCGGATTGGTGGTGGATATATGGTGGTAGATGGCAGTGGTGGTGATATATGGCAGCGGTGGTGGTATATGGATACAGATTCAAAGCGGTGGCGGATAAGCGGTGGTGGTAGATGGCAGGGGCGATGATGATGGTGCGGCGGCGGCGTGACAACTTATGACCAGAACTCGAAACTCTAAAAGACTAGACTCTAAGACCAGCAACTAGACACGACGATGCAACCGCAAATTCAACAACGCAAATACAGAAAAGATTATGCAAAGGCTCAGACTGGTTCGGATAGGATGAACGAACCCTAATTTTTTTTCTGGCTTTTTCGTGGACTATAGGTATGAAGAACATACTCGATCTAAACTACGAAAAACTGTAAAATCTCACCGAACAACCTGGAAATCTGATACCACTTGATAGAGGCAAAGGTGTCTCGTCTTTCGATGAGATGATGGATTTCGCTTTGGTGGAAGTCGACTTTGACGATCCGACTACGAACGTGCGAGGACGTCGCGCCTTAGTAATCGCTAAACCAACTCCGAGAGGTTATTGACCACGACGGAGCATGATCAACCTGACCACGAGGGTCTGTTTCCTGCGAGCAAACAAAGAACAAGCAAGAAACTGAGATTGCAATCTGGATATTGCGAATATAAGATGAAAGATTTATTGATCAAGGTGGGGTTCTGTGACGCCTTTGTCTGGTCGTTGAACACAAACGAAGTACGCGAAGTTGCAGCTATGGCGAACTTTAATCTAAACAAAAATCCGAAGTCTAAAGGGTGCCCTAAGGGCTATATATATGGAGGAAGAGGGGGGAATTTCGTGACCCTTGGTGGAGGGGTCCGAAATCAACCCTATCTCTTGTTTCCCCACACATACGGACTCTAAAAATAGCCTATACTTATGTATTTCGAAATTACATGGGCCTGTCCCAATAATAAGATGACGCAGCACCTAGAATAGCCTCTAGACGAAATTTATGAAGTGGCCTCTTGTATATTTCGTCCAAGGCTTCATGCACCCATTGTGGTGGCTTCAAAGTCCTGAAATCATCACTTGTAACTCTGTTCTTGTTCCCCTTGCGCATGCCATCATCTCCATATGCTTGCTCTTGCTCCAATGTTCATCCTTCTCCAAGCTATGCCCTTCATTTGTAAGCAAAACAAATATATCCAATTTAGGCAACATCATATTCTCATCAACATTAGAATCATTACCAAGAAACAAAAGTACCTGGTAATTTAGTTGGCGTGCGCGAGCTCTCGTTATTGGTCCAGTATGTATAGCAGCAGGGGCTGTGGGTGTAACAATGGTATTGATGTCCTCATCAACATCTGTCCATTCTATGGCAGTCCTTGAAAGTACTTCATTTTCTCGTGCGCTTTTTGCCTGACTGCCCCAAAATTTCTTATCCTCTATAGTGGAGATATCGTTTCCACATATATGTTGACCGATGCCAGGAATGCCCTTTTGTTCTTGGCTTTCACGCGCATGAGTTACAGCATGCCATCCGGCGAAAACAAGGAGAATAAGGCATATAGCCGCTGGATTTTCTTCAATTTACGGCCAAATGAGATTGCCCGGATCATAGAGCATCTGCAGAAAGGTACGCTGGTCCCTACCAGGAGGGCTAATGTCTATAAGCAACATAATATCTCGAATTTCCTTCAAAAGGAAGTGCCAATGTGATGCAGGGTGGAACCCTAGAACGTCGATCTTTCACGTTTGGAGGGAATCCTACGGGAGAACACGAGGAACGCGCGGAAAACACAAAGGGGAACACGTGGAAAACGAGAGAGAAACACTAAACCGACATAGAATCAATCAGACGAGTGCTAGATCATCACACACATAAGGTAGCACAAGGTTCAAGATCAACAAAGGAAAGGATACGACGGAACCGTTCTTTTTCGAGAGGAGGCCTTGATGTTCTTCCCTAGAAAGGGGTCTTGAATCCGCTTGGGGATCTTCTCCGAAGAGGCCGTGAACTCCGAGGAGAAGTGATGCGGAGCATCCCACGTTCATCCCCATGTATACTCCGACTACTCTCCAAACCCCAAGTGGACATACGACGAGACCTCGAACATACGCCATTGGACACAAGGTGAACTCGCTCCTCTCCGAACCTTCACTTCCCACACGTGAGACATGGTTACTACCTCAAATATGTGTGCTATGCACGACCAGGAACAAGGAGGAAGACCATGGACGAGCTAACGAGGACGCCAAGTACAAGGACCAAGAGAAGAAGCTGCCGAAGAAGCTCCAGCGAGCGGATGTCCGGACGACACCGGACGACCGGCCTCTCACGGCGAGCGGACGTCCGGCCCTTGGCGGACGACCGGCGCCTGAAGACCCAGCCAACGCAGGCCCCAGCGAGCGGACGTCCATCCAGGACCGGACGACCGGCCATACCTCCCAGCGAGCGGACGACCGGCCCCACCGGACGACCGGTGCCACGACACCCGAGCCGAATTAGCGGAAGTCCGGAGACTACCGGACGTCCGGACGCCCACGAGCCACCGGACGACCGGACCCCACCGGACGTCCGGTACCTGTCTGCGCACAGTGTTCGAGCCCGAGTGATAGAGGCAAAGGTGTCCTGTCTTTCGATGAGATGATGGATTTCGCTTTGGTGGAAGTCGACTTTGACGATCCGACTACGAACGTGCGAGGACGTCGCGCCTTAGTAATCGCTAAACCAACTCCGAGAGGTTATTGACCACGACGGAGCACGATCAACCTGACCACGAGGGTCTGTTTCCTGCGAGCAAACAAAGAACAAGCAAGAAACTGAGATTGCAATCTGGATATTGCGAATATAAGATGAAAGATTTATTGATCAAGGTGGGGTTCTGTGACGCCTTTGTCTGGTCGTTGAACACAAACGAAGTACGCGAAGTTGCAGCTATGGCGAACTTTAATCTAAACAAAAATCCGAAGTCTAAAGGGTGCCCTAAGGGCTATATATATGGAGGAAGAGGGGGGAATTTCGTGACCCTTGGTGGAGGGGTCCGAAATCAACCCTATCTCTTGTTTCCCCACACATACGGACTCTAAAAATAGCCTATACTTATGTATTTCGAAATTACATGGGCCTGTCCCAATAATAAGATGACGCAGCACCTAGAATAGCCTCTAGACGAAATTTATGAAGTGGCCTCTTGTATATTTCGTCCAAGGCTTCATGCACCCATTGTGGTGGCTTCAAAGTCCTGAAATCATCACTTGTAACTCTGTTCTTGTTCCCCTTGCGCATGCCATCATCTCCATATGCTTGCTCTTGGTCCAATGTTCATCCTTCTCCAAGCTATGCCCTTCATTTGTAAGCAAAACAAATATATCCAATTTAGGCAACATCATATTCTCATCAACATTAGAATCATTACCAAGAAACAAAAGTACCTGGTAATTTAGTTGGCGTGCGCGAGCTCTCGTTATTGGTCCAGTATGTATAGCAGCAGGGGCTGTGGGTGTAACAATGGTATTGATGTCCTCATCAACATCTGTCCATTCTATGGCAGTCCTTGAAAGTACTTCATTTTCTCGTGCGCTTTTTGCCTGACTGCCCCAAAATTTCTTATCCTCTATAGTGGAGATATCGTTTCCACATATATGTTGACCGATGCCAGGAATGCCCTTTTGTTCTTGGCTTTCACGCGCATGAGTTACAGCATGCCATCCGGCGAAAACAAGGAGAATAAGGCATATAGCCGCTGGATTTTCTTCAATTTACGGCCAAATGAGATTGCCCGGATCATAGAGCATCTGCAGAAAGGTACGCTGGTCCCTACCAGGAGGGCTAATGTCTATAAGCAACATAATATCTCGAATTTCCTTCAAAAGGAAGTGCCAATGTGATGCAGGGTGGAACCCTAGAACGTCGATCTTTCACGTTTGGAGGGAATCCTACGGGAGAACACGAGGAACGCGCGGAAAACACAAAGGGGAACACGTGGAAAACGAGAGAGAAACACTAAACCGACATAGAATCAATCAGACGAGTGCTAGATCATCACACACATAAGGTAGCACAAGGTTCAAGATCAACAAAGGAAAGGATACGACGGAACCGTTCTTTTTCGAGAGGAGGCCTTGATGTTCTTCCCTAGAAAGGGGTCTTGAATCCGCTTGGGGATCTTCTCCGAAGAGGCCGTGAACTCCGAGGAGAAGTGATGCGGAGCATCCCACGTTCATCCCCATGTATACTCCGACTACTCTCCAAACCCCAAGTGGACATACGACGAGACCTCGAACATACGCCATTGGACACAAGGTGAACTCGCTCCTCTCCGAACCTTCACTTCCCACACGTGAGACATGGTTACTACCTCAAATATGTGTGCTATGCACGACCAGGAACAAGGAGGAAGACCATGGACGAGCTAGCGAGGACGCCAAGTACAAGGACCAAGAGAAGAAGCTGCCGAAGAAGCTCTAGCGAGCGGATGTCCGGACGACACCGGACGACCGGCCTCTCACGGCGAGCGGACGTCCGGCCCTTGGCGGACGACCGGCGCCTGAAGACCCAGCCAACGCAGGCCCCAGCGAGCGGACGTCCATCCAGGACCGGACGACCGGCCATACCTCCCAGCGAGCGGACGACCGGCCCCACCGGACGACCGGTGCCACGACACCCGAGCCGAATTAGCGGAAGTCCGGAGACTACCGGACGTCCGGACGCCCACGAGCCACCGGACGACCGGACCCCACCGGACGTCCGGTACCTGTCTGCGCACAGTGTTCGAGCCCGAGTGATAGAGGCAAAGGTGTCCCGTCTTTCGATGAGATGATGGATATCGCTTTGGTGGCAGTCGACTTTGACGATCCGACTACGAACGTGCGAGGACGTCGCGCCTTAGCAATCGCTAAACCAACTCTGAGAGGTTATTGACCACGCCGGAGCACGATCAACCTGACCACGAGGGTCTGTTTCCTGCGAGCAAACAAAGAACAAGCAAGAAATTGAGATTGCAATCTGGATATTGCGAATATAAGATGAAGGCTTTATTGATCAAGGTGGGGTTCTGTGACGCCTTTGTCTGGTCGTTGAACACAAACGAAGTACGCGAAGTTGCAGCTATGGCGAACTTTTAATCTAAACAAAATCCAAAGTTTAAACGATGCCCTAAGGGCTGTATATATGGAGGAAGAGGGGGAAATTTCGTGGCCCTTAGTGGAGGGGTCCGAAATCAACCCTATCTCTTGTTTCCCCACACATACGGACTCTAAAAATAGCCTATACTTATGTATTTCAAAATTACATGGGCCTGGCCCAATAATAAGGTGACGCAGCACCTATAATAGCCTCGGGACGAAATTTATGAAGTGGCATCTTGTATATTTCGTCCAAGGCTTCATGCACCCATTATGGTGGCTTCAAAGTCCTGAAATCATCACTTGTAACTCCCTTCTTGTTCCCCTTGCGCATGCCATCATCTCCATGCTTGTTCTTGCTCCAATGTTCATCCTTCTCCAAGCTAGGCCCTTCATTTGTAAGCAAAACAAATGTATCCAATTTAGGCAGCATCATATTCTCATGAACATTAAAATCATTACCAAGAAATGAAGTACCTGGTAATTTAGTTGGCATGCGCGAGCTCTAGTAATTGGTCCAGTATGTATAGCAGCAGGGGCTATGGGTGTAACAATTGTATTGATGTCCTCATCATCCTCCCCTTCTTGAAATGAAGTCGTCCTCGATGGAAGTTCATCTTCCTCAGCCAAATAAGGCTTCAAATCTGCAATGTTAAAAGTGGGACTAACCCCAAAATCTGCAGGCAGCTCAAGTTTATATGCATTATCATTTATTTTCTCTAACACCTTAAAGGGACCATCAGCACGTGGCATTAACTTTGATTTGCACAAATCAGGAAATCTATCCTTACGCAAATGTAACCAAACAAGATCTCCAGGTGCAAACACAACATGTTTTCTACCCTTATCTCCAGCAAGTTTATATTTAGCATTCATACGCTCAATGTTTTCCTTAGTTAACTCATGCATTTTTAAAATCAATTCAGCACGTTGTTTAGCATCAAAATTAACCTTCTCCGAAGATGGAAGAGGCAACAAATCAATAGGTGCACGAGGTAGGAAACCATACACAACTTCAAAAGGGCACATCTTAGTAGTAGAATGCAATGAACGATTATAAGCAAATTCAATATGAGGCAAGCATTCCTCCCACATTTTCTTATTCTTCTTCAAAACAGCCCTAAGCATAGTAGACAACGTTCTATTGACTACTTCAGTTTGTCCATCAGTTTGGGGGTGACAAGTAGTACTAAAAAGCAGTTTAGTCCCCAACTTAGCCCATAAACATCTCCAAAAGTTGCTAAGAAATTTAGTATCACGATCTGAAACAATAGTATTTGGCACACCATGCAAGCGAATAATTTCACGAAAGGACAAATCAGCAACATTAACAGCATCATCGCTTTTATGACATGGTATAAAGTGTGCCATTTTCGAGAATCTATCCACTACAACAAATATGCTATCCCTCCCCTTCTTTGTTCGAGGTAAACCTAAAACAAAGTCCATAGATATATCCTCCCAAGGAACACTAGGTACAGGCAAAGGCATATATAAACCATGAGGATTGAGTCGTGACTTAGCTTTTTGACATGTAGTGCAGCGAGCAATAAAACGCTCAACATCCCGTCTCATCTTTGGCCAAAAGAAATGTGTAACAAGTACGTCCTCCGTCTTCTTCATGCCAAAGTGTCCCATTAATCCTCCTCCATGCGCCTCCTGCAACAACAAAAGACGAACGGAGCTAGCTGGAATGCATAGCTTGTTAGCACGAAACACAAATCCATCATTAACGACAAACTTGTTCCACATTCTTCCTTCTTTACAATTCTGCATTACATCTTTAAAATCAGCATCATGCACATATTGATCTTTGATGGTCTCCAAACCAAATATTTTGAAGTCAAGTTGTGAAAGCATAGTATAGCGACGAGACAAGGCATCAGCAATAACATTTTCTTTTCCCTTCTTGTGTTTAATGACATAAGGAAAAGTCTCAATGAATTCAACCCATTTAGCATGTCTACGATTCAGTTTAGCTTGACTTTTAATATGTTTCAAAGATTCATGATCAAAATGTATAACAAATTCTTTGGGCCATAAATAATGTTGCCATGTTTCTAAAGTCCGAACAAGAGCATATAATTCTTTATCATAAGTAGAATAATTCAGACTAGGCCCACTCAATTTTTCAGAAAAGTATGCAACAGGTTTGCCATCTTGTAATAACACACCTCCTAATCCAATTCCACTAGCATCACATTCAAGCTCAAAAGTCTTATTAAAATCAGGAAGTTGGAGTAAAGGAGCATGTGTCAACTTATCTTTCAATACTGAGAAGGCTTCTTCCTGTGCGGTACCCCAAAGAAAAGGCACATCTTTCTTTGTAAGCTCATTGAGAGGTGCAGCAATGGTGCTGAAATCTCTCACAAAACGCCTATAGAATCCAGCGAGGCCAAGAAAACTCCTCACTTGTGTGACCGTTTTGGGCTGCGGCCAATTCTCAATAGCTTCAATCTTGGCTTTATCAACTTCAATTCCCTGTGGAGTAACAACATAGCCAAGAAAAGGTACTCGGTCGGTGCAAGAGGTGCACTTCCCAAGGTTACCAAACAAACGTGCATCACGTAGAGCAATAAAAACAACACGTAAATGTTCCAAATGTTCTTCCAAAGATCTGCTATAAATCAATATGTCATCAAAGTAAACTACCACAAATCGTCCAATGAAAGCATGTAAAACGTCGTTCATTAGTCTCATGAAATTACTAGGCGCATTAGTTAACCCAAAAGGCATGACTAACCACTCATATAATCCAAACTTAGTTTTAAATGCTGTTTTCCATTCATCCCCCAATTTCATACGAATTTGATGGTATCCACTATGCAAATCAACTTTGGAGAATATTGTAGAGCCACTCAATTCATCAAGCATATCATCTAGCCTAGGAATAGGATGACGATAACGAATAGTAATATTATTAATGCCTCTACAATCAACACACATACGCGATGTACCATCTTTTTTCGGCACTAGAATAATAGGAACAGCACAAGGACTAAGGGATTCGCGTATATAACCTTTGTCGAGAAGCTCTTGTACTTGACGCATAATCTCCTTCGTCTCCTCTGGATTGGTACGGTATGGCGCACGGTTTGGCAGTGAAGCACCGGGAATTAAGTCAATCTGATGCTCAATCTCTCGAATAGGTTGTAATCCCGGTGGCACGTCTTGTGGAAAGACGTCAGCGAACTCCTGCAAAATGTTAGTGATAGCAGGAGGCAAAGAGGAAGGCACGTCCTCGAATGAAAATAATGCCTCTTTGCACACAAAAGCATAGCAAACAGATTTGCTGAAATCTAGCTCATCAATATCAGATTTGGTGGCAAATAAACATGCACTTTTCAATTTAATTTCAGAAGCAACACTAGATGGTTTATGATTAGGCTTCATTTGTTGCTCAAATTCTTTTGCCACAATCTGATTTTCACTCTTATTCTTCTCTTGTTTTGCTTTATTAGCTCTATTAATATCATCTTTCAAAATAGAATCAGGAGTCATAGGAAGCAAAGTAATATTTTTATCCTTATGAACAAGAGTATACTGATTGTTTCTACCATGGTGTACAGAATTTTTATCAAATTGCCATTTTGTACCAAGTAATAAGGAACATGCTTGCATAGGTACCACATCACAATCAACATAATCAGCATATGTAGAGATACTAAAATGCACACGAACAGTACGTGTTACCTTAACCTTGCCGATGTTGTTGAACCATTGGATGTAGTAAGGATGTGGATGTGGTCTTGTGGTGAGTGAAAGCTTCTCCACCATCTCCATGCTAGCCAAGTTGTTGCAGCTCCCTCCATCTATGATGACACGCACAGAACGTTCTTTCACAACTCCCTTAGTATGGAACAAATTGTGCCTCTGATTTTGCTCAGCTTGTGTGACCTGCACACTCAAAACACATTGAGCAACTAAACATTCATACCTGTCAGCGTCTTCAGGAGCCATGTATTGCGTCTCATGATCAGAATCATCTCCACCATGTTCTTCACGTGTAATAAGAGCCAAAGTCTCCTCATCATAGTCACTAGCGGACTCATATCCACCATCCGCGGTAGCAATCATCACACGCGGAGATTTGCATTCTCTCGCATAATGACCTCCTCCCTTACAACGACGACAAATAATATCACTTGTGTGCCCTGTTGATGCCATGGAAGAAGAAGAACTCTGTGCAGGCCCAGCAGGTGCGCTCTTAGCAGATAATGGTGGTTGTGCCTGTTTTCTTGTATCACGACTGGAAGAGACACCTGATTGAGGTGCTGGTGCAGTTGAAGTAGAAGATGCACGCGGTGTCCATGATGAAGGTCGGCCTACAGAAAAGTTAGTTCGCGCCAATGCTTGTCGAACCTGCACTTCACGTTCAGCTTTACAAGCAAGATGGAATAAACGAGTGATATTAGTATACTCCTTATAGTCTAGAATGGTCTGAATCTCTCTATTTAATCCACCCAGAAAACTTGCAAGCATAGCTTCATTCTCCTCAACAATACCACATCTAATCATGCCAGTTTGTAATTCCTGATAATATTTTTCTACAGAATTTTTTCCTTGTCTTAAGCGCTGTAATTTTGGAAGCAATTCACGTTGATAATATGGTGGAACCCAACGAGTACGCATAGCAGTTTTCAAAGCAGCCCAAGTAGTTGGAATAGGATATAATCTACAATGTTCAGACTACCATACACATGCAAAACTAGTGAAAGCACAAACAGCAGCGGCAACCCGTCTCTCCTCGGGATATTGTAAACATGTAAATCGTTGTTCAGTTTCTAACTCCCAAGTAAGATATATATCAGGAACATATCTACCCTCGAAAGGTGGAATATTCAATTTCAATTTAGGAAGATGGTCATGATCTCGTACCTGAGGGAAAGCCCTACCATTGTGATTATTTGCATGTGGACGACCTGGTGGTTGTGGTGCAGGTGGTTGCACGTAGTTCTGATTTTGAGCAACCTCATCCTTGTAATCTCCCACATAATCATCCTCCTCCGCATCAGCAGCAGGAGCCACAGAAGTATCAACAGCAGCACCAACAGTTTGGCCAAACGCAAGAGGAACACGGCTCGCTCGGCGGAGGTCTGTTTCGCGACGTGGAGGTAGTCGTTGTTGTTGTTGTTGTTGTTGGAGAGGTGCGTTAGGTGCAGTGGGTGGTGGTGGTGGAAGACGCGCGAGCAATTCATTAAACTTGTTATCGAGCTTTGTTTCGAACGTCTTCTCCATGCCATCTATCTTCTCCATGGCCTCTTCAAATCTGTTTAGCACATCTTGCACCTGTCCACTCATCATTTGCTGAAATTTATCATGCAAATCCTTATTCGTCATGTTCTCCCAGTCAGTCTCGTCGGCTTGTGATCCTGGCATGGTTAGCAGCAATAGAAACACACAAGAATATGATCCTACAAACTACTAACAAGAGGTGGTGGTGGGTGTCACAAATCCGTCAAGCAAATCTCAAATTCTTACCAGTTCTTACCCAACAGCAGGTGGTGACCGACAACCGTTGTAGTCAAAACTCTCAAAGCTTGGATAGAGCGATTACCAGGGAGAGTCAAACGCACGACGTAGATGTATGTGGAGCTGGGAAGGCTTATAATATGGTAGCAAAAGGGGTCAGCAAAAATCAATTCAGAGATGCAAAGTTGAATAAACGCTCAACGACGGTACTGTGTTGGTCCTAGGCTAGACCGTGCTAGAGACGCGAGCCTAGAACTCTAACAAAATCACAGCGCTACACGTAAACAAGGGAGAAGCACACTCTGGAATTTTTTTTTCGCTCTTTTTTTTGCGCTGTTTTTTTTTGCGAAAAATCACTATAATGGCGAGTGTCTCAAAACTCTTCCTAGGTCAAACTGACAGGATGGGCACGCAATTTTTTCGACCAATTTTTTTTTCGTTTTTTCGACTGCCCGGACCCAAAAACTGGAAACGGGTCAAAAAAAACTTCCTATAATGGCACCTGTCTCAAAACACTCAGAAAAACCTAAAAATAGGATAGCCAGAATTTTTTCGAAAAATGCGTTTTCGAAAAATTTTGGGCCTAAATGGAGGGTGGTTTCCAGACTCTTTTTTTTTGCGAAACCTACTCCGGCAAGGAAACACGAATCGGAAACTAGATGGATCTCGGAAACACACCTAATATGACAAGAACTCGGATTGGTGGTGGATATATGGTGGTAGATGGCAGCGGTGGTGGTATATGACAGCGGTGGTGGTATATGGATACGGATTCGAAGCGGTGGCGGATAAGCGGTGGTGGTAGATGGCAGGGGCGATGATGATGGTGCGGCGGCGGCATGACAACTTATGACCAGAACTCGAAACTCTAAAAGACTAGACTCTAAGACCAGCAACTAGACACGACGATGCAACCGCGAATTCAACAAAGCAAAACCCTAAAAAAATTATGCAATGGCTCAGACTGGTTCGGATATGATGAACTAACCCTAATTTTTTTGTGGCTTTTTCGTGGACTATAGGTATGAAGAAAGGACTCGATCTAAACTACGAAAAACTGTAAAATCTCACCGAGCAACCTGAAAATCTGATACCACTTGATAGAGGCAAAGGTGTCCCGTCTTTCGATGAGATGATGGATATCGCTTTGGTGGCAGTCGACTTTGACGATCCGACTACGAACGTGCGAGGACGTCGAGCCTTAGCAATCGTTAAACCAACTCCGAGAGGTTATTGACCACGCCGGAGCATGATCAACCTGACCACGAGGGTCTGTTTCCTGCGAGCAAACGAAGAACAAGCAAGAAACTGAGATTGCAATCTGGATATTGCGAATATAAGATGAAAGCTTTATTGATCAAGGTGGGGTTCTGTGACGCCTTTGTCTGGTCGTTGAACACAAACGAAGTACGCGAAGTTGCAGCTATGGCGAACTTTTAATCTAAACAAAACCCAAAGTCTAAACGATGCCCTAAGGGTTGTATATATGGAGGAAGAGGGGGAAATTTCGTGGCCCTTGGTGGAGGGGTCCGAAATCAACCCTATCTCTTTTTTCCCCACACATACGGACTCTAAAAATAGCCTATACTTATGTATTTCGAAATTACATGGGCCTGGCCCAATAATAAGGTGACGCAGAACCTATAATAGCCTCGGGACGAAATTTATGAAGTGGCATCTTGTATATTTCGTCCAAGGCTTCATGCACCCATTATGGTGGCTTCAAAGTCCTGAAATCATCACTTGTAACTCCGTTCTTATTCCCCTTGCGCATGCCATCATCTCCATGCTTGTTCTTGCTCCAATGTTCATCCTTCTCCAAGCTAGGCCCTTCATTTGTAAGCAAAACAAATGTATCCAATTTAGGCAGCATCATATTCTCATGAACATTAAAATCATTACCAAGAAACGAAAGTACCTGGTAATTTAGTTGGCGTGCGCGAGCTCTAGTAATTGGTCCACTATGTATAGCAGCAGGGGCTGTGGGTGTAACAATTGTATTGATGTCCTCATCACCGAGGCCCATGTATCCTCTCTCTCACTTACCCCTTCGTGGACATAGACTATATATACTCCTCCACCTCCTCCTAATTAGATTTAGCGTTGATTTAGCTCAGATTAGAGATAGAGCTTCGCTCATCCATCGGATCTCCTCCTCGTGAGAGACCGCGGCCTCCTCGGAAAAGATCCTATCGGATTCAAGACCCCCTCGTGGGAAGATCCCCTTGTGGATTCAAGACCTCCTCACCAAGAAGATCGGTTACCTTTGTATCCTTACCTTTGTTGACTTTGGATCTCGTGTATCTCTTTGTGTTCTTTGATCTAGCACTTGTGTGACCGATTCCTTGTTGGTTGAGTATTTTCCCTCGTTCCTCCCCGTGATTTCCTCGTGTTCTTCCGCTCGTTCTTTGTGTTTCCCCGTAGGATCCACTCCAAACGTGAAAGATCGTCCACATAGGGTTCCACCCTACATCATCTTGGTATCATGAGCCACGTTGATCACGTTTTTGGAGCCCTTACCCCTCTTTTTCTAGCTTGATTTTGTTGTGTTCTTCCCAAAATCCGAAAATCCCCACCAAAAATAGCCCCAATTTTTTTTTTGATTTGTTGGTTTGATGATGTTTTGTTGATTTTGATCCATGGATTTGCTTGGTTTCAAGTGGGTTTAGCATTCCCCCGAGTTTCCCCTCTTTCCATCCACGAAATCCACCCAATTTTGACCCCGAAATCTCCATTTTCCGCCCAAAATCGCGTCCCGGAGCTCAAATCCCGCGTTGACCCCAACCCATCGGACGACCGCCACTTTACCGGACGTCCGGAGCCGCAGGAACCACCGAACGACCGCTACTTACCGGACGTCCGGAACCCCGATCCCGAGCTAAAACAGCGGATTTCCGAGCTCACCGGACGTCCGGCCACCGGACATCCGTCCATTTCCGGACGTCCGCTACCTGTACATATCAACTTCGGCTGATTCTTGTTTCATCCATAACTAATTCATCCGAACTCCGATTTTGACGTTCTTTAGCTCGTTTTGAAGCTCTTGACATCCCCCTTCCCACAAAAATACCACCAACATCATTTGACTCCATCAAAATTTTGGAAAATTGGCAAGTTTGCCTAGGCCTTCCACCACATCATCCGCATAGCCACCACCGACTTCCGCAACCTAACCCATCTTGATCAACTCAAACAAGCTCAAACTAGCCCTTAGCATTAGTGGTTGCTTGAGTAGTGATTCGAGTCTCCTAAGGTGTTTCGGCTACTTAGGGACGATTACTTCTTCATCAACCACCACCACCACTTCCGCATAGGCTTACCCACCATACGCTTCCACCAACCCCAACTTAACCCAATTTTGTTTGAGTTGTGGCTTGTGTCTCCTAAGGTGTTTCGGCTACTTAGGGACGACAACTTCAACTCCGACACGTGTATAGCCCATCATTCCACTTCCGCATTGCCGAGTGCAAACCACCACCGTTTTCCCGCTACCACCATTTGACATTTGTCATTTGAGATTTTGAGTTCGCGGTTTTTCCGTTTCCTAAGGTGTTTTGGCTACTTAGGGACGAGTCTCCATCATCTTGGTGTCTATATCAAGAACACCACCACTCATCATCGCAAAGGACGGTAACCTCGACGACACCATTGTATATTCCCTTGCCATTGCATTGTTAACCCCTAGCCCATTTTGCGTTACTTGCCTATCGAGACTAGCCATTTGAGTATTGCCGGCAATGTTACTTGTGCACATTAGTGATCCATACCTTCCATTACATACCATACAATATCATCTTGGTATTATATCATCCATTGTGTCTCAAGTTTGTTCCCGCATATACACAATTGTTATCTTGGTTTGTGCATTGTGCAAAAGTGGCCATAAAAAAAGCTTTTAAGCAAAAGAAAGAGAGCAAAGAAGCTTGTAAGCAAGTGCCATAGCATCATACCACATTGCATATAAGATTGTCATATCCGATCATCTTGGATCATCTTGAGAGAAACACCGGGAACCATACATACATAGCATACTTGGGATAGAAAGTTTATCCATTTTTGCATCTTATAGGTTGTGCACAAGTGTCGTATCCGCCTATAGAGAAATCGTGCTAGCGTCTCTCTTGAGTTGTGCAACATGAGCATTTTCCATGGATTCCACATTTTGTGCTCATTCCTTGGTTGCACGACCCCATTTATCTATCCATGTGTGTGTTTCCGTGTGCCATTCTTTGCTAATTGGTCCATTTGTTTCACTTGCGAATTTGTGAATCTCTTTCAACATTATTGACTCTTGCTAACATTTTGCATTAAATTTTTGTGCCACTATCCTCACCGAGCTCCACTATAAGCTTTACTTGTGTAGGTGTGAGAACCGACAAGGATTGGTACCAATAGTGCTATTTCATTGTCCGCATTTGAGTGAACTTGATTCATTGTCAACTTCGGTCAAGGTACATTGGTATAAGTTCTTCTCTTTCTCCCACTCATATTTGCTCGAGTCTTCTGATGGATAGGCAAGGCATTTCATCTCCGGTCTACGACAACAACGACGGTGTGAACAACTACATCACCAAAGCGTCTATCTTCGATCTAGAACGACAAGTGCAAGGCGCACAATCAAGATGGCGAGAGCGCATCGAGAACATCTCCATCGACATTCGTCACTCTGAAGCAAGGAAAAGGGACTACATTGACAAGAAGCTTGCCGCACATAAAGAGGAGCAAGATGCAAGGATGGAGGAGATTCGGACCTTGCTCATGTCTACTTCCCCTTCGTCGTCTTCAAGGCGGCGACATTCAAGCCACAAGTCTTCGGAGCGCAAACAAGATGCAAGCGCAAGTCGTCCAAGTCAACATCTACATGGCGACCACCATCACGTTCGTGATCCACATTGTCATGAAGGGCAAGTCACCTCCAAGCATCATGTGCACGACGACGACGAACGCCTTCGAGCTCAAGCGCGACAACGACACCATCATCATGAAGATGCTCCACAAGCACAAATGCACAAGTCCCAACACGCCAAGTCCAAGCTTCATAAGCACAAGAGAAGACCGCGAGACGACCACCACCAAGACGGCACTACGGCTACATCAACCACTTCGGCATCTTCGCCAAGTGTTCTTAAGGCATCTTCGCCTATGGACGTACGACATCTTCGCCTACTTCCCACAAGTATGCCTACAGCGACTTCATCAAGTCCAAGGCGATCACCTTCGAGAGAGGGCGACACTTCCATCTTCAGAAGCCCCCCAAGGAAGATGGCCGAGCATGGGAAATTCCCTTCGGTCATGGAGACGAGCTACGAGGTGCCACATCATATGGGCCTCCAATACCAAGACGGCGACAAGACGGTCGAGCAAGGGCCATCCCCTTCGACCACAGCAATGAGCGCGAACCTCTTCAACAACATGAAGACGACGCCCACATTGGACTCATACTCCGAGTCAAGCTACGCGACCGTGCATGGAGACATTTGCACCTACATCTCTCCGACACCCACATATGTCGAGATGCCCCAAGTGCCATGTGAGGAGAGCCACCACCACATGAGTGACATGAGTGACTCCACCATACGTGACATTGAGAGCATTTCCTATGAGAGGATGAGTGTGACCACCACTGATGAGGACATGACTACCTTGGATACGACCAAAAATATTACATACATGCATATTTATCAGGTGATTTCTAGTGCAAACTATTCAATAATCTATTTATGTTATCCAGAACAAAAATACTTCACACACTTTTGTGTTTTGTCTAATTGCAGGTGTATGGGATATTTGTACAATTCACATATGAAGATAAGGGAGAAAGAGATGTTTAAGTTCTGTTCAAAAAGTTCTCTCACGTCACTTTTGGGCCAAGAGAAGATAGAGTCCAAGTCTCTCACGTTCTGGATTCAGATTCGGACTGCACAGACATACCTGACTCAAAACGCCAACAACTTTTTCATACGGACTCCGAATTGAGTGATTCTTTTTTTGTTGGATTCTAGATTTTGTGCTCTTTCCAGCCCAATTGGATTCACCTTCAAATTCGTCCGGAGCTTTGAGATATCGACGAAACAATCAGACGTTGCAGCAGAATCCAAGTCAAACAACAAGTCCAAAGGTGTTGCATCACCTCCACTTGGGCCCATTGGCCTTGTACGACCTAGGGTTAGTTTTAGGCTGCCTTGAGACGTCCTCCCACCTCCTAGGCCGCCACCCCTTGCTCCTATATAAGTAGATCCATCTAGTAGCTTTTTCCTTGGGATTTGTTTAGTTAAAAGTTAGCCATTGCAACTTCGTGTATTTCGTTTGTGTCCAACGACCAGACCAAGACCGCTTACGGATCCCCACCTTTATCAATACTTCATACATATTCGCAATATTCAGATTGCCTTTATCATATTCTTGCTCGTTCTTCGATTGCTTGCAGGAATAGACCTTCGTGGTCAGGTTGATCGTGCTCCGGCGTGGTCAATAACCTCAGGAGATTGGTTTAGCGATTGCTAAGGCGCAACGTCGTGCATGTTTGTAGTCGGATCGTCAAAGTCGTCTCCACCAAATCGATAGTTATCATCTCATCGAAAGATCGGGACACCCCTTTGCCTCTATCAAGTGGTATCAGTTTTCAGCTTGCTCGGTGAGAATTTCCAGTTTTCCTAGATTAGATTTATTTTCTTACCTATTGTCCAAGAAAAAGCCACAAAAAAAGTTAGATCTATTCATCCTTTGTCCAAGCCAGTCTGAGCCTTTGCAATTTTCATTTCATTGTATGCATTATTGAATTATCGGTTGCATCGTCATGTCGACTTGCTGGTCTTAGTGTCTAGTTCGTTTAGAGTTTCGAGTTCTTTTCACATTAGTCACGCCGCCGCTGCATCGTTATCCCTTCTGTTGTCCACCATCCATCCATTAGTTTCCACCATGTGCTACCCACTGTTCATTGTCATAATCATAGTTGAGATCATTCACATCTTCGCTTGATCCAATCTGCATCTTATCTAGTTTGTTTGGAACGAGAGAGAGAAAAAAAGGAGAAAAAAAGACGGAGAAAAAAAAGATAAAAGAAAAGTAAAAAAAAAAGTCGGAGAAAAAAAAAGGAAAAAAATTGTGAGGAAAAAAAAGAGAGAAGAAAAAAAACAAAATTCGGATCTATCTAGACTCAACCTCGTAGTTGAATTCGGATTGGAATCTGTTTTGTGCACTGTTTAGTAAAACAGGCATAACTTCCTCATACGAAGTCCATTTTGGCCCCACAAGTACTCAAATTAAAGCTAGCAACTAGAAGCATCTGAATAGTTACAAAAGCTAGTTCAATATTTGGCGCCTCAAAATCAGCTTCTAAATAGGTCTTTTTGCACTCCAAAGTTCACTTACAGTTTGTTCTAGTTTTTCAGGCCAGTTTTAGAATTCTTTGACTCCTCATATCAATTCAGAATTGAGTGATTCTTTTTGCATTGGAAAGCTTGAGTTAGTAGCAAACTTTTCAAGAGGAAAGTTGGAGAGAGAGAGTTGTTATATATCCTACTTGGCAGTTGTTATTCATCATTATCTTTACTGCCGTTGTGATCTTTGTGATCTTCACTTATATCTTGCTGTCCAGAGCTACTTATCCTTCATTGATGGTAGTTGTGCTATGCCGTGACCTCATTAGTGTTCTAGGCTCGCGTCTCTAGTCCGGCCTAGCCTAGGACCAGTACAGTACCATCGTTGAGCGTTTATTCAATATTGCATCTTTGAATTGATTATTGCTAATCTTTTGCTACCATATATAGCCAACCCAGCTCCACATATTTCTACACCGTGTATATGTACGTTCCCCTGGCAATCACTTTACACAATCTTCGGAGTTATTTGACACCGCTGGTTGCCTGTCACCACCTATCGCATGGTAAGAACTTATAAGATATTGATATTTGCTTTACTGTGAGCACGTTACAACCACATCCTAGTTGTTCATAGGAACATTATTCTCGAATTTTGTTTCTTGTTTCTACTAATCATGACAGGTTCCGGAGAAAGAAGTTCTTGGACGACGAACACATCTTCACCATCACAAGAGTTGGGACAACAGACACAAGCACATGGTCAGGTTATCTCTTTACCATCATTTGAGGGTAGATTTAATCCTGCTATTTATCTAGATTGGGAGCTTGAAGTAGAACAAGTTTTTAGTTACCATGACTTTTCTGAACTTGAGCGACTACGAGCTGCCACTAGAGCATTTACTGGTTTTGCTTCTGTTTGGTGGAGTGTGCATTGCAAGACAAACATTGATAACCATCCCACAACTTGGAAAGATTTGAAACATGTAATGAGACAACAATTTTTCCCTCCTTACTATCGCCGTGAATTGCTTCGCAAATTTGAACAATTTAAACAAGGCAATAACACTGTTCATGCTTACTACCAACAGTTCAAATCTTATATGCATCATTGTGACATAGAAGAATCTGAGGATGATACAATGAATAGATTTTTTGGTGGTTTGAATCATGATATTCAGGCAAGATTTAGGTATATTCCTCGTTGCATTACTGGTATGTATGTTCGTGCTTGTACCTTTAAGAGACAGTTACAGGAGGATGCATTGGGTGACTACAACAACTACTATTCCAACTCATGCTCACTACCATCGGTTGATTCCTCCACCGTTGCACCTACCAGAGCAGCCACACCTCAGATTGTGAGTGCGACATCATCTCAAGTGTATGGTACATTGTCATTGTCCATACCGACATCAGCTATGTCTTTGCGACAAGGTAACAGTAAAGGTATTGATGATATAACTTCACATGAGAATGATGCATCCCTAATTAACTTAGATACATCATGTGTTGAGTTACCTGTTGATTTGAGCACGCCACCTATTTTAGAGAATCATGTTACTATTATGAATGCATCATGTGATCAAACAACTGAAATACCGACAATTTTGAGTGCACCCACTGAATTAATTATTGATGCAAAAGAACCAATGTTTAATCATTTTGATATGACCTACAATCTTGGTGATGATTCTGTGTCCAATGACTTACTGCATGTTTGCTTATTTAAGCATGTTGTAGCATGTAAATTTGATGCAAGTAAGGTTTATTCACCAATGTTGGGATGGTTTAATGATGAATATTGTCAATCTTTTGATAGGAATAAGAGCTTCACTTATATGTGCAAACTAAGTTGCAATATTTTCATGCCTTCTACTTATGACAATATTTTGGTTTTATATTTTATGATCTATGAAAGTTACTCATGTATACATGTGTCATATGTGCAAAAATCAAGGGAAGTAAAAATGGATGACATATACATATACAACATGTATACCTTGTCTCTTTTGATAGCCACATTTCAGATTAAGCAACGCCGAGGACGGCTTTGTTTTCAAAAAGGGGAGGATGATGAGGACATGACTACCTTGGATACGACCAAAAATATTACATACATGCATATTTATCAGGTGATTTCTAGTGCAAACTATTCAATAATCTATTTATGTTATCCAGAACAAAAATACTTCACACACTTTTGTGTTTTGTCTAATTGCAGGTGTATGGGATATTTGTACAATTCACATATGAAGATAAGGGAGAAAGAGATGTTTAAGTGCTGTTCAAAAAGTTCTCTCACGTCACTTTTGGGCCAAGAGAAGATAGAGTCCAAGTCTCTCACGTTCTGGATTCAGATTCGGACTGCACAGACATACCTGGCTCAAAACGCCAACAACTTTTTCATACGGACTCCGAATTGAGTGATTCTTTTTTTGTTGGATTCTAGATTTTGTGCTCTTTCCAGCACAATTGGATTAACCTTCAAATTCGTCCGGAGCTTTGAGATATCGACGAAACAATCAGACGTTGCAGCAGAATCCAAGTCAAACAACAAGTCCAAAGGTGTTGCATCACCTCCACTTGGGCCCATTGGCCTTGTACGACCTAGGGTTAGTTTTAGGCTGCCTTGAGACGTCCTCCCACCTCCTAGGCCGCCACCCCTTGCTCCTATATAAGTAGATCCATCTAGTAGCTTTTTCCTTGGGATTTGTTTAGTTAAAAGTTAGCCATTGCAACTTCGTGTATTTCGTTTGTGTCCAACGACCAGACCAAGACCGCTTACGGATCCCCACCTTTATCAATACTTCATACATATTCGCAATATTCAGATTTCCTTTATCATATTCTTGCTCGTTCTTCGATTGCTAGCAGGAATAGACCTTCGTGGTCAGGTTGATCGTGCTCCGGCGTGGTCAATGACGATGACCATGACTTGATCTTCAACTGATAGACGCAAAGGTGTCCCGTCTTTTGATGAGATGATGGATTACGCTTTGGTGGAAGTCGACTTTGACGATCCGACTACGAACGTGCGAGGACGTCGCGCCTTAGCAATCGCTAAACCAACTCCGAGAGGTTATTGACCACGCCGGAGCACGATCAACCTGACCATGAGGGTCTGTTTCCTGCGAGCAAACGAAGAACAAGCACGAATCTAAAATTGCAATATGGATATTGTGAGTATAAGATGAAAGCTTTATTGATCAAGGTGGGGTTCTGTGACGCCTTTGTCTGGTCGTTGAACACAAACGAAGTACGCGAAGTTGCAGCTATGGCGAACTTTTAATCTAAACAAAACCCAAAGTCTAAACGATGCCCTAAGGGCTGTATATATGGAGGAAGAGGGGGGGAATTTCGTGGCCCTTGGTGGAGGGGTCCGAAATCAACCCTATCTCTTGTTTCCCCACACATACGGACTCTAAAAATAGCCTATAATTATGTATTTCGAAATTACATGGGCCTGGCCCAATAATAAGGTGACGCAGCACCTATAATAGCCTCGGGACGAAATTTATGAAGTGGCATCTTGTATATTTCGTCCAAGGCTTCATGCACCCATTATGGTGGCTTCAAAGTCCTGAAATCATCACTTGTAACTCCATTCTTGTTCCCCTTGCGCATGCCATCATCTTCATGCTTGTTCGTGCTCCAATGTTCATCCTTCTCCAAGCTAGGCCCTTCAGTTGTAAGCAAAACAAATGTATCCAATTTAGGCAGCATCATATTCTCATGAACATTAGAATCATTATCAAGGAACGAAAGTACCTGGTAATTTAGTTGGCGTGCACGAGCTCTAGTAATTGGTCCAGTATGTATAGCAGCAGGGGCTGTGGGTGTAACAATTGTATTGATGTCCTCATCATCCTCCCCTTCTTGAAATGAAGTCGTCCTCGACGGAAGTTCATCTTCCTCACCCAAATAAGGCTTCAAATCTGCAATGTTAAAAGTGGGACTAACCCCAAAATCTGCAGGCAGCTCAAGTTTATATGCATTATCATTTATTTTCTCTAACACCTTAAAGGGCCATCAGCACGTGGCATTAGCTTTGATTTGCGCAAATCAGGAAATCTATCCTTACGCAAATGTAACCAAACAAGATCTCCAGGTGCAAACACAACATGTTTTCTACCCTTATCTCTAGCAAGTTTATATTTGGCATTCATACGCTCAATGTTTTCCTTAGTTAACTCATGCATTTTTAAAATCAATTCAGCATGTTGTTTAGCATCAAAATTAACCTTCTACGAAGATGGAAGAGGCAACAAATCAATAGGTGCACGAGGTGGGAAACCATACACAACTTCAAAAGAGCACATCTTAGTAGTAGAATGCAATGAACGATTATAAGCAAATTCAATATGAGGCAAGCATTCCTCCCACATTTTCTTATTATTCTTCAAAACAGCCCTAAGCATAGTAGACAATGTTCTATTGACTACTTCAGTTTGTCCATCAGTTTGGGGGTGACAAGTAGTACTAAAAAGAAGTTTAGTCCCCAACTTAGCCCATAAACATCTCCAAAAGTGGCTAAGAAATTTAGTATCACGATCTGAAACAATAGTATTTGGCACACCATGCAAGCGAATAATTTCACGAAAGGACAAATCAGCAACATTAACAGCATCATCGCTTTTATGACATGGTATAAAGTGTGCCATTTTCGAGAATCTATCCACGACAACAAAATGCTATCCCTCCCCTTCTTTGTTCGAGGTAAACCTAAAACAAAGTCCATAGATATATCCTCCCAAGGAACACTAGGTATAGGCAAAGGCATATATAAACCATGAGGATTGAGTCATGACTTAGCTTTTTGACATGTAGTGCAGCGAGCAATAAAACGCTCAACATCCCGTCTCATCTTTGGCCAAAAGAAATGTGTAGCAAGTACGTCCTCCGTCTTCTTCACGCCAAAGTGTCCCATTAATCCTCCTCCATGCGCCTCCTGCAACAACAAAAGACGAACGGAGCTAGCTGGAATGCATAGCTTGTTAGCACGAAACACAAATCCATCGTTAAGACAAACTTGTTCCACATTCTTCCTTCTTTACAATTCTGCATTACATCTTTAAAATCAGCATCATGCACATATTGATCTTTGATGGTCTCCAAACCAAATATTTTGAAGTCAAGTTGTGAAAGCATAGTATAGCGGCGAGACAATGCATCAGCAATAACATTTTCTTTTCCCTTCTTGTGTTTAATGACATAAGGAAAAGTCTCAATGAATTCAACCCATTTAGCATGTCTACGATTCAGTTTAGCTTGACTTTTAATATGTTTCAAAGATTCATGATCAGAATGTATAACAAATTCTTTGGGCCATAAATAATGTTGCCATGTTTCTAAAGTCTGAACAAGAGCATATAATTCTTTATCTTAAGTAGAATAATTCAGACTAGGCCCACTCAATTTTTCAGAAAAGTATGCAACAGGTTTGCCATCTTGTAATAACACACCTCCTAATCCAATTCCACTAGCATCACATTCAAGCTCAAAAGTCTTATTAAAATCTGGAAGTTGGAGTAAAGGAGCATGTGTCAACTTATCTTTCAATACCAAGAATGCTTCTTCCTGTGCGGTACCCCAAAGAAAAGGCACATCTTTCTTTGTAAGCTCATTGAGAGGTGCAGCAATGGTGCCGAAATCTCTCACAAAACGCCTATAGAATCTAGCGAGGCCAAGAAAACTCCTCACTTGTGTGACCGTTTTGGGCTGCGGCCAACTCTCAATAGCTTCAATCTTTGCTTTATCAACTTCAATTCCCTATGGAGTAACAACATAGCCAAGAAAAGATACTCGGTCGGTGCAAAAGGTGCACTTCCCAAGGTTACCAAACAAACGTGCATCACGTAGAGCAATAAAAACAGCACGTAAATGTTCCAAATGTTCTTCCAAAGATCTGCTATAAATCAACATGTCATCAAAGTAAACTACCACAAATCGTCCAATGAAAGCACGTAAAACTTCGTTCATTAATCTCATGAAAGTACTAGGTGCATTAGTTAACCCAAAAGGCATGACTAACCACTCATATAATCCAAACTTAGTTTTAAATGCTGTTTTCCATTCATCTCCCAATTTCATACGAATTTGATGGTATCCACTACGCAAATCAACTTTGGAGAATATTGTAGAGCCACTCAATTCATCAAGCATATCATCTAGCCTAGGAATAGGATGACGATAACGAATAGTAATATTATTAATGCCTCTACAATCAACACACATACGTGATGTACCATCCTTTTTCGGCACTAGAATAATAGGAATAGCACAAGGACTAAGGGATTCGCGTATATAACCTTTGTCGAGAAGCTCTTGTACTTGACGCATAATCTCCTTCGTCTCCTCTGGATTGGTACGGTATGGCGCACGGTTTGGCAGTGAAGCACCGGGAATTAAGTCAATCTGATGCTCAATCCCTCGAATAGGTGGTAATCCCGGTGGCACGTCTTGTGGAAAGACGTCAGCGAACTCCTGCAAAATGTTAGTGATAGCAGGAGGCAAAGAGGAAGGCACGTCCTCGAATGAAAATAATGCCTCTTTGCACACAAAAGCATAGCAAACAGATTTGCTGAAATCTAGCTCATCAATATCAGATTTGGTGGCAAATAAACATGCACTTTTCAATTTAATTTCAGAAGCAACACTAGATGGTTTATGATTAGGCTTCATTTGTTGCTCAAATTCTTTTGCCACAATCTGATTTTCACTCTTATTCTTCTCCTGTTTTGCTTTATTAGCTCTATTAATATCATCTTTCAAAATAGAATCAGGAGTCATAGGAAGCAAAGTAATATTTTTATCCTTATGAACAAGAGTATCTGATTGTTTCTACCATGGTGTACAGAATTTTTATCAAATTGCCATGGTCTACCAAGTAATAAGGAACATGCTTGCATAGGTACCACATCACGATCAACATAATCAGCATATGTAGAGATACTAAAATGCACACGAATAATACGTGTTACCTTAACATTGCCGTTGTTGTTGAACCATTGGATGTAGTAAGGATGTGGATGTGGTCTTGTGGTGAGAGAAAGCTTCTCCACCATCTCCATGCTAGCCAAGTTGTTGCAGCTCCCTCCGTCTATTATGACGCGCACAGAACGTTCCTTCACAACTTCCTTGGTATGGAACAAATTGTGCCTCTGATTTTTCTCAGCTTGTGTGACCTGCACACTCAAAACACGTTGAGCAACTAAACATTCATACCTGTCAGCGTCTTCAGGAGCCATGTATTGCGTCTCATGATCAGAATCATCTTCACCATGTTCTTCACGTGTAATAAGAGCCAAAGTCTCCTCATCATAGTCACTAGCGGACTCATATCCACCATCCGCGGTAGCAATCATCACACGCGGAGATTTGCATTCTCTCGCATAATGACCTCCTCCCTTACAACGACGACAAATAATATCACTTGTGTGCCCTGTTGATGCCATGGAAGAAGAAGAACTCTGTGCAGGCCCAGCAGGTGCGCTCTTGGCAGATAATGGTGGTTGTGCCTGTTTTCTCGTATCACGACTGGAGGAAGCACCTGATTGAGGTGCTGGTGCAGTTGAAGTAGAAGATGCACGCGGTGTCCATGATGAAGGTCGGCCTGTAGAAAAGTTAGATCGCGCCAATGCTTGTCGATCCTGCACTTCACGTTCAGCTTTACAAGCAAGATGGAATAAATGAGTGATATTAGTATACTCCTTATAGTCTAGAATGGTCTGAATCTCTCTATTTAATCCACCCAGAAAACGTGCAAGCATAGCTTCATTCTCCTCGACAATACCACATCTAATCATGCCAGTTTGTAATTCCTGATAATATTCTTCTACAGAATTTTTCCCTTGTCTTAAACGCTGCAATTTTTGAAGCAATTCACGTTGATAATATGGTGGAACCCAACGCGTACGCATAGCAGTTTTCAAAGCAGCCCAAGTAGTTGGAATAGGATATAATCTACAATGTTCAGACCACCATACACATGCAAAACTAGTGAAAGCACAAACAGCAGCAGCAACCCGTCTCTCCTCGGGATATTGTAAACATGTAAAACGTTGTTCAGTTTCTAACTCCCAAGTAAGATATATATCAGGAACATATCTACCCTCAAATGGTGGAATATTCAATTTCAGTTTAGGAATATGGACATCATCTCGTACCTGAGGTGGTGGTGCAGGCCTACCATTACGAATATATACCTGAGGTTGACCTGCTGGTGGTGGTGCTTGTGGGTGCACGTAGTTCTGAGTTTGATCAACCTCATCCTCATAATCGCCCGCATACTCATTATCCTCCTGGGTACCAGCAGCAGCAGTAGCAGGAGCCAAAGAAGCATCAATAACAGGAACAGCAGCACCAGAAGTTTGGCCATCCTCAATAGGAACACACTTCGCTCGTCCATACTGATTCGGAAGGAGGCGTTGTTGTTGGTGTTGCAGAGGTGAGATAGGTGCAGCCCGCGGTGGTGGTGGTAAACACGCGAGCAATTTATTAAACTTGCTGTCAAGCTTTGTTTCGAACGTCTTCTCCATGCCATCTATCTTCTCCATGGCCTCGTCAAATCTGTTTAGCACATCTTTGATATAGTCAAAGGTGTCCCGTCTTTCGATGAGATGATGGATATCGCTTTGGTGGCAGTCGACTTTGACGATCCGACTACGAACGTGCGAGGACGTCGCGCCTTAGCAATCGCTAAACCAACTTCGAGAGGTTATTGACCACGCCGGAGCACGATCAGCCTGACCACGAGGGTCTGTTTCCTACAAGCAAACGAAGAACAAGCAAGAAACTGAGATTGCAATCTGGATATTGCGAATATAAGATGAAAGCTTTATTGATCAAGGTGGGGTTCTGTGACGCCTTTGTCTGGTCATTGAACACAAATGAAGTACGTGAAGTTGCAGCTATGGCGAACTTTTAATCTAAACAAAACCCAAAGTCTAAACGATGCCCTAAGGGCTGTATATATGGAGGAAGAGGGGGGAATTTCGTGGCCCTTGGTGGAGGGGTCCAAAATCAACCCTATCTCTTGTTTCCCCACACATACGGACTCTAAAAATAGCCTATACTTATGTATTTCGAAATTACATGGGCCTGGCCCAATAATAAGGTGACGCAGCACCTAAAATAGCCTCGGGACGAAATTTATGAAGTGGCATCTTGTATATTTCGTCCAAGGCTTCATGCACCCATTATGGTGGCTTCAAAGTCCTGAAATCATCACTTGTAACTCCGTTCTTGTTCCCCTTGCGCATGCCATCATCTCCATGCTTGTTCTTGCTCCAATGTTCATCCTTCTCCAAGCTAGGCCCTTCATTTGTAAGCAAAACAAATGTATCCAATTTAGGCAGCATCATATTCTCATGAACATTAGAATCATTACCAAGGAACGAAAGTACCTAGTAATTTAGTTGGCGTGCACGAGCTCTAGTAATTGGTCCAGTATGTATAGCAGCAGGGGTTGTGGGTGTAACAATTGTATTGATGTCCTCATCATCCTCCCCTTCTTGAAATGAAGTCGTCCTCGACGGAAGTTCATCTTCCTCACCCAAATAAGGCTTCAAATCTGCAATGTTAAAAGTGGGACTAACCCCAAAATCTGCAGGCAGCTCAAGTTTATATGCATTATCATTTATTTTCTCTAACACCTTAAAGGGACCATCAGCACATGGCATTAACTTTGATTTGCGCAAATCAGGAAATCTATCCTTACGCAAATGTAACCAAACAAGATCTCCAGGTGCAAACACAACATGTTTTCTACCCTTATCTCCAGCAAGTTTATATTTAGCATTCATACGCTCAATGTTTTCCTTAGTTAACTCATGCATTTTTAAAATAAATTCAGCACGTTGTTTAGCATCAAAATTAACCTTCTCCGAAGATGGAAGAGGCAACAAATCAATAGGTGCACGAGGTAGGAAACCATACACAACTTCAAAAGGGCACATCTTAGTAGTAGAATGCAATGAACGATTATAAGCAAATTCAATATGAGGCAAGCATTCCTCCCACATTTTCTTATTATTCTTCAAAACAGCCCTAAGCATAGTAGACAACGTTCTATTGACTACTTCAGTTTGTCCATCAGTTTGGGGGTGACAAGTAGTACTAAAAAGCAGTTTAGTCCCCAACTTAGCCCATAAACATCTCCAAAAGTGGCTAAGAAATTTAGTATCACGATCTGAAACAATAGTATTTGGCACACCATGCAAGCGAATAATTTCACGAAAGAACAAATCAGCAACACTAACAGCATCATCGCTTTTATCACATGGTATAAAGTGTGCCATTTTCGAGAATCTATCCACGACAACAAATATGCTATCCCTCCCCTTCTTTGTTCGAGGTAAACCTAAAACAAAGTCCATAGATATATCCTCCCAAGGAACACTAGGTACAGGCAAAGGCATATATAAACCATGAGGATTGAGTCGTGACTTAGCTTTTTGACATGTAGTGCAGCGAGCAATAAAACGCTCAACATCCCGTCTCATCTTTGGCCAAAAGAAATGTGTAGCAAGTACGTCCTCCGTCTTCTTCACTCCAAAGTGTCCCATTAATCCTCCTCCATGCGCCTCCTGCAACAACAAAAGACGAACGGAGCTAGCTGGAATGCATAGCTTGTTAGCACGAAACACAAATCCATCGTTAACGACGAACTTGTTCCACATTCTTCCTTCTTTACAATTCTGCATTACATCTTTAAAATCAGCATCATGCACATATTGATCTTTGATGGTCTCCAAACCAAATATTTTGAAGTCAAGTTGTGAAAGCATAGTATAGCGGCGAGACAATGCATCAGCAATAACATTTTCTTTTCCCTTCTTGTGTTTAATGACATAAGGAAAAGTCTCAATGAATTCAACCCATTTAGCATGTCTACGGTTCAGTTTAGCTTGACTTTTAATATGTTTCAAAGATTCATGATCAGAATGTATAACAAATTCTTTGGGCCATAAATAATGTTGCCATGTTTCTAAAGTCCGAACAAGAGCATATAATTCTTTATCATAAGTAGAATAATTCAGACTAGGCCCACTCAATTTTTCAGAAAAGTATGCAACAGGTTTGCCATCTTGTAATAACACACCTCCTAATCCAATTCCACTAGCATCACATTCAAGTTCAAAAGTCTTATTAAAATCAGGAAGTTGGAGTAAAGGAGCATGTGTCAACTTATCTTTCAATACCGTGAAGGCTTCTTCCTGTGCGGTACCCCAAAGAAAAGGCACATCTTTCTTTGTAAGCTCATTGAGAGGTGCAGCAATGGTGCTGAAATCTCTCACAAAACGCCTATAGAATCCAGCGAGGCCAAGAAAACTCCTCACTTGTGTGACCGTTTTGGGCTGCGGCCAACTCTCAATAGCTTCAATCTTGGCTTTATCAACTTCAATTCCCTGTGGAGTAACAACATAGCCAAGAAAAGATACTCGGTCGGTGCAAAAGGTGCACTTCCCAAGGTTACCAAACAAACGTGCATCACGTAGAGCAATAAAAACAGCACGTAAATGTTCCAAATGTTCTTCCAAAGATCTGCTATAAATCAATATGTCATCAAAGTAAACTACCACAAATCGTCCAATGAAAGCACGTAAAACTTCGTTCATTAATCTCATGAAAGTACTAGGTGCATTAGTTAACCCAAAAGGTGATAGAGGCGAGGGTCCCGATCTTTCGATGAGATGATAACTATCGATTTGGTGGAGACGACTTTGACGATCCGACTACAAACGTGCACGACGTTGCGCCTTAGCAATCGCTAAACCAATCTCCTGAGGTTACTGACGATGCCGGAAGCACGGTCAGCCTGACCACGAAGGTCTATTCCTGCAAGCAATCGAAGAACGAGCAAGAATATGATAAAGCAATCTGAATATTGCAAATATATATGAGGTATTGATAATGATGGGGATCCGGAAGCGGTCTTGGTCTGGTCGTTGGACACAAACGAAGTACACGAAGTTGCAATGGCTAACTTTTAACTAAACAAATCCCAAAGTCTAAACGATGCCCTAAGGGCTGTATATATGGAGGAAGAGGGGGGAATTTCGTGGCCCTTGGTGGAGGGGTCCGAAATCAACCCTATCTCTTGTTTCCCCACACATACGGACTCTAAAAATAGCCTATACTTATGTATTTCGAAATTACATGGGCCTGGCCCAATAATAAGGTGACGCAGCACCTAAATTAGCCTCGGGACGAAATTTATGAAGTGGCATCTTGTATATTTCGTCCAAGGCTTCATGCACCCATTATGGTGGCTTCAAAGTCCTGAAATCATCACTTGTAATTCCGTTCTTGTTTCCCTTGCGCATGCCATCATCTCCATGCTTGTTCTTGCTCCAATGTTCATCCTTCTCCAAGCTAGGCCCTTCATTTGTAAGCAAAACAAATGTATCCAATTTAGGCAGCATCATATTCTCATGAACATTAGAATCATTACCAAGAAACGAAAGTACCTGGTAATTTAGTTGGCGTGCACGAGCTCTAGTAATTGGTCCAGTATGTATAGCAGCAGGGGCTGTGGGTGTAACAATTGTATTGATGTCCTCATCATCCTCCCCTTCTTGAAATGAAGTCGTCCTCGACGGAAGTTCATCTTCCTCACCCAAATAAGGTTTCAAATCTGCAATGTTAAAAGTGGGACTAACCCCAAAATCTGCAGGCAGCTCAAGTTTATATGCATTATCATTTATTTTCTCTAACACCTTAAAGGGACCATCAGCACGTGGCATTAGCTTTGATTTGCGCAAATCAGGAAATCTATCCTTACGCAAATGTAACCAAACAAGATCTCCAGGTGCAAACACAACATGTTTTCTACCCTTATCTCCAGCAAGTTTATATTTAGCATTCATACGCTCAATGTTTTCCTTAGTTAACTCATGCATTTTTAAAATCAATTCAGCACGTTGTTTAGCATCAAAATTAACCTTCTCCGAAGATGGAAGAGGCAACAAATCAATAGGTGCACGAGGTAGGAAACCATACACAACTTCAAAAGGGCACATCTTAGTAGTAGAATGCAATGAACGATTATAAGCAAATTCAATATGAGGCAAGCATTCCTCCCACATTTTCTTATTATTCTTCAAAACAGCCCTAAGCATAGTAGACAACGTTCTATTGACTACTTCAGTTTGTCCATCAGTTTGGGGGTGACAAGTAGTACTAAAAAGCAGTTTAGTCCCCAACTTAGCCCATAAACATCTCCAAAAGTGGCTAAGAAATTTAGTATCACGATCTGAAACAATAGTATTTGGCACACCAGGCAAACGAATAATTTCACGAAAGAACAAATCAGCAACATTAACAGCATCATCGCTTTTATGACATGGTATAAAGTGTGCCATTTTCGAGAATCTATCCACGACAACAAATATGCTATCCCTCCCCTTCTTTGTTCGAGGTAAACCTAAAACAAAGTCCATAGATATATCCTCCCAAGGAACACTAGGTACAGGCAAAGGCATATATAAACCATGAGGATTGAGTCGTGACTTAGCTTTTTGACATGTAGTGCAGCGAGCAATAAAACGCTCAACATCCCGTCTCATCTTTGGCCAAAAGAAATGTGTAGCAAGTACGTCCTCCGTCTTCTTCATGCCAAAGTGTCCCATTAATCCTCCTCCATGCGCCTCCTGCAACAACAAAAGACGAACGGAGCTAGCTGGAATGCATAGCTTGTTAGCACGAAACACAAATCCATCGTTAACGACGAACTTGTTCCACATTCTTCCTTCTTTACAATTCTGCATTACATCTTTAAAATCAGCATCATGCACATATTGATCTTTGATGGTCTCCAAACCAAATATTTTGAAGTCAAGTTGTGAAAGCATAGTATAGCGGTGAGACAATGCATCAACAATAACATTTTCTTTTCCCTTCTTGTGTTTAATGACATAAGGAAAAGTCTCAGTGTATTCAACCCATTTAGCATGTCTACGATTCAGTTTAGCTTGACTTTTAATATGTTTCAAAGATTCATGATCAGAATGTATAACAAATTCTTTGGGCCATAAATAATGTTGCCATGTTTCTAAAGTCCGAACAAGAGCATATAATTCTTTATCATAAGTAGAATAATTCAGACTAGGCCCACTCAATTTTTCAGAAAAGTATGCAACAGGTTTGCCATCTTGTAATAACACACCGCCTAATCCAATTCCACTAGCATCACATTCAAGCTCAAAAGTCTTATTAAAATCAGGAAGTTGGAGTAAAGGAGCATGTGTCAACTTATCTTTCAATACCGAGAAGGCTTCTTCCTGTGCGGTACCCCAAAGAAAAGGCACATCTTTCTTTGTAAGCTCATTGAGAGGTGCAGCAATGGTGCTGAAATCTCTCACAAAACGCCTATAGAATCCAGCGAGGCCAAGAAAACTCCTCACTTGTGTGACCGTTTTGGGCTGCGGCCAACTCTCAATAGCTTCAATCTTGGCTTTATCAACTTCAATTCCCTGTGGAGTAACAACATGGCCAAGAAAAGATACTCGGTCAGTGCAAAAGGTGCACTTCCCAAGGTTACCAAACAAACGTGCATCACGTAGAGCAATAAAAACAGCACGTAAATGTTCCAAATGTTCTTCCAAAGATCTGTTATAAATCAATATGTCATCAAAGTAAACTACCACAAATCGTCCAATGAAAGCACGTAAAACTTCGTTCATTAATATCATGAAAGTACTAGGTGCATTACTTAACCCAAAAGGCATGACTAACCACTCATATAATCCAAACTTAGTTTTAAATGTTGTTTTCCATTCATCTCCCAATTTCATACGAATTTGATGGTATCCACTACGCAAATCAACTTTGGGGAATATTGTAGAGCCACTCAATTCATCAAGCATATCTTCGAGCCTAGGAATAGGATGACGATAACGAACAGTAGTATTATTAATGCCTCTACAATCAACACACATACGTGATGTACCATCCTTTTTTGGCACTAGAATAATAGGAACAGCACAAGGACTAAGGGATTCGCGTATATAACCTTTGTCGAGAAGCTCTTGTACTTGACGCATAATCTCCTTCGTCTCCTCTGGATTGGTACGGTATGGTGCACGGTTTGGCAGTGAAACACCGGGAATTAAGTCAATCTGATGCTCAATCCCTCGAATAGGCGGTAATCCCGGTGGCACGTCTTGTGGAAAGACGTCAGCGAACTCCTGCAAAATGTTATTGACAGCAGGAGGCAAAGAGGAAGGCACGTCCTCGAATGAAAATAATGTCTCTTTGCACACAAAAGCATAGCAAACAGATTTGCTGAAATCTAGCTCATCAATATCAGATTTGGTGGCAAATAAACATGCACTTTTCAATTTAATTTCAGAAGCAACACTAGATGGTTTATTATTAGGCTTCATTTGTTGCTCAAAGTCTTTTGCCACAATCTGATTTTCACTCTTATTCTTGTCCTGTTTTGCTTTATTAGCTCTATTAATATGATCTTTCAAAATGGAATCAGGAGTCATAGGAAGCAAAGTAATATTTTTATCCTTACGAACAAGAGTATAGTGATTGTTTCTACCATGGTGTACAGAGTTTTTATCAAATTGCCATGGTCTACCAAGTAATAAGGAACATGCTTGCATAGGTACCACATCACAATCAACATAATCAGCATATGTAGAGATACTAAAATGCACACGAACAGTACGTGTTTCCTTAACCTTGCCGCTGTTGTTGAACCATTGGATGTAGTAAGGATGTGGATGTGGTCTTGTGGTGAGAGAAAGCTTCTCCACCATCTCCATGCTAGCCAAGTTGTTGCAGCTCCCTCCGTCTATTATGACGCGCACAGAACGTTCCTTCACAACTCCCTTGGTATGGAACAAATTGTGCCTCTGATTTTGCTCAGCTTGTGTGACCTGCACACTCAAAACACGTTGAGCAACTAAACATTCATACCTGTCAGCGTCTTCAGGAGCCATGTATTGCGTCTCATGATCAGAATCATCTCCACCATGTTCTTCACGTGTAATAAGAGCCAAAGTCTCCTCATCATAGTCACTAGCGGACTCATATCCACCATCCGCGGTAGCAATCAGCACACGCAGAGATTTGCATTCTCTCGCATAATGACCTCCTCCCTTACAACGACGACAAATAATATCACTTGTGTGCCCTGTTGATGCCATGGAAGAAGAAGAACTCTGTGCAGGCTCAGCAGGTGCGCTCTTGGCAGATAATAGTGGTTGTGCCTGTTTTCTTGTATCACGACTGGAGGAGGCACCTGATTGAGGTGCTGGTGCAGTTGAAGTAGAAGATGCACGTGGTGTCCATGATGAAGGTCGGCCTGCAGAAAAGTTAGATCGCGCCAATGCTTGTCGATCCTGCACTTCACGTTCAGCTTTACAAGCAAGATGGAATAAACGAGTGATATTAGTATACTCCTTATAGTCTAGAATGGTCTGAATCTCTCTATTTAATCCACCCAGAAAACGTGCAAGCATAGCTTCATTCTCCTCAACAATACCACATCTAATCATGCCAGTTTGTAATTCCTGATAATATTCTTCTACAGAATTTTTCCCTCGTCTTAAACGCTGCAATTTTTGAAGCAATTCACGTTGATAATATGGTGGAACCCAACGCGTACGCATAGCAGTTTTCAAAGCAGCCCAAGTAGTTGGAATAGGATATAATCTACAATGTTCAGACCACCATACACATGCAAAACTAGTGAAAGCACAAACAGCAGTAGCAACCCGTCTCTCCTCAGGATATTGTAAACATGTAAAACGTTGTTCAGTTTCTAACTCCCAAGTAAGATATATATCAGGAACATATCTACCCTCAAATGGTGGAATATTCAATTTTAGTTTAGGAATATGGACATCATCTCGTACCTGAGGTGGTGGTGCAGGCCTACCATTACGAATATATACCTAAGGTCGACCTGCTGGTGGTGGTGCTGGTGGGTGCACGTAGTTCTGATTTTGATCAACCTCATCCTCATTATCGCCCGCATACTCATCATCCTCCTGGGTACCAGCAGCAGCAGTAGCAGGAGCCAAAGAAGCATCAATAACAGGAACAGCAGCACCAGAAGTTTGGCCATCCTCAATAGGAACACGCTTCGCTCGTCCATACTGATTCGGAAGGATGCATTGTTGTTGGTGTTGCAGAGGTGCGATAGGTGCAGCCGGCGGTGGTGGTGGTAAATGCGCGAGCAATTTATTAAACTTGCTACCAAGCTTTGTTTCGAACGTCTTCTCCATGCCATCTATCTTCTCCATGGCCTCGTCAAATCTGTTTAGCACATCTTGCACCTGTCCACTCATCATTTGCTGAAATTTATCATGTAGCTGTTTGTTCGTCAGGTTCTCCCAATCAGTCTCATCGGCTTGTGATCCTACCATGGTTAGCAGCAAATAGAAACACACAAGAATATGATCCTACAGACTACTAAGAAGTGGTGGTGGTGTGTCACAAACCCGTCAAGCAAATCTCAAATTCTTACCAGTTCTTACCCAGTAGCTGGTGGTGATCGGCAACCGTTGTAGTCAAAACTCTCAAAGCTTGGATAGAGCGATTACCAGGGAGAGTCAAATGCACGACGTAGATGTATGTGGAACTGGGAAGGCTTATAATATGGTAGCAAAAGGGGTCAGCAAAAATCAATTCAGAGATGCAAAGTTGAATAAACGCTCAATGACGGTACTATGCTGGTCCTAAGCTAGACCGTGCTAGAGACGCGAGCCTAGAACACTAACAAAATCACGGCGCTGCACGTAAACAAGGGAAAAGCACTCTGTGGAATTTTTTTTTCGCTTTCTTTTTGCGCTCTTTTTTTTGCGCTGCTTTTTTTTGCGAAAAATCACTATAATGGCGAGTGTCTCAAAACTCTTCCTAGGTCAAACTGACAGGATGGGCACGAAATTTTTTCGACCAATTTTTTTTTTCGTTTTTTCGACTGCCCGGACCCAAAAACTGGAAACGGGTCAAAAAAACTTCCTATAATGGCACCTGTCTCAAAACACTCTGAAACACCTAAAAATAGGATAGCCAGAATTTTTTTCGGAAAATGCGTTTTCAAAAATTTTTGGGCCTAAACGGAGCGTGGTTTCCGGACTCTTTTTTTTCCGAAACCTACTCCGGCAAGGAAACACGAATCGGAATCTAGATGGATCTCGAAAACACACCTAATATGCAAGGAACTCGGATTGGTGGTGGATATATGGTGGTGGTATATGCAGCGGTGGTGGTATATGGCAGCGGTGGTAATATATGGATATGGATCGGTGGTGGTATATGGATACGGATTGGTGGTGGTATATGGATACGGATTCGGAGCGGTGGTGGTAGGTGACAGGGGCAATGATAATGGTGCGGTGGCGGCGTGACAACTTTTGACCAGAACTCGAAACTCTAAAAGACTAACGCTAAGACCAGCAACTAGACACGACGATGCAACCGCAAATTCAACAAAGCAAAACCCTAAAAAGATTATGCAAAGGCTCAGATTGGTTCGGATATGATGAACTAACCCTAATTTTTTTTGGCTTTTTCGTGGACTGTAGGTATGAAGAACAGACTCGATCTAAACTACGAAAAACTGTAAAATCTCACCGAGCAACCTAGAAATCTGATACCACTTGATAGAGGCAAAGGTGTCCCGTCTTTCGATGAGATGATGGATATCGCTTTGGTGGCAGTCGACTTTGACGATCCGACTACGAACGTGCGAGGACGTCGCGCCTTAGCAATCGCTAAACCAACTTCGAGAGGTTATTGACCACGCCGGAGCACGATCAACCTGACCACGAGGGTCTGTTTCCTGCAAGCAAACGAAGAACAAGCAAGAAACTGAGATTGCAATCTGGATATTGCGAATATAAGATGAAAGCTTTATTGATCAAGGTGGGGTTCTATGACGCCTTTGTCTGGTCGTTGAACACAAACGAAGTACGCGAAGTTGCAGCTATGGCGAACTTTTAATCTAAACAAAACCCAAAGTCTAAACGATGCCCTAAGGGCTGTATATATGGAGGAAGAGGGGGGAATTTCGTGGCCCTTGGTGGAGGGGTCCGAAATAAACCCTATCTCTTGTTTCCCCACACATACGGACTCTAAAAATAGCCTATACTTATGTATTTCGAAATTACATGGGCCTGGCCCAATAATAAGGTGACGCAGCACCTAAAATAGCCTCGGGACGAAATTTATGAAGTGGCATCTTGTATATTTTGTCCAAGGCTTCATGCATCATTTATGGTGGCTTCAAATTCCTGAAATCATCACTTGTAACTCCGTTCTTGTTCCCCTTGCGCATGCCATCATCTCCATGCTTGTTCTTGCTCCAATGTTCATCCTTCTCCAAGCTAGGCCCTTCATTTGTAAGCAAAACAAATGTATCCAATTTAGGCAGCATCATAGTCTCGTGAACATTAGAATCATTACCAAGGAACGAAAGTACCTGGTAATTTAGTTGGCGTGCACGAGCTCTAGTAATTGGTCCAGTATGTATAGCAGCACGGGCTGTGGGTGTAACAATTGTATTGATGTCCTCATCAATCTTGCACTTGTCCACTCATCATTTGCTGAAATTTATCATGTAGCTGTTTGTTCGTCAGGTTCTCCCAATCAGTCTCATCGGCATGTGATCCTACCATGGTTAGCAGCAAATAGAAACACACAAGAATATGATCCTACAGACTACTAAGAAGTGGTGGTGGTGTGTCACAAACCCGTCAAGCAAATCTCAAATTCTTACCAGTTCTTACCCAGCAGAAGGTGGTGATCGGCAACCGTTGTAGTCAAAACTCTCAAAGCTTGGATAGAGCGATTACCAGGGAGAGTCAAACGCACGACGTAGATGTATGTGGAGCTGGGAAGGCTTATAATATGGTAGCAAAAGGGGTCAGCAAAAATCAATTCAGAGATGCAAAGTTCAATAAACGCTTAACGACGGTACTGTGCTGGTCCTAGGCTAGACCGTGCTAGAGACGCGAGCCTAGAACACTAACAAAATCACGGCGCTGCACGTAAACAAGGGAAAAGCACACTCTGGAATTTTTTTTGCGCTCTTTTTTTTTGCACTATTTTTTTTTGCGAAAAGTCACTATAGTGGCGAGTGTCTCAAAACTCTTCCTAGGTCAAACTGACAGGGTGGTTTCCAGACTCTTTTTTTTTCGAAACCTACTCCGGCAAGGAAACATGAATCGGAAACTAGATGGATCTCGAAAACACACCTAATATGCAAGGAACTCGGATTGGTGGTGGATATATGGTGGTGGTATATGGCAGCGGTGGTGGTATATGGATACGGATTGGTGGTGGTATATGGATACGGATTCGGAGCGGTGGTGGTAGTTGATAGGGGCGATGATGATGGTGCGGTGTCGGCGTGACAACTTATGACCAGAACTCGAAACTCTAAAAGACTAACGCTAAGACCAGCAACTAGACACGACGATGCAACCGCAAATTCAACAAAGCAAAACCCTAAAAAGATTATGCAAAGGCTCAGATTGGTTCGGATATGATGAACTAACCCTAATAATTTTTTTTGGCTTTTTCGTGGACTGTAGGTATGAAGAACAGACTCGATCTAAACTACGAAAAACTGTAAAATCTGACCGAGCAACTTGGAAATCTGATACCACTTGATAGACGCAAAGGTGTCCCGTCTTTCGATGAGATGATCGATTTCGCTTTGGTGGAAGTCGACTTTGACGATCCGACTACGAACGTGCGAGGACGTCGCGCCTTAGCAATCGCTAAACCAACTCTGAGAGGTTATTGACCACGCCGGAGCACGATCAACCTGACCACGAGGGTCTGTTTCCTGCGAGCAAACGAAGAACAAGCAAGAAACTGAGATTGCAATCTGGATATTGCGAATATAAGATGAAAGCTTTATTGATCAAGGTGGGGTTCTGTGACGCCTTTGTCTGGTCGTTGAACACAAACGAAGTACGCGAAGTTGCAGCTATGGCGAACTTTTAATCTAAACAAAACCCAAAGTCTAAACGATGCCCTAAGGGCTGTATATATGGAGGAAGAGGGGGGAATTTCGTGGCCCTTGGTGGAGGGGTCCGAAATCAACCCTATCTCTTGTTTCCCCACACATACGAACTCTAAAAATAGCCTATACTTATGTATTTCGAAATTACATGGGCCTGGCCCAATAATAAGGTGACGCGGCACCTATCATAGCCTCGGGACGAAATTTATGAAGTGGCATCTTGTATATTTCGTCCAAGGCTTCATGCACCCATTATGGTGGCTTCAAAGTCCTGAAATCATCACTTGTAACTCCATTCTTGTTCCCCTTGCGCATGCCATCATCTCCATGTTGTGCTCCAATGTTCGTCCTTCTCCAAGCTAGGCCCTTCATTTGTAAGCAAAACAAATGTATCCAATTTAGGCAGCCTCATATTCTCATGAACATTAGAATCATTACCAAGAAACGAAAGTACCTGGTAATTTAGTTGGCGTGCACGAGCTCTAGAGCATTGGTCCAGTATGTATAACAGCAGGGGCTGTGGGTGTAACAATTGTATTGATGTCCTCATCATCAACACCTCACCTACAACACATGAGCGACGCTCCAAAGGTAACATAGGTGATGGTGCTTCTCTTGTCCCACTAGTGGACTCTCTTGACAAAGATTGCTACCATGATGTTGACCCACCTATTGCCATGCTTCATGCTAGTGAGACTTCTTCATGCCTTGACTTACCAATTTATGATGAATATGATGATGAGCATGTTGAGTTGCCTAGTTGTGATGCTATGCTTCATAGGATATCATGTGAAAATTCTATTGGTCACTTCATGTTCGAAAATCCATTGAACTTGTCATATGCTATGAGTGAGATCTCCCATATTGAATCATTTCAATCTCAACATAGTAACTATGCATGCCCCATTAAAATCAATCCCATTTGCACTTATGGCATAGATGAAGAGATGATGGTCATTGGCTTTTGCTTCTCTTGTGATGATATTGCCATGCTTCCTTTACATGATTTGCGCAATTCATCTACTATGTCATGCCATGATCACATTGTTCCAAATATGCATTGTTTTGGATGTTGTCAATATTCTCCATGTGATGTTCCTAGTAATGCTCATGAGGAGACCCCCATAGTTTCCTCATACATATTAGGAGATTTTGATGCATTCCATACTTTGCATGATTTCCATAATTGCTCGCACCATATGCTTTCCATGAATAACAATGCTCTCGAAATTTCTCACGATGCATTACATCCTTTGAGTCTCCATTATGCTATACATAACAACAAACCTATCATGATGGATGACATGTTTCTATATCACGCATCTCATTTATTTGAGCATTGGCTATTTTGTGCTAACCGACACATGCCCGTGCGCATCATGATGGATGATGTGTACATATACCATGCACACACAATTTTATCTTTGTCTTTGTTTTGTGTAGGTACTTATGAACACTCGTCAACCTCACAATCCCATTAGTTGACGACACGAGCTCTTGAGAGCAACGACGACTTGGGATTCCGTGGACTATCCTTACCACCGTTCCCTTCGCGCAAGGACTACGCGCATCTCTTCTACTTGGCTCTCACACGGCTATGGGCTATTTACCACTTGTCACCTTATGCCCATACTATCGTGTTCACTTTGCATGTTATTCGGGCTTCTATGCCTTTGCCATGCAACTGTGACCCTTGCTTGCATCTACCCATGATTGACCCTATGTGTATTTGCATGCTTGGTGGAGATCCTTGTTGCTATTGCCATGTTTATCATGTGCCCCATGCTATCGATGTTTGTTGTGTTGGGAGAGTCATGATGACCCATTGCTATTTACATATGGCTTCTCACCAATACATTCATGCTATGTTCCTCACATCTTGCTTTCATGCTTGTGCTATGACATGTGAATTATTCATGCCCACTATTTGCACACATGACATGCTTGCCATGATTCCTTCTAGTATGTTGCATCTTCGCACTACTAGCATGTTTAACTTGATCGGTATGATTGCTTGCTATGTTGCGTCACCCATGTTCCACTATTGCTTGCTTTCTTGGGTTGATGACATAGATGTTGATGCCTCTCACTTGATTTGTCATGATCATTGCCTCTTGTCTCCATTAGTTGCATCTCTAATATCACCTTGTATTGAGTGCCAACTTGGTATGCTTATTGATCTTGGAGACTTGGACACTTTACTTGTGATGCATGCTTGTTTGATTGAGCCTATTGCATTTGGTTGTTCTTGCATCATATGCCTCCATACTATGAAATGCTCCCTTGTACTTTCTTATGATGAGCATGATGCATACACTTGTTGGGTATCTTACCACACGAATGATAGGTTTTGCACTTCCGCTAACCTCATTTGTTTTTCCGAGTGTTTGTCATGTTCTTTCATTTTGGAGGATTCACAAGGCGGTGCCATTATGCGACATATTGGTTATGTGAAGGCATACATGATGTACAACTCCAACATCTTTGAGAACTTTCTTGAGGTGAACTCCTTCTCTTTGAGCCATCCTCAAATACACATATTGGATGGGTCACTCTTTCATTGTTGTTTCCTTCTTGTTGTCTACATGATACATCTCGTGAACGGAGGAGCGACATTGGAGATTGGCTACATGGACCTTCATATTGAGGAGCGCTCACACTTACTGGATGCACCTTCGAAACTCCACTCATGCCTCGACATCGAGCTTTGGTACACCAACACCTCCATATTGGTTGATTGTGCTCATACATGTCATGCTCGATGGACTTATCATACTCACCACAAGTTTGCACCCTATGCATGGATTGACTCACATTATGATTACCTTGTTGCATCTATTTCCATGTCATCCATGATATATGAGCTTGTGCACTTCCTTAGCAAATTTGTTGTGATCTTCCTTGATGGAATATTCATACATCATGATCATATTACCCATCATCAATTGCATGATAACATACACGTGTTGAGCATCCATTGCCATATTCATGCTATTGATAAACCATCTCACTATGACATCACTTTGCACCGTGGTTGCATTAATCATATTTACAACACATTTGTGTGCACAATGATTGCATTTCCTCCCATGAATGCTTTGCATCTCATTCTAGATCATCTTGATAAGCTTCATGCGCTTTGTCACGACCAATCTTGCCGCACGGACTCATTCTTACATGATGGACACTTTGTGTGCACTAACCAATGTATTTCCGAGTGTTGCTTGTGTTTGCTCTTTTTGCATGTCTATCACTCCGGCAACACCTTGGACTACTTGGATTGCGCCATGTCTTCAACTTCGTCCAACTACAAGTCCATCTACGACAACCGTTTCCATGGTGATGAGGATCACGATCCGAGGTCGGATCTTTCCCAAGGGAGGGGAGATGATGCGGAGCATCCCACGTTCATCCCCATGTACACTCCGACTACTCTGCAAACCCCAAGTGGACATACGACGAGACCTCGAACATACGCCATTGGACACAAGGTGAACTCGCTCCTCTCCGAACCTTCACTTCCCACATGTGAGACATGGTTACTACCTCAAATATGTGTGCTATGCATGACCAGGAACAAGGAGGAAGACCATGGACGAGCTAGCGAGGACGCCAAGTACAAGGACCAAGAGAAGGAGCTGCCGAAGAAGCTCCAGCGAGCGGACGTTCGGACGACACCGGACGACCGGCCTCTCACAGCGAGCGGACGTCCGGCCCTTGGCGGACGACCGGCGCCAGAAGACCCAGCCAACGCAGGCCCCCGTGAGCGGACTTCCGTCCAGGACCGGACAACCGGCCATACCTCCCAGCGAGCGGACGACCGGCCCCACCGGACGACCGGTGCTACGACACCCGAGCCGAATTAGCGGAAGTCCGGAGACTACCGGGCGTCCGGACGCCCATGAGCCACCGGACGACCGGACCCCAGCAGACGTCTGGTACCTGTCTGCGCACAGTGTTCGGGCCCGATGCCCATGTATCCTCTCTCTCACTTACCCCTTCGTGGACATAGACTATATATACTCCTCCACCTCCTCCTAATTAGATTTAGCGTTGATTTAGCTCAGATTAGAGATAGAGCTTCGCTCATCCATCGGATCTCCTCCTCGTGAGAGACCGCGGCCTCCTCAGAGAAGATCCTATCGGATTCAAGACCCCCTCGTGGGAAGATCCCCTTGTGGATTCAAGACCTCCTCACGGAGAAGATCGATTACCTTTGTATCCTTACCTTTGCTGACTTTGGATCTCGTGTATCTCTTTGTGTTCTTTGATCTAGCACTTGTGTGACCGATTCCTTGTTGGTTGAGTGTTTTCCCTCGTTCCTCCCCGTGATTTCCTCGTGTTCTTCCGCTCGTTCTTCGTGTTTCTCCGTAGGATCCACTCCAAACGTGAAAGATCGTCCACATAGGGTTCCACCCTACATCAAGAAGTATCCAAGTGGATGAGCAAAGGCTCTCACACAAAATGATCTAATCCAATGCTAAACCTAGAAAGAGGAAGGGGAAGGAGTATATATAGTCTAGGGGGGCGAAGAGGTACATGGGCTTCGGCCCTTCACTGTTCACACACAGGTGGAGCCGGATGTCCGGGCGTCGGGCCGGATGTCCGGGGCTTCCGGAGGCGCCGGATGTCCGGGCCAAGTCGTCGGATGTTTGGGCTGGAGGTGATAGTTTCTGTAGTTCCTCGTGCGTGGCGCTGGATTTCCAGGGGTTTGGCCGGATTTCCGGGAGGAGGCCGGATGTCCGGGCTGGACGCCGGATGTCCGGGCCCTATAGACTTGGCCGGCTTGGCTAATGCTGATGGCGATGCTCCAGGGGCCGGATGTCCGGGGCCTGGAAGGTGAACTTGTCCGTTTCATCTGGTTCTCTTCATCCGTGGAGTGGGCAGCTTGTCCGTATTCATGTGCATCCTCGGGAGGTTCTTCTTGACACCTAATCATGCATAGTATATCGGACTTAGGTAGTAGCCATGTCTCGAGAGGATCATATGAGATATCATTTAGGAGAGAAGTCACCTCGGTTTCGAGAGCTCTAGCACGTGCTCTAGTCATGGGTCCTCTTGAGGCTTGGTGAGGCGATGGTAGGTCCATGGGGATGACCAAGGGATGCTCCGCATCATCTCCCCCCTCCCCCCGTGTGAAAGATCTGACCTCGGATCAAAATCCTCATCACCATGGTACGGGGAGAGATCGGAGACGTTGAAGATGTCGCTCACGTTGTACTTGTCGCGTGGGAGGTCGATCTTGTAAGCGTTGTTGTTGTAGCGTGCGAGCACCTTGAAGGGTCCGTCGGCTCGAGGGAGAAGCTTGGACTTGCGTTCGTTGGGGAAGCGGTCCTTGCGAAGGTGTAGCCACACTAGGTGTCCAATGTTGAATATCATGTGTTGCTTGTTGATGTTGAGCTTGGACGCTACTCGTTGTACTTGGCGCTCGATGGTGTGCCTTGTATCTTCATGCATCTTCTTGATTTAGCTTGCTCATGCACTCGCATCCATGTTGGTGCGCTCTTGTAGAGGGAGAGGTAGAATGTCCAATGGGGACAACGGGTTGAAGCCGTAGACGACCTCGAAGGGGGACTTGCCGGTAGTTGAATGTCTTGCACGGTTGTAGGCATACTCGGTGATGGGTAGACACGCCTCCCACTCCTTGATGTTCCTCTTGATCAACACGCGAAGTAGAGTGGATAGTGTCCGGTTCGTCACCTCCGTTTGGCCGTCGGTTTGAGGATGGTATGCGGATGAGAACAAGAGCTTGATTCCGAGCTTGGCGCATAGAGTCTTCCAAAAGTAGCTCAAGAACTTCACGTCGCGGTCGGAGACAATTGTCTTTGGTACTCCATGGAGGCACAAGATTTCCCTACAAAAGAGATTTGCAATATGTGAAGCATCGTCTATCTTGTTGCACGGAATGAAATGTGCCATCTTAGAAAATTGGTCCACAACGACAAACACGGAATCCTTTCCATTTTGAGTTCTAGGCAAACCAAGTACAAAATCCATACTAATGTCTTCCCATGGTTGATAAGGAATAGGGAGAGGCATGTAAAGACCATGAGATTGAGCTTTAGACTTAGCTTTGTGACATGTAGAGCATCGGGTGGTGAAGCGTGAGACATCGCGGAACATCTTGGGCCAAAAGTAGTTCTTGGAGAGCATGGCGGAAGTCTTGTCGCGTCCAAAGTGTCCCATGAGTCCACCTCCATGAGCCTGTTGCAAAAGTAGCAAACAAAGAGAAGACTTGGGAATGCATAGTTTGTTAGCTCTCATAAGATAACCATCCTTAATGTAATATTGTTCCCAAGATGTATGCGTCAAACATTTAGCATAATGAGGTGCAAAAGATGGATCATTAGCATACAAGTCTTTTATGTGCTCAAAGCCGATAACATTCAACTCAAGTTTAACAAGCGTGCATATGCGTGAAAGTGCATCGGCAACTACATTTTCCTTACCCTTAATGTACTTGATCACGTATGGGAAAGATTCAATAAATTCACTCCATTTGGCATGTCGCTTGTTCAACTTAGTTTGACCTTTTAAGTACTTAAGCGTTTCATGATCGATATGGATGACAAACTCATGAGGTCTAAGATAATGTTCCCAAACATGTAGTACATGTACTAAAGCATGCAATTCTTTGTCATATGTGGGATAGTTAAGTTGAGCACCGGAGAGTTTTTCACTAAAATATGCAATGGCTCATTTTTCTTGCAATAAAACTCCACCAATTCCGGTACCACTTGCATCACAATGAACCTCAAAAGTTTTGTCAAAGTTAGGCAAAGCAAGAATCGGAGCATGAGTAAGCAAAGACGTGAGCTCATCAAAAGCGGTTGATTGCAAAGTTCCCCAAACAAAAGGAGTATTCTTCTTACTCAAAGCATGCAAAGGGGCGGCAATAGTGCTAAAGTTTTTGACAAAGCGACGATAAAAACCTGCAAGACCAAGGAAACTTCGCACTTGTTGTAAATTGGTGGGTTGGGGCCAAGTTTTAATTGCTTCAATTTAGTTTCATCAACATGGACACCCTTGGAAGAGACAACAAAACCTAAGAAAACCACTTTGTCAACGCCAAAAGTGCATTTTTTCAAGTTTGCATAAAGGCTTTCCTTGCGAAGAGTTTGCAACACAGATTTAACATGATAAATATGCTCTTTCATGGTTTTGCTAAACACAAGGATATCATCAAAGTAAACCACAACGAAGACTCCAATGTAAGGGCTAAGCACATGATGCATAAGACGCATGAAAGTTTCGGGTGCTTCCGACAAACCCATAGGCATCACTAACCACTCATATAAGCCAAATTTGGTTTTGAAAGCGGTTTTCCATTCATCACCTTCTTGAATGCGGATTTGATAATAGCCACTTTTAAGATCAAGTTTTGAGAAAAAGTTGGCTCCACTAAGTTCATCAAGCATATCATCTAAGCGAGGAATGGGGTGCCTATAACGCACGGTAATGGCGTTTATGGGTCTACAATCGGAACACAAGCGAAAACTGCCATCGGGTTTAGGTACAAGTATAACGGGAACGGCACATGGGCTTAAGCTTTCACGTACATGACCGTTGTCGATGAGTTGTTGTACTTGTCGTTGAATCTCCTTGGTTTCTTCGGGATTGACACCATATGGGGCTTTGTTTGGAAGTGGCGCTCCGGGGATGAGGTCGATTCGATGCTCAATGCCTCGTAGTGGAGGTAGACCCGGAGGTAGCTCATCGGGGAAGACATCTTTGAATTCCTGCAAAAGAGACTGAAACACTAAAGGTAACTCGTAAGAGGTGTTAGTTGTTGGCTCTCCATCTTTGCACACAAGGACGAAGTGTATCACACTCGACGGGTTCTCACACACTTCTCTCATCTCACTTTTGGTGGCAAATAGGATGAGCTTTTTCTCCCTAGGCGAAGAGGCGCTCAAGTTTGGCTTGTGGCTCTCACTCACTTTTGGGTGGGTCACTTTTTCACTCTTCTCTCCATGGTGGGTGGCTTGCTTGTCGGCTATCACTTGACTAGGAGACATAGGTCGTAGTACATATTCTTTTCCTTTCATCTTGAAACTATAGTGGTTGGTACGCCCGTTGTGGAAGACACCACGGTCGAATTGCCATGGTCGACCAAGAAGGAGGTGGCAAATGGTCATTGGGACCACATCACACTCCAAAGTGTCCTCATATGCACCAATTTTGAAGGATACTTGGACCGTATGCTCAACTCGTATAGTGCCGGAGTCACTTAGCCATTGAACCTTGTAGGGGTGCTGGTGCTTCTTCTTGACCAATTGGAGCTTGGAGCATAGTTCTTCACTTGCCAAGTTGTGGCAACTACCTCCATCGATGATGACCTTGCCGGACCTTCCATTGATGCCGGCCTTAGTTTGGAAGATGTGGCATCGTTGGTCTTCTTCTTGTTGATGTTGAAGTGTCAAGACTTTGGAGACAACGAGAGCGGGGCTCGAATCCTCATCACAAAAGACTTGATCATCTTCATCCTCGTTTACGCGCATTGAGTCATATGTGCCGTCGTCGTTGAGGATCATGGTGCGCTTGTTCGTGCATTGGTAAGCCTTGTGGCCTCGGCCGCCGCAAGTGAAACACTTGAAGGAACTTGTCTTGACGGTCTCATCGGTTGGAGTAGAAGATGAAGCACGCGGCTTGAAGTTGCTTGTAGTAGGAGGAAGACGACTTGAACTTGAGGAAGTTTTCTTGTAACTTGACTTGTCGTCGTTGCTTGGAGAAGGCTTGGTTGATGTAGATGTTGGAGGAGTCGATGAAGCTTGGATGTTGGAGAAGCCGTAGGTCTAGGATGAGTACTTGGCGTATTTGAAGTCATCTCGCACTTGACGTTCCGCCTTTGTAGCTTGATGCACGAGCTCAATGAGGATGGAATAGGGTTGGAAGTCGGCAATCTTCTTGATGGGATGATTGAGACCATTTAAGAAACGTGCCATTGTTTGCTCATCATCTTCCATGACATTGGCTCGAATCATGCCAATCTCCATTTCCTTGTAGTATTCTTCAACACTCTTTGTTCCTTGCTTGAGGAGTTGTAGCTTCTTGAAGAGATCGCGGTTGTAGTAGGTTGGCACAAAACGTGCGCGCATGACATCCTTCATTTGAGCCCAAGTGGTGATTGGAGGTTCACCTCTTGCTTGTCGGCGCTCAATGACTTGTTCCCACCATATGAGCACATAGTCTTGGAACTCTAGAGATGCCATTGCGATCTTCTTCTCTTCCTCAAAGTTGTGCAAACAAAAGATTTTGTCGACCTTCAATGCCCATGAGAGGTACTCTTCCGGATCATTGCTTCCATTGAACTTGGGCATTGTGAACTTGAGCTTGCCATAGCGTTGCTCTTCATTGTGTTGTTGGCGATGGTGATGATGATGCCCTTGACGTGGAGGGTAATCATCCTCATGTTGCTCTTGGCATGGAGGAAGTCCATGGTCAACTTGTTCTTGTTGAGGTTGAAGTTGAGGTAGAGCTTGACGAGCTTGTGGAGGAGCTTGTGGAGTTTGACGTTCTTGTGGAGGAGCTTGTGGAGCTTGTCGTTGCACACGCGGATGGTAGTTCCTCTCTTGGATTTCTTCTCGAAGAGCTTCCTCTTGATTGCACCATTCGCGATTGCGGTTGGCGATGGCTCGACTTGATTCTTGAAGGGCACGTTGCGCCTCAAGAGCTTGCGCTTCTCGTTGTTGTTGTTGAAGACGTTGAGCCTCGGCGTCTTGTTCTTCTTGGTGTAGACGCGCTCGTTCTTCTTCTTGGCGCCGTAGTCGTTGCCGTTCTTGAGCTTGAGCAAAAGCCACTTGGTTTGATTGAGGACGAGGGACTTGCTCATCGACTTGCTGTTGTGAATGTTTGTCATGTAGAGGGTTGCGAGGTGCATGACGGTCTTGATGCGCGGCTCGTCGATGAATGGTCGAAGACGGTGTACTTGAGCCAAAGAAGGTGTCATCGGAGTGTCGACTCGAGCGGCTCCGTCTTGAGGAGGAAGAAGTGGAATGATGCCGGTTCCTCATCAAGGCGCGAATCTCGTCCATTCTTGCATCATTTTCTTGCTTGTGAGAGTCGAACTTGTCGTCGAAGTAGTCTCTTGTATGTTGCTCGAAGAGTCGCAAGTCGGTGGCGAGGTTGTCGATGCGGTCGCTCATAGCTTGTTGCTCTTGGTGTAACGCCCTTTGAGCACCAAAGAGGTGGCTCTTTGTGACGAATGATGACATGTCGTCGCCGTTCTCGATGAGAGGTGGATTTGTAGAAGAACTTGGCCTATCCATCATACCAAGCAAAATGTAAGTGGTAGAAGGAGAAGAACTAATACCAATGTACCTTCGACCGATGTTGAAAATGAATCAAGTTCACCCAAATGCAGACAATGAAATAGCACTTTTGGTATCAATTCTTGTCGGTTCTCACACCTACACAAGTAAAAGCTTTTGTTGGAGCTTGGTTAGGATGGTGGCACAAAATTTGATGCAATTGAAAGCGAGATTCAATAATGTTGGAAAAGATTCACAAATTTGCAAATGCAACAAGTAGACCAAGCTAGTATGGGTACACGGAAACACGCACACAAATAGATAAGTGGGATTGTGCAATCCAAAAGTGAGCCAAAATGTGGAAACCACGAAAATGCTCTTGTTGCACAATACTAGAGAGACGCTAGCACGATTGCACAATAGGCGGATACGCAAACTTGTGCACAACCTACTAAGCAAAAATGCAACTATCTCTATCCCAAGTATGCTATATGCATGGTATTTCGGTGCAATGATCCAAGATGATCCAATATGACAATCTTAATGTAGTATGATGCTATGGTTCTTGCTCATAAGCTCTTTGATTATCTTTCCTCTTTGCTTAAAAGCTTGGGTGGCTCTTTCACTTTTGAGCTCTTTTCTCATGCAATATTTCACGAACCAAGATAGCAATTGTGTATGCGATGACAACTTTGTGACACAGAAGTGGATCCCAATATATGCACCACTATGGTATGGTATGTATGCTATGGAGTATGATCCCTAATGTGCACAAGTCACGTTGCCGGCAATACTCAATGGCTAGTCTCGATGGGTAAGCTATGCAAAATGAGGCAATGTGGGTTATCAATGCAATTGCAAGTTATGACAAAGATGTCGTCGAAGTTACCGTCCTTGGCAATGTTGAGTAGTCGATGGAGTTGAGCGGTGGTGATGATGACGTCGAACCGTACCTATATAGCCGAAACACAATAGGACACGGGAACCACAACTCAAATTTCAAAGACCAAAACGTATCAAAATCGACATAGGAGGTAGCAGTGAGCGGTGGTGGTGGTTGTGGGTATGCGGAAGAAGTCGTGGGCACGATGGCAAAATTTGGCGAAGGTATGGAGAAATGGGCGCGGGGGTGGAGTTGTTGTCTCCCACGGGCCGGATGTTCGGGCCAGGAGCCGGATATCCAGGGGACCGGATGTCCGGGGTACACGAGCTGGATGTCCGGGCTCTGGATCGGGGACGAACACGATGAACTCCATGGGAAAAAATGCAACTCCGGGCAAAATTCGGACGAATTGGTGGATGGAAAAGGGTGGGGAGGGTGGGGAAAACTAGATCCACACGCAGCAACACAAATCCATGGACCAAATCCAACAAAATTTCATCACACCAACAAATCACAAAAAAAATTTGGGGCTATTTTTGGTGGGGATTTTCGGATTTAGGACGAAAACAACAAAATCAAGCTAGAAAACACGGGGTAGGGGCTCCAAAAACGTGATCAACGTGGCTCATGATACCAAGATGATGTACGGTGGAACCCTAGAACGTCGATCTTTCACGTTTGGAGGGCATCCTACGGGAGAACACGAGGAACACGCGGAAATCACAAAGGGGAACCCGGGGAAAACGAGAGAGAAACACTAAACCGACATAGAATCAATCACACGAGTGCTAGATCATCACACACATAAGGTAGCACAAGGTTCAAGATCAACAAAGGAAAGGATATAACAGAACCGTTCTTCTCCGAGAGGAGGTGATGTGGAGCATCCCACGTTCATCCCCATGTACACTCCGACTACTCTCCAAGCCCCAAGAGGACATATGACGAGACCTCGAACATACGCCATTGGACACAAGGTGAATTCACTCCTCTTCGAACCGTCACTTTCCGCATATGAGACATGGTTACTACCTCAAACAGAAACGCTATGCATACTCAGGTACCAAGGACTTCACCGTGAAGAAGCTAGGGAGCAAGGAGAACCGGAAGCGGAAGACATACGTGAAGACGGAGAGGAAAAGCGCCAAGGACCAGACTGGCCGGACGATCCGGACAGAGCCCGGACAATCCGGACCCCCATCCGGACGATCCGGCTAATTCGAACGAAGACTACAGAAGCCTCCCCCCTGAAGCCGGATCATCCGGACCCTGTCCCGGATCATCCGGACCCTGCCCGGACGTCCGGACCGCCAGCCGGACATCCGGCCCTGCGCCTCCACCAGCCGAGTCTCCGGATCATCCGGGCCTCCACCCGGACCATCCGGACCAGCCCGGATCATCCGGCTTCGGACCCGGATCATCCGGCCAGCGCCTGTGTGCGCGTGTTGGGCTGAGCCCGTGTACCCCTCGACCCCCTAGCCTATAAATAGGACTCCTCCTCCTCCTTTTGAGACTTAGCATTGGATTAGCTCAGATTTGTGAGAGAGCCTTTGCTCATCCACTTGGATACTTCTCCTCGGAGTTCAGGACCTCTTCGGAGAAGATCCCCCAAGCGGATTCAAGACCCCCATCGTGGGAAGATCTCCTCGTGGATTCAAGACCTCCGTTAGGAGATGAACTGTCCTTTGTATCCTTACCTTTGTTGATTGTGGATCATATGTTACTCTATGTATTCGATGATCTAGCACTTGTGTGATCGATTCCTTGTTGGTTGAGTGATTCTCTCTCGTTTTCCCCGTGTTTTCCCTTTGTGCTTCCGCGTGTTCTTCGTGATTCCCCGTAGGATCCACTCCAAACGTGAAAGATCGACGCTATAGGGTTCCACCCTACATCTTATGGTATCATGAGCCACGTTGATCACGTTTTTTGATAGAGGCAAAGGTGTCCCGTCTTTCGATGAGATGGTGGATTTCGCTTTGGTGGAAGTCGACTTTGACGATCCGACTACGAACGTGCGAGGACGTCGCGCCTTAGCAATCGCTAAACCAACTCCGAGAGGTTATTGACCACGCCGGAGCACGATCAACCTGACCACGAGGGTCTGTTTCCTGCGAGCAAACGAAGAACAAGCAAGAAACTGAGATTGCAATCTGGATATTTGCGAATATAAGATGAAAGCTTTATGGATCAAGGTGGGGTTCTGTGACGCCTTTGTCTGGTCGTTGAACACAAACGAAGTACGCGAAGTTGCAGCTATGGCGAACTTTTAATCTAAACAAAACCCAAAGTCTAAACGATGCCCTAAGGGCTGTATATATGGAGGAAGAGGGGGGAATTTCATGGCCCTTGGTGGAGGGGTCCGAAATCAACCCTATCTTTTGTTTCCCCACACATAAGGACTCTAAAAATAGCCTATACTTATGTATTTCGAAATTACATGGGCCTGGCCCAATAATAAGGTGACGCAGCACCTAAAATAGCCTCGGGACGAAAATTATGAAGTGGCATCTTGTATATTTCGTCCAAGGCTTCATGCACCCATTATGGTGGCTTCAAAGTCCTGAAATCATCACTTGTAACTCCGTTCTTGTTCCCCTTGCGCATGCCATCATCTCCATGCTTGTTCTTGCTCCAGTGTTCATCCTTCTCCAAGCTAGGCCCTTCATTTGTAAGCAAAACAAATGTATCCAATTTAGGCAGCATCATATTCTCATGAACATTAGAATCATTACCAAGAAACGAAAGTACCTGGTAATTTAGTTGGCGTGCACGAGCTCTAGTAATTGGTCCAGTATGTATAGCAGCAGGGGCTGTGGGTGTAACAATTGTATTGATGTCCTCATCATCCTCCCCTTCTTGAAATGAAGTCGTCCTCGACGGAAGTTCATCTTCCTCACCCAAATAAGGCTTCAAATCTGCAATGTTAAAAGTGAGACTAACCCCAAAATCTGCAGGCAGCTCCAGTTTATATGCATTATCATTTATTTTCTCTAACACCTTAAAGGGACCATCAGCACGTGGCATTAACTTTGATTTGCGCAAATCAGGAAATCTATCCTTACGCAAATGTAACCAAACAAGATCTCCAGGTGCAAACACAACCTTTTTTTCTACCCTTATCTCCAGCAAGTTTATATTTAGCATTCATACACTCAATGTTTTCCTTAGTTAACTCATGCATTTTTAAAATCAATTCAGCACGTTGTTTAGCATCAAAATTAACCTTCTCCGAAGATGGAAGAGGCAACAAATCAATAGGTGCACGAGGTAGGAAACCATACACAACTTCAAAAGGGCACATCTTAGTAGTAGAATGCAATGAACGATTATAAGCAAATTCAATATGAGGCAAGCATTCCTCCCACATTTTCTTATTATTCTTCAAAACAGCCCTAAGCATAGTAGACAACGTTCTATTGACTACTTCAGTTTGTCCATCAGTTTGGGGGTGACAAGTAGTACTAAAATGCAGTTTAGTCCCCAACTTAGCCCATAAACATCTCCAAAAGTGGCTAAGAAATTTAGTATCACGATCTGAAACAATAGTATTTGGCACACCATGCAAGCGAATAATTTCACGAAAGAACAAATCAGCAACATTAACAGCATCATCGCTTTTATGACATGGTATAAAGTGTGCCATTTTCGAGAATCTATCCACGACAACAAATATGCTATCCCTCCCCTTCTTTGTTCGAGGTAAACCTAAAACAAAGTCCATAGATATATCCTCCCAAGGAACACTAGGTACAGGCAAAGGCATATATAAACCATGAGGATTGAGTCGTGACTTAGCTTTTTGACATGTAGTGCAGCGAGCAATAAAACGCTCAACATCCCGTCTCATCTTTGGCCAAAAGAAATGTGTAGCAAGTACGTCCTCCGTCTTCTTCACGCCAAAGTGTCCCATTAATCCTCCTCCATGCGCCTCCTGCAACAACAAAAGACGAACGGAGCTAGCTGGAATGCATAGCTTGTTAGCATTAAACACAAATCCATCATTAACAACAAACTTGTTCCACATTCTTCCTTCTTTACAATTCTGCATTACATCTTTAAAATCAGCATCATGCACATATTGATCTTTGATGGTCTCCAAACCAAATATTTTGAAGTCAAGTTGTGAAAGCATAGTATAGCGACGAGACAATGCATCAGCAATAACATTTTCTTTTCCCTTCTTGTGTTTAATGACATAAGGGAAAGTCTCAATGAATTCAACCCATTTAGCATGTCTACGATTCAGTTTAGCTTGACTTTTAATATGTTTCAAAGATTCATGATCAGAATGTATAACAAATTCTTTGGGCCATAAATAATGTTGCCATGTTTCTAAAGTCTGAACAAGAGCATATAATTCTTTATCATAAGTAGAATAATTCAGACTAGGCCCACTCAATTTTTCAGAAAAGCATGCAACAGGTTTGCCATCTTGTAATAACACACCTCCTAATCCAATTCCACTAGCATCACATTCAAGCTCAAAAGTCTTATTAAAATCAGGAAGTTGGAGTAAAGGAGCATGTGTCAACTTATCTTTCAATACCGTGAAGGCTTCTTCCTGTGCGGTACCCCAAACAAAAGGCACATCCTTCTTTGTAAGCTCGTTGAGAGGTGTAGCAATGGTGCTGAAATCTCTCACAAAACGCCTATAGAATCCAGCGAGGCCAAGAAAACTCCTCACTTGTGTGACCGTTTTGGGCTGCGGCCAACTCTCAATAGCTTCAATCTTGGCTTTCTCAACTTCAATTCCCTGTGGAGTAACAACATAGCCAAGAAAAGATACTCGGTCGGTGCAAAAGGTGCACTTCCCAAGGTTACCAAACAAACGTGCATCACGTAGAGCAATAAAAACAGCACGTAAATGTTCCAAATGTTCTTCCAAAGATCTGCTATAAATCAGTATATCATCAAAATAGACTACCACAAATCGTCCAATGAAAGCACGTAAAACTTCGTTCATTAGTCTCATGAAAGTACTAGGCGCATTAGTTAACCCAAAAGGCATGACTAACCACTCATATAATCCAAACTTAGTTTTAAATGCTGTTTTCCATTCAGCCCCCAATTTCATACGAATTTGATGGTATCCACTACGCAAATCAACTTTGGAGAATATTGTAGAGCCACTCAATTCATCAAGCATATCATCGAGCCTAGGAATAGGATGACGATAACGAATAGTAATATTATTAATGCCTCTACAATCAACACACATACGTGATGTACCATCCTTTTTCGGCACTAGAATAATAGGAACAGCACAAGGACTAAGGGATTCGCGTATATAACCTTTGTCGAGAAGCTCTTGTACTTGACACATAATCTCCTTCGTCTCCTCTGGATTGGTACGGTATGGCGCACGGTTTGGCAGTGAAGCACCGGGAATTAAGTCAATCTGATGCTCAATCCCTGGAATAGGTGGTAATCCCGGTGGCACGTCTTGTGGAAAGACGTCAGCGAACTCCTGCAAAATGTTAGTGATAGCAGGAGGCAAAGAGGAAGGCACGTCCTCGAATGAAAATAATGCCTCTTTGCACACAAAAGCATAGCAAACAGATTTGCTGAAATCTAGCTCATCAATATCAGATTTGGTGGCAAATAAACATGCACTTTTCAATTTAATTTCAGAAGCAACACTAGATGGTTTATTATTAGGCTTCATTTGTTGCTCAAATTCTTTTGCCACAATCTGATTTTCACTCATATTCTTCTCCTGTTTTGCTTTATTAGCTCTATTAATATCATCTTTCAAAATGGAATCAGGAGTCATAGGAAGCAAAGTAATATTTTTATCCTTATGAACAAGAGTATAGTGATTGTTTCTACCATGGTGTACAGAGTTTTTATCAAATTGCCATGGTCTACCAAGTAATAAGGAACATGCTTGCATAGGTACCACATCACAATCAACATAATCAGCATATGTAGAGATACTAAAATGCACACGAACAGTATGTGTTACCTTAACCTTGCCGCTGTTGTTGAACCATTGGATGTAGTAAGGATGTGGATGTGGTCTTGTGGTGAGAGAAAGCTTCTCCACCATCTCCATGCTAGCCAAGTTGTTGCAGCTCCCTCCGTCTATTATGACGCGCACAGAACGTTCCTTCACAACTCCCTTGGTATGGAACAAATTGTGCCTCTGATTTTGCTCAGCTTGTGTGACCTGCACACTCAAAACACGTTGAGCAACTAAACATTCATACCTGTCAGCGTCTTCAGGAGCCATGTATTGTGTCTCATGATCAGAATCATCTCCACCATGTTCTTCACGTGTAATAAGAGCCAATGTCTCCTCATCATAGTCACTAGCGGACTCATATCCACCATCCGCGGTAGCAATCATCACACGCGGAGATTTGTATTCTCTCGCATAATGACCTCCTCCCTTACAACGACGACAAATAATATCACTTGTGTGCCCTGTTGATGCCCTGGAAGAAGAAGAACTCTGTGCAGGCCCGGCAGGTGCGCTCTTGGCAGATAATGGTGGTTGTTCCTGTTTTCTTGTATCACGGCTGTAGGAGGCACCTGATTGAGGTGCTGGTGCAGTTGAAGTAGAAGATGCACGCGGTGTCCATGATGAAGGTCGGCCTGCAGAAAAGTTAGTTCGCGCCAATGCTTGTCGATCCTGCACTTCACGTTCAGCTTTACAAGCAAGATGGAATAAACGAGTGATATTAGTATACTCCTTATAGTCTAGAATGGTCTGAATCTCTCTATTTAATCCACCCAGAAAACGTGCAAGCATAGCTTCATTCTCCTCAACAATACCACATCGAATCATGCCAGTTTGTAATTCCTGATAATATTCTTCTACAGAATTTTTTCCTTGTCTTAAGCGCTGCAATTTTTGAAGCAATTCACGTTGATAATATGGTGGAACCCAACGCGTACGCATAGCAGTTTTCAAAGCAGCCCAAGTAGTTGGAATAGGATATAATCTACAATGTTCAGACCACCAGACACATGCAAAACTAGTGAAAGCACAAACAGCAGCAGCAACCCGTCTCTCCTCGGGATATTGTAAACATGTAAAACGTTGTTCAGTTTCTAACTCCCAAGTAAGATATATATCAGGAACATATCTACCCTCAAATGGTGGAATATTCAATTTCAGTTTAGGAATATGGACATCATCTCGTACCTGAGGTGGTGGTGGAGGCCTACCATTATGAATATATACCTGAGGTCGACCTGGTGGTGGTGGTGCTGGTGGCTGCACGTAGTTCGGATTTTGATCAACCTCATCCTCATAATCTCCCACATAATCATCATCCTCCTGGGTACCAGCAGCAGCAGTAGCAGGAGCCAAAGAAGCACCAACAGCAGTAGCAGCGGCACCAGAATTTTGTCCTGGCTCAATAGGAACACGCTGTGCTCGTCCATACTGATTCGGAAGGGGGCGTAGTTGTTGTTGTTGCAGAGGTGCGACAGGTGCAGCCGGTGGTGGAAGACGCGCAAGCAGTTCATTAAATCTGTTATCGAGCTTTGTTTCGAACGTCTTCTCAAGGCCAGTAATCTTCTCCATGGCCTCTTCAAAATTGTTCAGCACATCTTGCACCTGTTCAGTCATCATTTGCTGAAACTTATCATGAAGCTCCTTGTTCGATAAGTTCTCCCAGTCAGTCTCGTCGGCTTGTGATCCTGGCATGGTTAGCAGCAATAGAAACACACAAGAATATGATCCTACAGACTACTAAGAAGTGGTGGTGGTGTATCACAAACCCGTCAAGCAAACCTCAAATTCTTACCAGTTCTTACCCAGCAGCAGGTGGTGATCGGCAACCGTTGTAGTCAAAACTTCTCAAAGCTTGGATAGAACGATTACCAGGGAGAGTCAAACGCACGACGTAGATGTATGTGGAGCTGGGAAGGCTTATAATATGGTAGCAAAAAGGGTCATTAATAATCAATTCAGAGATGCAAAATTGAATAAACGCTCAACGACGGTACTGTGCTGGTCCTAGGCTAGACTGTGCTAGAGACGCGAGCCTAGAATACTAACAAAATCACGGCGCTGCACGTAAACAAGGGAAAAGCACACTCTCGAATTTTTTTTTCGCTCTTTTTTTGCGCTGCTTTTTTTTTGCGCTGCTCTTTTTTTTGCGAAAAATCACTATAATGGCGAGTGTCTCAAAACTCTTCCCAGGTCAAACTGACAGGATGGGCACGAAATTTTTGTGACCAAATTTTTTTTTGACTGCCCGGACCCAAAAACTGGAAACGGGTCAAAAAAAACTTTCTATAACGGCGACTGTCTCAATACGCTTAGAAACACCTAAAAATAGGATAGCCAGAAATTTTTTTGTCAAGTGCGTTTTCCGAAAATTTTGGGCCTAAACGGAGGGTGGTTTCCGGGCTCTTTTTTTTGTTGGAAACCAACCTCTTCTACGGACGGCAAAAGATTGCTGGAATCCGAAGCCTACTCAGACAAGGAAACACGAATCGGAAATTAGATGGATCCCGAAAACAAACCTAATATGCAAGGAACTCGGATTGGTGGTGGATATATGGTGGTGGTATATGGCAGCGGTGGTGGTAGCGGTGGTAGTATATGGATATGGATCGGTGGTGGTATATGGACACGGATTGGTGGTGGTATATGGATACGGATTCGGAGCGGTGGCGGATAAGCGGTGGTGGTAGATGGCAGGGACGATGATGATGGTGCGGTGGCGGCGTGACAACTTATGACCAGAACTCGAAACTCCAAAAGACTAGACTCTAAGACCAGCAACTAGACACGACGATGCAACCGCAAATTCAACAAAGCAAAACCCTAAAAAGATTATGCAAAGGCTCAGATTGGTTCGGATATGATGAACTAACCCTAATTTTTTTGTGGCTTTTTCGTGGACTGTAGGTATGAAGAACAGACTCGATCTAAACTACGAAAAACTGTAAAATCTCACCGAGCAACCTGGAAATCTGATACCACTTGATAGAGGCAAAGGTGTCCCGTCTTTCGATGAGATGGTGGATTTCGCTTTGGTGGAAGTCGAATTTGACGATCCGACTACGAACGTGCGAGGACGTCGCGCCTTAGCAATCGCTAAACCAACTCCGAGAGGTTATTGACCACGCCGGAGCACGATCAACCTGACCACGAGGGTCTGTTTCCTGCGAGCAAACGAAGAACAAGCAAGAAACTGAGATTGCAATCTGGATATTTGCGAATATAAGATGAAAGCTTTATGGATCAAGGTGGGGTTCTGTGACGCCTTTGTCTGGTCGTTGAACACAAACGAAGTACGCGAAGTTGCAGCTATGGCGTACTTTTAATCTAAACAAAACCCAAAGTCTAAACGATGCCCTAAGGGCTGTATATATGGAGGAAGAGGGGGGAATTTCGTGGCCCTTGGTGGAGGGGTCCGAAATCAACCCTATCTTTTGTTTCCCCACACATACGGACTCTAAAAATAGCCTATACTTATGTATTTCGAAATTACATGGGCCTGGCCCAATAATAAGGTGACGCAGCACCTAAAATAGCCTCGGGACGAAAATTATGAAGTGGCATCTTGTATATTTCGTCCAAGGCTTCATGCACCCATTATGGTGGCTTCAAAGTCCTGAAATCATCACTTGTAACTCCGTTCTTGTTCTTGCTCCAATGTTCATCCTTCTCCAAGCTAGGCCCTTCATTTGTAAGCAAAACAAATGTATCCAATTTAGGCAGCATCATATTCTCATGAACATTAGAATCATTACCAAGAAACGAAAGTACCTGGTAATTTAGTTGGCGTGCACGAGCTCTAGTAATTGGTCCAGTATGTATAGCAGCAGGGGCTGTGGGTGTAACAATTGTATTGATGTCCTCATCATTTTTGGAGCCCCTACCCCGTGATTTCTAGCTTGATTTTGTTGTTTTCGTCCTAAATCCGAAAATCCCCACCAAAAATAGCCCCAATTTTTTTTTGTGATTTGTTGGTTTGATGATGTTTTGTTGATTTTGATCCGTGGATTTGCTTGGTTTCAAGTGGATCTAGCATTTCCCCAAGTTTCCCCACCTTCCATCCACGAAATCCCTCAAATTTTGCCCCGAAAATCATCCATTTCCGCCCAAAAATTCGTCCCCGAGAGGAAATCCCGAGCAGTTTGACCTGCCCGGATCATCCGGACCTTCTCCCGGATCATCCGGACACCTCCCGGATCAGCTGGACCCTCTCCCAGACGTCCGGATACCCCACGCACCCAGAAAACAGAACCAGAGCTGACGAACCCGGATCATCCGGATGTACACCCGGATCATCCGGACCTAGCCTGGATCATCCGGATCTCCTCCCGGATGTCCGGTCAACCCTGACACTGCTTCGGCTGAAATCTTGTTTTGGTTGTAACTAATTCATCCGAAGTCCGTTTTTGACGTTCTTTAGCTCGTTTTGAAGCTATTGACATCCCCCATCCCACAAAAATACCACAAACACCATTTGACACCATCATATTTTCGGGATTTTGGCATCTTTGCCTAGGGCTTCCACCATATCATCCGCATAGCCACCACCGACTTCCGCAACCTAACCCATTTTGTTCCCCATTGCATATGTGGTTGTATGAGTTGTGATTAGAGTCTCCTAAGGTGTTTCGGCTACTTAGGGACGATTACTTCTTCATCAACCACCACCACCACTTCCACATAACCTTGCCCATCATACACTTCCACCAACCCAACTTAACCCAATTGTTGTTTGAACTTGTTCGAGTTGTGGCTTGTGTCTCCTAAGGTGTTTCGGCTACTTAGGGACGGCAACTTCAACTTCGACACGTGTATAGACCATCATTTCACTTCCACATTGCCAAGTGCAAACCACCACCGCATTTCCGCTACCACCATTTTGACATTTGACGTGTGAGATTTTGAGTTCACGGTTTTTCCGTTTCCTAAGGTGTTTCGGCTACTTAGGGACGAGTCTCCATCATCTTGGTATCTACATCAAGAACACCGCTACTCATCATTGTCGGACGGTAACCTCCATATCATCTTGGTATCATGGTATCCCTCCATTGTATATTCCATTGCTATTGTATTGTTAACCCCTAGCCTTACTTTTGCGTCGCTTGCCTATCGAGACTAGCCATTTGAGTATTGCCGGCAACGTTACTTTTGCACATTAGTGATCATACTTCCCATAAGCATACATACCATATCATCGTGGTGCATATATTGCTATCATATCTTATGTCACAAGTTTGTTCCCGCATATACACAATTGCTATCTTGGTTTGTGCATTGTGCAAAGTGGTCATAGAAAAAAAAGAAATAAAGCTTTTAAGCAAAAGAGAAAGAGAGCAAAGAAGCTTGTAAGCAAGTGCCATAGCATCATACCACATTGCATTTAAGATTGTCATATCCGATCATCTTGGATCATCTTGAGAGAAACACCGGGAACCATACATACATAGCATACTTGGGATAGAAAGTTTATCCATTTTGCATCTTATAGGTTGTGCACAAGTGTCGTATCCGCCTATTGAGCAATCGTGCTAGCGTCTCTCTTGAGTTGTGCAACACGAGCGTTTTCCGTGGATTCCACATTTTGTGCTCATTCCTTGGTTGCACGACCCCATTTATCTATCCGTGTGTGCGTTTCCGTGTGCCTTCCATATTGCTATTAGTCTACTTGTTTCACTTGCGAATTTGTGAATCTCTTTCAACATTATTGACTCTTGCTAACATTTTGCATTAAACTTTTGTGCCACTATCCTCACCGAGCTCCACTATAAGCTTTACTTGTGTAGGTGTGAGAACCGACAAGGATTGGTACCAATAGTGCTATTTCATTGTCCGCATTTGAGTGAACTTGATTCATTGTCAACATCGGTCAAGGTACATTGGTATAAGTTCTTCTCTTTCTCCCACTCATATTTGCTCGAGTCTTGTGATGGATAGGCAAGGCATTTCCTCTCCGGTCCTCGACAACAACGATGGCGTGAACAACTACATAACCAAAGCGTCTATCTTCGATCTACAATGACAAGTGCAAGGCACACAATCAAGATTGCGAGAGCGCATCGAGAACATCTCCATCGACATTCATCACTCCGAAGCAAGGAGAAGGGACTACTTCGACAAGAAGCTTGCCGCACATAAAGAGGAGCAAGATGCAAGGATGGAAGAGATTCGGGCCTTGATCAAGTCTTCTTCCACTTCATCATCCTCAAGACGACGACGGTCAAGCCACAAGTCTTCGGGGCGCGAAAAAGATGCAAATGCAAATTGTCCTCGTCCACATCTACATGGCGACCATCATCACGTTCGTGATCCACATCGTCATGAAGTGCAAGTCACCTCCAAGCATCATGTGCACGACGACGACGAACGACATCTACTACGAGCTCAAGCACGACAACGACATCATCATCATGAAGATGCTCCACAAGCGCAAGTGCACAAGTCCCAACAAGCCCTACTTCACGCCAAGTCCAAGCTTCAAGAGCACAAAAGAAGACCGCGAGATGACCACCACCAAGACGGCGCTACGGCTACATCAACCACTTCGGCATCTTCGCCAAGTGTTCTCAAGGCATCTTCTCCTATGGACGTACGGCATCTTCGCCTACTTCCCACAAGTACGCCTACAACGACTTCATCAAGTCCAAGGCGACCACATACAAGTGAGGGTGACACTTCCATCTTCGGAAGCCCCCCAAGGAAGATGGCCGAGCATGGGAAATTCCCTTCGGTCATGGAGACGAGCTACGAGGTGCCACATCATATGGGCCTCCAACACCAAGACGGTGACAAGACGGTTGAGCAAGGGCCATCCCCTTCGACAACGGCGACGAGCGCGAACCTCTTCAACACCATGAAGACGGCGCCCACATTAGACTCATACTCCGAGTCAAGCTACGCGACCGCGCATGGAGACATTTGCACCTACACCTCTCCGACACCCACATATGAAGAGATGTCCAAAGTGCCATGTGAGGAGAGCCACCACCACATGAGTGACATGAGTGACTCCACCATACGTGACATTGAGAGCATTTCCTATGAGAGGATGAGTGTGACCACCACTAGCCCCACACATGAGAGCATGCAACACATCCTATGTGAGGTTGAGAGCCATTTGAGCGACTCCACCTACCATACGAGTGAGAGCATCCTTGAGGGAGTGAGTGAGCCACAACACTTAGTGAGTGAGGTAGTTGACACAGCATGTGAGGCCACTATGATTTCTAACGACTTAACCTCTACTCCTAGTGTGTTCTCTTCTTTGGTGCTAGGTCTCCTACATGACGACATGCCTATCCTCGACGAGTCCATCCCTCCAATGGAAACACCGATGGCCATGGTGGATGATGATACACCCCCCACATGGTTCCATCAAGATGAAGATGACAACGAATGGATCTTCAACACCTCACCTACAACACATGAGCGACGCTCCAAAGGTAACATAGGTGATGGTGCTTCTCTTGTCCCACTAGTGGACGCTCTTGACAATGATTACTCCCATGATGTTGACCCACCTATTACCATGCTTCATGCTAGTGAAACTTCTTCATGCCTTGACTTACCTATTTATGATGAATATGATGATGAGCATGTTGAGTTGCCTAGTTGTGATGCTATGCTCCATAGGATAACATGTGAAAATTCTATTGGTCACATCATGTTTGACAATCCATTGACCTTGTCATATGCTATGAGTGAGATTTCCCATATTGCTTCATTTCAATCTCAACATAGTAACTATGCATGCCCCATTAAGATCAATCCCATTTGCACTTATGGCATAGATGATGAGATGATGGTCATTGGCTTTTGCTTCTCTTGTGATGATATTGCCATGCTTCCTTTACATGATTTGTGCAATTCATCTACTATGTCATGCCATGATCACATTGTTTCGAATATGCATTGTTTTGGATGTTGTCAATATTCTCCATGTGATGTTGCTACTCATGTTCATGAGGAGACCCCCATAGTTTCCTCATGCATATTAGGAGATCTTGATGCATTTCATACTTTGCATGATTCCCATGATTGCTTGCACCTTATGCATTCCATGAATAACAATGCTCTAGATATTTCTCATGATGCATTACACAATTTGAGTCTCCATTATGACATACATAATAACAAACCTCTCATGATGGATGACATGTTTCTATATCACGCATCTCATTTATTTGAGCATTGGCTATTTAGTACTAACCGACACATGCACGTGCGCATCATGATGGATGATGTGTACATATACCATGCACACACAATTTTTCCTTTGTCTTTGTTTTGTGTAGGTACTTATGAACACTCGTCAACCTCACAATCCCAAGAGTTGACGAAACGAGCTCTTGAGAGCAACGATGACTTGGGATCCCGTGGAAATCCTTACCACCGTTCCCTTCGCGCATAGACTATGCGCATCTCTTTTACTTGGCTCTCACACGGCTATGGGCTATTTACCACTTGTCACCTTATGCCCACACTATTGTGTTCACTTTGCATGTTATTCTTGTTTCTATGCCTTTGCCATGCAATTGTGACCCTTGCTTGCATCTACCCATGATTCACCATTATGATATCCCTATGTGTACTTGCATGCTTGGTGGAGATCCTTGTTGCTTTTGCCATGTTTATCATGTGCCCCATGCTATTGATGCTTGTTGTGTTGTGAGAGTCATGATGCCCCATTGCTATTCACATATGGTCTCTCGCCAATACATTGATGATATTTTGCTCATATCTTGCTTTCATGTTTGTGCTATGTCATGTCCATTATTTATGCCCACTATTTGCACACATGACATGCTTGCCATGATTCCTTCTAGTATGTTGCATCTTCGCACTACTAGCTTGCTTGACGTGATTGCTATGATTGCTTGCTTGGTTGCATCACCCATGTTCCACTATCACTTGCTTTCTTGGGTTGATGACACATATGCTCATGCCTCTCACTTGATTTGTCATAATCATTGCCTCTTGTCTCCATTAGTTGCATCTCTCATATCACCTTGTATTGAGTGCCAACTTGCTATGCTTATTGATCTTGGAGACTTGGACACTTTACTTGTGATGCATACTTGTTTGATTGAGCCTCTTGTATTTGGTTGTTCTTACATCATAAGCCTTCATACTATGAAATGCTCCCTTGTCCATTCTTATGATGAGCATGATGCATACACTTGTTGGGTATCTTACCACACGAATGATAGGTTTTGCACTTCCGCTAACCTCATTTGTTTTTCCGAGTGTTTGTCATGTTCTTTCATTTTGAAGGATTCACAAGGCGGTACCATCACGCGGCATATTGGTTATGTGAAGGCATACAAGATGCCTACATCAACCTTGTGACACTCTTAAAGGTGAACTCCTTCTCTTTGAGCCATCCTCAAATACGCATATTGGATGGGTCACTCTTTCATTGTTGTTTCCTTCTTGTTGTCTACATGATACATCTCGTGAACGGAGGGACGACATTGGAGATTGGCTACATGGACCTTCACATTGAGGAGCGTTCGCACTTATTGGATGCACCTTCGGTCTTCCACCCATGCCTCGACATCGAGATTTGGTACACCAACACATCCATATTTGTTGATTGTGCTCATATATGTCATGCTCGATGGACATATCATACTCACCGCAAGTTTGCACCGTATGCATGGATTGACTCACTTTATGATTGCCTTGTTGCATCTTGTATTCCCATGTCATCCATGATATATGATCTTGTGCATTTCCTTAGCAAATTTGTTGTGATCTTCCTTGATGGCATATTCATACATCATGATCATATTGTCCACCATCAATTGCATGATAGCTTACACATATTGAGCATCCATTGCCATATTCATGCTATTGATGAACCGTCTCTCTATGACATCATTTTGCACAATGGTAGAATTTGTCGCTTTGTGCACCATGCTAATTATCCCATGAATGCTTTGCATATCATTCTATATCATCTTGATAAGCTTCATGCGCTTTGTCATGCAATATCTTGCCGCACGGACTCATTCTTACATGATGGACACTTTGTGTGCGCTAACCATGGTATTTCCGAGTGTTTCTTGTGTTTGCTCTTTTTGCATGTTTACCACTCCGACTACACCTCGGAATACTTGGATTGCGCCATGCCTTCAACTTTGTCCAACTACAAGTCCGTCCACGACAACCGTTTCCATGGTGATGAGGATCACGATCCGAGGTCGGATCTTTCACAAGGGGGGGGGGCATATGATGCGGAGCATCCCACGTTCATCCCCATGTACACTCCAACTACTCTCCAAGCCCCAAGAGGACATATGGCGAGACCTCGAACATACGCCATTGGACACAAGGTGAATTCACTCCTCTTCGAACCGTCACTTTCCGCATATGAGACATGGTTACTACCTCAAACGGAAACGCTATGCATACTCAGGTACCAAGGACTTCACCGTGAAGAAGCTAGGGAGCAAGGAGAACCGGAAGCGGAAGACATACGTGAAGACGGAGAGGAAAAGCGCCAAGGACCAGACTGGCCGGACAATCCGGACGGCGGCCCGGATGATCCGGACAGAGCCCGGACGATCCGGACCCCCATCCGGACGATCCGGCTAATTCGATCGAAGACTACAGAAGCCTCCCCCCTGAAGCCGGATCATCCGGACCCCGTCCCGGATCATCCGGACCCTGCCCGGACGTCCGGACCGCCAGCCGGACATCCGGCCCTGCGCCTCCACCAGCCGAGTCTCCGAATCATCCGGGCCTCCACCCGGACCATCCGGACCAGCCCGGATCATCCGGCTTCGGACCCGGATCATCCGGCCAGCGCCTGTGTGCGCGTGTTGGGCTGAGCCCGTGTACCCCTCGACCCCCTAGCCTATAAATAGGACTCCTCCTCCTCCTTTTGAGACTTAGCATTGGATTAGCTCATATTTGTGAGAGAGCCTTTGCTCATCCACTTGGATACTTCTCCTCGGAGTTCAGGACCTCTTCGGAGAAGATCCCCCAAGCGGATTCAAGACCCCCATCGTGGGAAGATCCCCTCGTGGATTCAAGACCTCCGTTAGGAGATGAACTGTCCTTTGTATCCTTACCTTTGTTGATTGTGGATCATATGTTACTCTATGTATTCGATGATCTAGCACCTGTGTGATCGATTCCTTGTTGGTTGAGTGATTCTCTCTCGTTTTCCCCGTGTTTTCCCTTTGTGCTTCCGCGTGTTCTTTGTGATTCCCCGTAGGATCCACTCCAAACATGAAAGATCGACGCTATAGGGTTCCACCCTACATCTTATGGTATCATGAGCCACGTTGATCACGTTTTTGGAGCCCCTACCCCGTGCTTTCTAGCTTGATTTTGTTGTTTTCGTCCTAAATCCGAAAATCCCCACCAAAAATAGCCCCAAATTTTTTTTGTGATTTGTTGGTTTGATGATGTTTTGTTGATTTTGATCCGTGGATTTGCTTGGTTTCAAGTGGATCTAGCATTTCCCCAAGTTTCCCCACCTTCCATCCACAAAATCCCTCAAATTTTGCCCCGAAAATCATCCATTTCCGCCCAAAAATTTGTCCCCGTGAGGAAATCCCGAGCAGTTTGACCTGCCCGGATCATCCGGACCTTCTCCCGGATCATCCGGACACCTCCCGAATCAGCTGGACGCTCGCTGCAAGTAGTTTGAGAACTTGTGGGTCTGACACGGACTTCGAATGACAAAATTATGACCGTTTTAGTGAACATCTGTCCATTCTATCGCAGCCCTTGAAAGTACTTCATTTTCCCGTGCGCTCTTTGCCTAACCGCCGCAAAATTTCTTGTCCTCTATAGTGGAGATATCGTTTCCACATATATATTGATCGATGCCAGGAATGCCCTTTTGTTCTTGGCTTTCACGCGCATGAGTTACAGCATGCCATACGGCGAAATCAAGGAGAATAAGGCATATAGCCGCTGGATTTTCTTTAATTTACGGCCAAATGAGATTGCCCGGATCATAGAGCATCTGCAGAAAGGTACGTTTGTCCCTACCAGGGGGGCTAATGTCTATAAGGAACATAATCTCTCAAATTTCCTCAAAAGGAAGTGCCAATGGGTTCAGAAACTTGTTTGAAATACAGCGACGAATGATGTTCTTTGACTTTCAGGGCCAAAAAGTCCTGCTTAAGGCTGAATTTGAGGGTACTCTGGGCCTCCTGGCGCAAGTGGGGAGTATTTTTTGGATTCGCGCGCTCGCCGCGAGTAGTTTGAGTACTTATCGGTCTGACACAGACTCTGAATGACAAAATTATGACTGTTTTAGTGACCATCTGTCCATTCTATGGCAGTCCTTGAAAGTAGTTCATGTTCTCGTGCGCTTTTTGCCTGACTGCCCCAAAATTTCTTGTCCTCTATAGTGGAGATATCGTTTCCACATATATATTGACCGATGCCAGGAATGCCCTTTTGTTCTTGGCTTTCACGCTCATGAGTTACAGCATGCCATCTGGCGAAAACATGGAGAATAAGGCAGATAGCCGCTAGATTTTCTTCAATTTACGGCCAAATGAGATTGCCCGGATCATAGAGCATCTGCAGAAAGGTACGCTGGTCCCTACCAGGGGGGCTAATGTCTATAAGCAACATAATCTCTCGAATTTCCTTCAAAAGGACGTGCCAATGGGTTCAGAAACTTGTCTGAAAAACAGCGACGAATGATGTTCTTTGACTTTCAGGTCCAAAAAGTCTTGCTTAAGGCTGAATTTGAGGGTACTCCGGGCCTCCTGGCGCAAGTGGGTAGTATTTTTTGGATTCGCGCGCTCGCCGTGAGCGTTTGAGTACTTATGGGTCTGACACGGTGATAGAGGCAAAGGTGTCCCGTCTTTCGATTAGATGATGGATATCGCTTTGGTGGCAGTCGACTTTGACGATCCGACTACGAACGTGCGAGGACGTCGCGCCTTAGCAATCGCTAAACCAACTCCGAGAGGTTATTGACCACGCCGGAGCACGATCAACCTGACCACGAGGGTCTGTTTCCTGCGAGCAAACGAAGAACAAGCAAGAAACTGAGATTGCAATCTAGATATTGCGAATATAAGATGAAAACTTTATTGATCAAGGTGGGGTTCTGTGACGCCTTTGTCTGGTCGTTGAACACAAACGAAGTACGCGAAGTTGCAGCTATGGCGAACTTTTAATCTAAACAAAACCCAAAGTCTAAACGATGCCCTAAGGGCTGTATATATGGAGGAGGAGGGGAGGAATTTCGTGGCCCTTGGTGGAGGGGTCCGAAATCAACCCTATCTCTTGTTTCCCCACACATACGGACTCTAAAAATAGCCTATACTTATGTATTTCGAAATTACATGGGCCTGGCCCAATAATAAGGTGACGCAGCACCTAAAATAGCCTCGGGACGAAATTTATGAAGTGGCATCTTGTATATTTCGTCCAAGGCTTCATGCACCCATTATGGTGGCTTCAAAGTCCTGAAATCATCACTTGTAACTCCGTTCTTGTTCCCCTTGCGCAAGCCATCATCTCCATGCTTGTTCTTGCTCCAATGTTCATCCTTCTCCAAGCTAGGCCCTTCATTTGTAAGCGAAACAAATGTATCCAATTTAGGCAGCATCATATTCTCATGAACATTAGAATCATTACCAAGAAACGAAAGTACCTGGTAATTTAGTTGGCGTGCACGAGCTCTAGTAATTGGTCCAGTATGTATAGCAGCAGGGGCTGTGGGTGTAACAATTGTATTGATGTCCTCATCATCCTCCCCTTCTTGAAATGAAGTCGTCCTCGACGGAAGTTCATCTTCCTCACCCAAATAAGGCTTCAAATCTGCAATGTTAAAAGTGGGACTAACCCCAAAATCTGCAGGCAGCTCCAGTTTATATGCATTATCATTTATTTTCTCTAACACCTTAAAGGGACCATCAGCACGTGGCATTAACTTTGATTTGCGCAAATCAGGAAATCTATCCTTACGCAAATGTAACCAAACAAGATCTCCAGGTGCAAACACAACATGTTTTCTACCCTTATCTCCAGCAAGTTTATATTTAGCATTCATACGCTCAATGTTTTCCTTTGTTAACTCATGCATTTTTAAAATCAATTCAGCACGTTGTTTAGCATCAAAATTAACCTTCTCCGAAGATGGAAGAGGCAACAAATCAATAGGTGCACGAGGTAGGAAACCATACACAACTTCAAAAGGGCACATCTTAGTAGTAGAATGCAATGAACGATTATAAGCAAATTCAATATGAGGCAAGCATTCCTCCCACATTTTCTTATTATTCTTCAAAACAGCCCTAAGCATAGTAGACAACGTTCTATTGACTACTTCAGTTTGTCCATCAGTTTGGGGGTGACAAGTAGTACTAAAAAGCAGTTTAGTCCCCAACTTAGTGATAGAGGCAAAGGTGTCCCGTCTTTCGATGAGATGATGGATATCGCTTTGGTGGAAGTCGACTTTGACGATCCGACTACGAACGTGCGATGACGTCGCGCCTTAGCAATCGCTAAACCAACTCCGAGAGGTTATTGACCACGCCGGAGCACGATCAACCTGACCACGAGGGTCTGTTTCCTGCGAGCAAACGAAGAACAAGCAAGAAACTAAGATTGCAATCTGGATATTGCGAATATAAGATGAAAGCTTTATTGATCAAGGTGGGGTTCTGTGATGCCTTTGTCTGGTCGTTGAACACAAATGAAGTACCGCGAAGTTGCAGCTATGGCGAACTTTTAATCTAAACAAAACCCAAAGTCTAAACGATGCCCTAAGGGCTGTATATATGGAGGAAGAGGGGGGAATTTCGTGGCCCTTGGTGGAGGGGTCCGAAATCAACCCTATCTCTTGTTTCCCCACACATACGGACTCTAAAAATAGCCTATACTTATGTATTTCGAAATTACATGGGCCTGGCCCAATAATAAGGTGACGTAGCACCTAAAATAGCCTCGGGATGAAATTTATGAAGTGGCATCTTGTATATTTCGTCCAAGGCTTCATGCACCCATTATGGTGGCTTCAAAGTCCTGAAATCATCACTTGTAACTCCGTTCTTGTTCTTGCTCCAATGTTCATCCTTCTCCAAGCTAGGCCCTTCATTTGTAAGCAAAACAAATGTATCCAATTTAGGCAGCATCATATTCTCATGAACATTAGAATCATTACCAAAAAACGAAAGTACCTGGTAATTTAGTTGGCGTGCACGAGCTCTAGTAATTGGTCCAGTATGTATAGCAGCAGGGGCTGTGGGTGTAACAATTGTATTGATGTCCTCATCATCCTCCCCTTCTTGAAATGAAGTCGTCCTCGACGGAAGTTCATCTTCCTCACCCAAATAAGGCTTCAAATCTGCAATGTTAAAAGTGGGACTAACCCCAAAATCTGCAGGCAGCTCAAGTTTATATGCATTATCATTTATTTTCTCTAACACCTTAAAGGGACCATCAGCACGTGTCATTAGCTTTGATTTGCGCAAATCAGGAAATCTATCCTTACGCAAATGTAACCAAACAAGATCTCCAGGTGCAAACACAACATGTTTTCTACCCTTATCTCCAGCAAGTTTATATTTAGCATTCATACGCTCAATGTTTTCCTTAGTTAACTCATGCATTTTTAAAATCAATTCAGCACGTTGTTTAGCATCAAAATTAACCTTCTCCAAAGATGGAAGAGGCAACAAATCAATAGGTGCACGAGGTAGGAAACCATACACAACTTCAAAAGGGCACATCTTAGTAGTAGAATGCAATGAACGATTATAAGCAAATTCAATATGAGGCAAGCATTCCTCCCACATTTTCTTATTATTCTTCAAAACAGCCCTAAGCATAGTAGACAACGTTCTATTGACTACTTCAGTTTGTCCATCAGTTTGGGGGTGACAAGTAGTACTAAAAAGCAGTTTAGTCCCCAACTTAGCCCATAAACATTTCCAAAAGTGGCTGAGAAATTTAGTATCACGATCTGAAACAATAGTATTTGGCACACCATGCAAGCGAATAATTTCATGAAAGAACAAATCAGCAACATTAACAGCATCATCGCTTTTATGACATGGTATAAAGTGTGCCATTTTCGAGAATCTATCCACGACAACAAATATGCTATCCCTCCCCTTCTTTGTTCGAGGTAAACCTAAAACAAAGTCCATAGATATATCCTCCCAAGGAACACTAGGTACAGGCAAAGGCATATATAAACCATGAGGATTGAGTCGTGACTTAGCTTTTTGACATGTAGTGCAGCGAGCAATAAAACGCTCAATATCCCGTCTCATCTTTGGCCAAAATAAATGTGTAGCAAGTACGTCCTCCATCTTCTTCACGCCAAAGTGTCCCATTAATCCTCCTCCATGCGCCTCCTGCAACAACAAAAGACGAACAGAGCTAGCTGGAGTGCATAGCTTGTTAGCACGAAACACAAATCCATCGTTAACAACAAACTTGTTCCACATTCTTCCTTCTTTACAATTCTGCATTACATCTTTAAAATCAGCATCATGCACATATTGATCTTTGATGGTCTTCAAACCAAATATTTTGAAGTCAAGTTGTGAAAGCATAGTATAGCGACGAGACAATGCATCAGCAATAACATTTTCTTTTCCCTTCTTGTGTTTAATGACATAAGGGAAAGTCTCAATGAATTCAACCCATTTAGCATGTCTATGATTCAGTTTAGCTTGACTTTTAATATGTTTCAAAGATTCATGATCAGAATGTATAACAAATTCTTTGGGCCATAAATAATGTTGCCATGTTTCTAAAGTCCGAACAAGAGCATATAATTCTTTATCATAAGTAGAATAATTCAGACTAGGCCCACTCAATTTTTCAGAAAAGTATGCAAGAGGTTTGCCATCTTGTAATAACACACCTCCTAATCCAATTCCACTAGCATCACATTCAAGCTCAAAAGTCTTATTAAAATCAGGAAGTTGGAGTAAAGGAGCATGTGTCAACTTATCTTTCAATACCGTGAAGGCTTCTTCCTGTGCGGTACCCCAAAGAAAAGGCACATCTTTCTTTGTAAGCTCATTGAGAGGTGCAGCAATGGTGCTGAAATCTCTCACAAAACGCCTATAGAATCCAGCGAGGCCAAGAAAACTCCTCACTTGTGTGACCGTTTTGGGCTGCGGCCAACTCTCAATAGCTTCAATCTTGGCTTTATCAACTTCAATTCCCTGTGGAGTAACAACATAGCCAAGAAAAGATACTCGGTCGGTGCAAAAGGTGCACTTCCCAAGGTTACCAAACAAACGTGCATCACGTAGAGCAATAAAAACAGCACGTAAATGTTCCAAATGTTCTTCCAAAGATCTGCTATACATCAATATGTCATCAATAAACTACCACAAATCGTCCAATGAAAGCATGTAAAACTTCGTTCATTAATCTCATGAAAGTACTAGGTGCATTGGTTAACCCAAAAGGCATGACTAACCACTCATATAAACCAAACTTAGTTTTAAATGCTGTTTTCCATTCATCTCCCAATTTCATACGAATTTGATGGTAGCCACTACACAAATCAACTTTGGAGAATATTGTAGAGCCACTCAATTCATCAAGCATATCATCTAGCCTAGGAATAGGATGACGATAACGAATAGTAATATTATTAATGCCTCTACAATCAACACACATACGTGATGTACCATCCTTTTTCGGCACTAGAATAATAGGAACAGCACAAGGACTAAGGGATTCGTGTATATAACCTTTGTCGAGAAGCTCTTGTACTTGATGCATAATCTCCTTCGTCTCCTCTGGATTGGTACGGTATGGTGCACGGTTTGGCAGTGAAGCACCAGGAATTAAGTCAATCTGATGCTCAATCCCTCGAATAGGCGGTAATCCCGGTGGCACGTCTTGTGGAAAAACGTCAGCGAACTCCTGCAAAATGTTAGTGACAGCAGGAGGCAAAGAGGAAGGCACGTGCTCGAATGAAAATAATGCCTCTTTGCACACAAAAGCATAGCAAACAGATTTGCTGAAATCTAGCTCATCAATATCAGATTTGGTGGCAAATAAACATGCACTTTTCAATTTAATTTCAGAAGCAACACTAGATGGTTTATTATTAGGCTTCATTTGTTGCTCAAATTCTTTTGCCACAATCTGATTTTCACTCTTATTCTTCTCCTGTTTTGCTTTAGTAGCTCTATTAATATCATCTTTCAAAATGGAATCAGGAGTCATAGGAAGCAAAGTAATATTTTTATCCTTATGAACAAGAGTATAGTGATTGTTTCTACCATGGTGTACAGAATTTTTATCAAATTGCCATGGTCTACCAAGTAATAAGGAACATGCTTGCATAGGTACCACATCACAATCAACATAATCAGCATATGTAGAGATACTAAAATGCACACGAACAGTACGTGTTACCTTAACCTTGCCGCTGTTGTTGAACCATTGGATGTAGTAAGGATGTGGATGTGGTCTTGTGGTGAGAGAAAGCTTCTCCACCATCTCCATGCTAGCCAAGTTGTTGCAGCTCCCTCCATCTATTATGACGCGCACAGAACGTTCCTTCACAACTCCCTTGGTATGGAACAAATTGTGCCTCTGATTTTGCTCAGCTTGTGTGACCTGCACACTCAAAACACGTTGAGCAACTAAACATTCATACCTGTCAGCATCTTCAGGAGCCATGTATTGCGTCTCATGATCAGAATCATCTCCACCATGTTCTTCACATGTAATAAGAGCCAATGTCTCCTCATCATAGTCACTAGCGGACTCATATCCACCACCCTCGGTAGCAATCATCACACGCGGAGATTTGCATTCTCTCGCATAATGACCTCCTCCCTTACAACGACGACAAATAATATCACTTGTGTGCCCTGTTGATGCCCTGGAAGAAGAAGAACTCTGTGCAGGCCCGGCAGGTGCGCTCTTGGCAGATAATGGTGGTTGTTCCTGTTTTCTTGTATCACGGCTGTAGGAGGCACCTGATTGAGGTGCTGGTGCAGTTGAAGTAGAAGATGCACGCGGTGTCCATGATGAAGGTCGGCCTGCAGAAAAGTTAGTTCGCGCCAATGCTTGTCGATCCTGCACTTCACGTTCAGCTTTACAAGCAAGATGGAATAAACGAGTGATATTAGTATACTCCTTATAGTCTAGAATGGTCTGAATCTCTCTATTTAATCCACCTAGAAAACGTGCAAGCATAGCTTCATTCTCCTCAACAATACCACATCGAATCATGCCAGTTTGTAATTCCTGATAATATTCTTCTACAGAATTTTTTCCTTGTCTTAAACGCTGCAATTTTTGAAGCAATTCACGTTGATAATATGGTGGAACCCAACGCGTACGCATAGCAGTTTTCAAAGCAGCCCAAGTAGTTGGAATAGGATATAATCTACAATGTTCAGACCACCAGACACATGCAAAACTAGTGAAAGCACAAATAGCAGCAGCAACCCGTCTCTCCTCGGGATATTGTAAACATGTAAAACGTTGTTCAGTTTCTAACTCCCAAGTAAGATATATATCAGGAACATATCTACCCTCAAATGGTGGAATATTCAATTTCAGTTTAGGAATATGGACATCATCTCGTACCTGAGGTGGTGGTGCAGGCCTACCATTACGAATATATACCTGAGGTCGACCTGCTGGTGGTGGTGCTGGTGGTTGCACGTAGTTCTGATTTTGAGCAACCTCATCCTCGTAATCTCCCACATAATCATCCTCCTCCGCATCAGCAGCAGGAGCCACAGAAGTATCAACAGCAGCACCAACAGTTTGGCCAAACGCAAGAGGAACACGGCTCGCTCGGCGGAGGTCTATTTCGCGACGTGGAGGTAGTCGTTGTTGTTGTTGTTTGAGAGGTGCGTTAGGTGCAGCGGGTGGTGGTGGTGGAAGACGCGCGAGCAATTCATTAAACTTGTTATCGAGCTTTGTTTCAAACGTCTTCTCCATGCCATCTATCTTCTCCATGGCCTCTTCAAATCTGTTTAGCACGTCTTGCACCTGTCCACTCATCATTTGCTGAAATTTATCATGCAAATCCTTATTCGTCATGTTCTCGCAGTCAGTCTTGTTGGCTTGTGATCCTGGCATGGTTAGCAGCAATAGAAACACACAAGAATATGATCCTACAGACTACTAACAAGAGGTGGTGGTGGGTGTCACAAATCCGTCAAGCAAATCTCAAATTCTTACCAGTTCTTACCCAGCAGCAGGCGGTGATCGGCAACCGTTGTAGTCAAAAACTCTCAAAGCTTGGATAGAGCGATTACCAGGGAGAGTCAAACGCACGACGTAGATGTATGTGGAGCTGGGAAGGCTTATAATATGGTAGCAAAAAAGATCAGCAATAATCAATTCAGAGATGCAAAGTTGAATAAACGCTCAACAACGGTACTGTGCTGGTCCTAGGCTAGACTGTGCTAGAGACGCGAGCCTAGAACACCAACAAAATCATGGCGCGGCACGTAAACAAGGGAAAAGCACTCTGGAATTTTTTTTCGCTCTTTTTTTTTTGCGACAAATCACTATAATGGCGAGTGTCTCAAAACTCTTCCAAGCTCAAACTGACAGGATGGGCACGAAATTTTTTCGACCAATTTTTTTTTTGACTGCCCGGACCCAAAAACTGGAAACGGGTCAAAAAAAACTTCCTATAATGGCACCTGTCTCAAAACACTCAGAAACACCTAAAAATAGGATAGCCAGAATTTTTTTCGAAAAATGCGTTTTCGAAAAATTTTGGGCCTAAACGGAGGGTGGTTTCCGGACTCTTTTTTTTTGCGAAACCTACTCCGGCAAGGAAACACGAATTGAAAACTAGATGGATCTCGGAAACACACCTAATATGACAAGAACTCGGATTGGTGGTGAATATATGGTGGTAGATGGCAGCGGTGGTGGTATATGACAGCGGTGGTGGTATATGGATACGGATTCGAAGCGGTGGCGGATAAGCGGTGGTGGTAGATGGCAGGGGCGATGATGATGGTGCGGCGGCGGCGTGACAACTTATGACCAGAACTCGAAACTCTAAAAGACTAGACTCTAAGACCAGCAACTAGACACGACGATGCAACCGCGAATTCAACAAAGCAAAACCCTAAAAAGATTATGCAATGGCTCAGACTGGTTCGGATATGATGAACTAACCCTAATTTTTTTTGTGGCTTTTTCGTGGACTATAGGTATGAAGAAAGGACTCGATCTAAACTACGAAAAACTATAAAATCTCACCGAGCAACCTGGAAATCTGATACCACTTGATAGAGGCAAAGGTGTCCCGTCTTTCGATGAGATGGTGGATGTCGCTTTGGTGGAAGTCGAATTTGACGATCCGACTACGAACGTGCGAGGATGTCGCGCCTTAGCAATCGCTAAACCAACTTCGAGAGGTTATTGACCACGCCGGAGCACGATCAACCTGACCACGAGGGTCTGTTTCCTGCGAGCAAATGAAGAACAAGCAAGAAACTGAGATTGCAATCTGGATATTGCGAATATAAGATGAAAACTTTATTGATCAAGGTGGGGTTCTGTGACGCCTTTGTCTGGTCGTTGAACACAAACGAAGTACGCGAAGTTGCAGCTATGGCGAACTTTTAATCTAAACAAAACCCAAAGTCTAAATGATGCCCTAAGGGCTGTATATATGGAGGAAGAGGGGGGCAATTTCGTGGCCCTTGGTGGAGGGGTCCGAAATCAACCCTATCTCTTATTTCCCCACACATACGGACTCTAAAAATAGCCTATACTTATGTATTTCGAAATTAAATGGGCCTGGCCCAATAATCAGGTGACGCAACACCTAAAATAGCCTCGGGACGAAATTTATGAAGTGGCATCTTGTATATTTCGTCCAAGGCTTCATGCACCCATTATGGTGGCTTCAAAGTCCTGAAATCATCACTTGTAACTCCGTTCTTATTCCCCTTGCGCATGCCATCATCTCCATGCTTGTTCTTGCTCCAATGTTCATCCTTCTCCAAGCTAGGCCCTTCATTTGTAAGCAAAACAAATGTATCCAATTTAGGCAGCAACATTTCTCATGAACATTAGAATCATTAACAAGAAACGGAAGTACCTGGTAATTTAGTTGGCGTGCACGAGCTCTAGTAATTGGTCCAATATGTATAGCAGCAGGGGCTGTGGGTGTAACAATTGTATTGATGTCCTCATCACACGGACTCTGAATGACAAAATTATGAGTGTTTTGGTGAACATCTATCCATTCTATGGCAGTCCTTGAAAGTACTTCATTTTCCCGTGCGCTTTTTGCATAACCGCCCCAAAATTTCTTGTCCTCTATAGTGGAGATATCGTTTCCACATATATATTGATCGATGCCAGGAATGCCCTTTTGTTCTTGGCTTTCACGCGCATAAGTTACAGCATGCCATCCGATGAAAACAAGGAGAATAAGGCATATAGCCGCTGGATTTTCTTCAATTTATGGCCAAATGAGATTGCCCGGATCATAGAGCATCTACAGAAAGGTACGTTTGTCCCTACCATGGGGGCTAATGTCTATAAGGAACATAATCTCTCAAATTTCCTTCAAAAGGAAGTGCCAATGGGTTCAGAAACTTGTCTGAAAAACAACGACGAATGATGTTCTTTGACTTTCAGGGCCAAAAAGTCCTGCTTAACGCTGAATTTGAGGGTACTCCGGGCCTCCTAGCGCAAGTGGGGAGTGTTTTTTGGATTCGCGCGCTCGCCGCGAGCAGTTTGAGTACTTATGGGTCCGACACAGACTCTGAATGACAAAATTATGACCGTCTTAGTGAGCATCTGTCTATTCTATGGCAGTCCTTGAAAGTACTTCATTTTCTCGTGCGCGTTTTGCTGGACTGCCCCAAAATTTCTTGTCCTTTATAGTGGAGATATCGTTTCCACATATATATTGGCCGATGCCAGGAATGCCCTTTAGTTCTTGGCTTTCACGTGCATGAGTTACAGCATGCCATTCGGCGAAAACAAGGAGAATAGGGCATATAGCCACTGGATTTTCTTCAATTTACGGCCAAATGAGATTGCCCGGATCATAGAGCATCTGCAGAAAGGTACGTTGGTCCCTACCAGGGGGGCTAATGTCTATAAGCAACATAATCTCTCGAATTTCCTTCAAAAGGAAGTGCTAATGGGTTCAGGAACTTGTCTGAAAAACAACGACGAATGATGTTCTTTGACTTTCAGGGCCAAAAAGTCATGCTTAAGGCTGAATTTGAGGCTACTCTGGGCCTCCTGGCGCAAGCGGGGAGTATTTTTTGGATTCGCGTGCTCGCCGCTAGCAGTTTGAGTACTTATGGGTCTGACATGGACTCCTAATGACAAAATTATGACCATCTTAGTGAGCATTTCTCCATTCTATGGCACTCCTTGAAAATACTTCATTTTCTCGTGCGCTTTTTGCCTGACTGCCCAAACATTTCTTGTCCTCTATAGTGGAGATATCGTTTCCACATATATATTGACCGATGCCAGGAATGCCCTTTTGTTCTTTGCTTTCACGTGTATGAGTTATAGCATGCCATCCAGCAAAAATAAGGAGAATAAGGCATATAGCCGCTGGATTTTCTTCAATTTACGGCCAAATGAGATTGCCCGGATGATGTAGGGTAGAACTGATACGGGGCTAACCCGGTGTAGGCTGATCTTTCACGTTTGGAGTGAGATCCCTCGAAGAACACGATGAACACGGGGAAGAACGGGGAGAAATCACAAGGGGAATCACTCAAGAACAAGTCCAATCACATATCCACTAGATAATCAAACACATAAGATCACAAGGTACATGAACAACAAAGAGAAAGATACAAGGTAGAGTTCATCCCAAATCCTATGAAGGAGATGAGGGCTTGAATCCTAGAAGGATCTTCCCACGAAGGGGGTCTTGAATCCCGTGGGATCTTCTCGCATGGAGGTCTTGAACTCCATGGGAGTGGTAGTCTCTCTCTCTCTCAAGAGTAGAGTTAGGAGCAAAGCTCATCTAAGAATGAGCTATCATATTTGCTAACCCTAGAAAGGAGGTGGAGGTGGTCTATTTATAGTCTAAGCCACGAAGGGGTAAGTGGGAGAGGGATACAAGGCCAAAGGCCAGCAAGCTGCGCACAGGCAGGTACCGGTCATCCGGTGGGTACCAGTCGTCCGGTGGCTCAGGAGGGACCGGTCATCCGCTAGTCGTCGGACGTCCGCTGAAACTGTTCTATGAAGGGACATCGGTCGTCCGGTATCTTCGTACTTCCGTTAATATTACCGGTCGCCCGCTGGGGGCCGGACGTCCGCTCGCTGGGAGGTGATGTAGCTGGCGTTGGCTGGGCCTTCTGGCTGGTGCGGCTTCTAGGTGTCGGACGTCCGGTCCTGACCGGTCGTCCGGTGGCTGTAGCATGTAGCAGATTCGTTTCTTCCGTCTTCTCTTCCATGCTTCCATGGCGGATGGTGTAGTTGTTCCTTGGCGCTTGCACTCCTCCTCGACATCCGTGAAGCTCCGACAATACCTATGCATGCACACGGGAGAAGTGTCAAGTAGTATACCATCCTCGAAGGGGTCAAGTGAGCACGTGTAAAGGAGAAGATTCACCTTTGTGTATGTGAAGTAGAGGTTGCACGTGTCACTTGCCAAACGGACTCTTGACATGGTGATGACCGTAGGATGCTCCGCATCATCCCCTCCCCCATGGAAAAGATCCGACCTCGGATCGAAAACCAAATCACCATGGGAAAGAGATGGCGTTGCCGTGTCGAAGCGGTCGATCACCAAACACTCATCATCTAGTAACTCGAAATGGGCACTCTCCAATGTCCCACCGTCTTGTGATTCCTTCAAAATGAGCAAATATAACAAACACTTGGAAAAACAAATGTGGTTAGCATTAGTGCAAAACCAAGCATTCAAGAGGTGATTCACCAAACAAGTGTTGTCATCAAGCATAGCATATGGTTTGACAAAGGGTTGTGACATGGCATGTAAGCACATAAATTGAGCACAAGCAAAGATATCATGGGGACAAGCATGTAAATGTGAGGTAGAGATGCAAATATGTGTGACAAGAGCATAAGCATCTACCTCAAGGTCATAGCAAGCATGCATAAAGTGCTCGACAAATGGTCGATGGTAGGCATAGGAATCATTCACAACACCAAATAAGATGAGATGTCTAAACACATGGGTCAAGTGCAAGACAATCCAAGCATAATGCGCATAGGGTGTAGTGAATATATTGTGTCACTCAACACAATAGAAAGAGCAATTGTTCATCATATGTGAGGCAATCAAGTGAATCATGTGACAAGTAAAGGGACATGGCATATGTGAAGAAATGATATTGGTGCAACCAACCATATGATAGTAGCAAGTAGTCCAAGAATTGGATGCAACACACAAGGTATATATATCATGAAGTATGGAAATGTGGCAATCATGGGTGAAAGCAATATCTGAACATGCGTGCAAATGGTGCAAGCAACACATGAAGTATGATCCACAATATCCAAGCTCAAGAAGGATGTCACCTTAAAATTGTGTCCTTGTGGATTCTTCACAATGCCGAAATGGTAGGAAATGTGGTGTAGAAGCGAGTCGTGGTAGAATGTAAGAGGCTCGCTCTCAAGAGCTCGAATGGTCAACTCGCGTGAAGTGGAAGTCGACACAAAGTCCAAGTATCCTACACATGCACAAAACAAAACAAAGAACGTATGCGCATGGTAGATAAACACATCATCCATCATGATGGTTCTCATTGTTTGCACATAACCATTAGAAGCACAAGTGCATGAATAATATGATGCAACAATGGCAATATTCATGGCACTAGGTATATGGTGCAAAGAAGTAAGACAAGCATGCTTCACAAGAATTATGTCAAAATCTCCAAACATATGTGAGAATGCTATGGGGGAAAACTCATGAGCAAGACTAATAGCATGGTTGCACTCAATACATGGCAAATCTAGCATGAGAGAGGCAACATATGGAGATATGTGACAAGAAGCAATAACAATCATGTGCAAAGCGTGTAGATGGTTGTCATCAACCGCATGAAATGAGCAAGTATGAGTCATTGGTGATGCAACATAAGCAAGCATAGTAATCAAGTCGTGCAAACTAGTGGAGCGAAGATGCAACGCACTAGAATAAATCATGGCAATCATGTCATGTGAGCAAATAATAGGCATAGGGAGTGCACATGACATATCGCAAGCATGAACACAAAGCAAGATGGAAGTATCATCATAGGAATGGTGCACAAAAGGAACATGGCAAGAACAAGCAATATCTCCACCAAGCTTGCAAATACACATACAAGTACTAGAATCAATCATCATGTGTAATGCAAAGCATGGGTCACAAATGCATGTCAAAGGCATAGAAATGAGCATATCATGCAAAGTGAACATGGCAAGATGGGCATATGATATGTAATGAACAATAACCCATAGCCAAGTGAGAGACATGTAGAATGAACGTGCGACGTCTATGCGCGAAGAGAGCGGTGGGAAAGACAATCCATGGGATCCCAAATCATCGTTGCTCTCTAGAGCTCGTTTTGTCAACTCGTGGGATTGCGAGGTTGACAAGTATTCATGGGTACCTACACAAAAGAGACACAAACCAAAGAAATTGTGCGCGTGGTAAATGTACACATCATCCATCATGATGTGTATGTGCACGTGTGAGTTAGCACAAGATAAGAAATGCTCAAAGAAATTTGATGCATGGTATAAGAACATGTCATCCATCATGAAAGAATAGTTATTATGTATGACACGATGGGGATGGAAATTGAGCATACAATTATATGGCACATCAATAGGATTTTCATTCATGGGGAGCATATGGTGCACACAAGTATTTGGATCATGCAATGAATGGGATGGATCAAAATCTCCTACAATGCATGAGGAAGCTATGGGGGTCTCCTCATGAGCAATATCGGAAACATCACATGGAGAAAATGGACAACATCCAAAACAATGCATATCCGAAGCTAGGTGGGCATGGCATGGCATATGAGATAAATTATGCAAAGGGAGCATATCAATATCATCACAAGAAAAACAAATACCAATAACCATGGGTTTGTCATCTATGACATAAGTGCAAATTGGGTTTATTTTAATGGCATATGCATAGTCACTATGAAGAGATTGCAATGACATATGATTGATCTCATGCATAGCATATGACAAGTCAAGCGGATTAGCAAACATGATGTGACCTAAAGAATTGTCACAAGAAATCCTATGTAACATGGCATCACTACTAATAGACTCCACATGAGAATCATCATACTCATCATAAATGGGAAAATCATCACATGGGGAAATCATACTAGCATGAAGCAAGGTACTAGGTGGATCAACATCATGCAAGCAATCAATGTCAAGAATGTCCACTAGTGGGACTAGACCATCACCTTCACCTATGTTACCTTTTTCATTCCACTCAAGTGGTGTAGGTGAGGTGGGAAAGACCAAATGGTGGTCATCTTCATCTTGATGGAACCATGTGGGGGGTGCATCATATTCCACCATGGTCATCGTCTTGTCCAAAGGGAGGACGAAGTCGTCGGGGATCGGCGCGTCATCATAAATGGGACCTAGCACCAAATGAGAAGGCACAATAGAGGTAGAGGTCAAGTCGTTAGTGTTGAAAGTGGCCTCACATGACCTATCAACTATCTCACTCTCTCTATGTGGTGGTTCACTCACTCCCTCAAAATAGGTGCACTCAAACTCATGTATGGTGGAGTCACTCATCTCACTCAAGTGGTGGGGGTTGTGGCTCTCCTCACATGGGATTTGTGGCAACACATCATATATGGGGCTAGTGGTGAAGTCACTCTCACTCTCAATATGGTGGCAGAAGTCACTCAAGTCATCATACGTCGTCGTGGTCGAGGTGAAATACTCAACCATCTCATCGCTGTCGCCATGGATGAAGGCCGAAGATGGCACATCATCACTCTCCTCCATGACCGAAGGGAAAATCCCATGCTCGATCATCTCGTCATCGTCGCCGTGGATGAAGGCCGAAGATGGCACATCATCACTCTCACCTCCTAAGATGGAAGCATCATCCTTGCTCGTCGCCTTGTCGCTCGCCTCCAAAGGTTGGTCCTTGAAGGTCTCCGTAGTCGTACTCGTCGCCGCACCATCTTGAAAAAGAGTCAAGGTAGACTTGGCATCATCAATGCCACAAAGAGGGATGGCGATGAAGTCAAACTTGGGAGCATCATCTTGGAGCTCGTCGGGCTTGGACATCTTGGTGGTACTAGCCTCATGCTTATCGTAGAGCTTGGTCACCGTGAAGTTTGCTTGGGGTGGAGAAGCCTTGGCCTTCATGAGTTCTTGTTCCGCCTTGAGAGCACCAATGTAGTAGTCGTCGATGGACTTGTAGTTCTCGAGGAAGATAGTCTTGGAGATGTCGTTGTTCAATCCCATCATGAAGTGGAACTTCATCGAAATGGGGTCGTCCACGCCGGCTCGTCGCAAGGCAATCTTCATCTCCTTGAAGTACGTGTCGATGGACTTGGATCCTTGGATGGTGTTCTCCAATTGGCGTCGAAGTTGTTCCGTGTAGGTTGGAGGCACGAACTCTCGCCGCAAAGCTCTCTTCGTCTTGGGCCAACTCATGTCGTAGTACTCCGAAGGTGTTTGAAGCCACCATGCCAATGCGTAGTCGTGGAAGTTTCTTGTGGCGCACTTCACTTGATCTTTGGAAGGGACTTGATGTAGCTTGAGGTAGTCGTCCATTAAACGCTCCCACTCGAGGTACTCCTCAGGTTCTTGAGTTCCATAGAAAGGAATCGCGTGGTCGATGTCGAGGTCGTAGTAGCTCGTGGAAGTCACAGACTTGAGCTTGGGGAGCTTGTCTTGAGCGTAGTCTTGGGGGTGCTTGTTGGCGCAGATGTCGTATGTTCATAGGCGAAGATGCCTTGAAGTCGCTTGGCGAAGATGCCAAGGGAGATGGTGAAGTCATTGAGCGGTTGTTGATGTAGAGCTCTTGACCTTCATGTTCTTGATGGTGATGGTGTCGATGCTGATGTGATCTTGCCGGAGATGGTAGCTTGGAAGAATGTGCTCTTGAGTGTCTTCTCGAAGATGAGGAAGATGGCTTGTAGGACTTGATGAGGGCTTTGATCTCCTCCATTTGAGCTTGCATCTTGGCGTCGGAGTTGTTGTTCGTGGCATCGAACTCGTCGTTGTTGTTGTAGACCGATTGTGAAATGCCATGCCTATCCATCACAAGAATCGAGTAGAGGTGAGTAGGAAATGAGATAAACAATACCAAGTTACCTTTTCCCAAAGTTGAGGATGTATCCCATTTCACTCAATGTGAGATGAAAGAATAGTAGAATTGGTACCGGACTTGTTCACTCACACCTATCAAGTAAAGCTTATGGTGTAGCTCGGTGAGGATAGTGGCACAAAAAATTTGATGCAAAATGTTAGCAAGAGTCAATAATGTTGAAAGAGATTCACAAATTCGCAAGTGAAACAAGTAGACCAATAGCACTATGTGGCACACGGAAACACACACACGGATAGATAAATGGGGTCGTGCAACCAAGGAATGAGCACAAAATGTGGAATCCACGGAAAACGCTCATGTTGCACAACTCAAGAGAGACGCTAGCACGATTGCTCAATAGGCGGATACGACACTTGTGCACAACCTATAAGATGCAAAATGGATAAACTTTCTATCCCAAGTATGCTATGTATGTATGGTTCCTGGTGTTTCTCACAAGATGATCCAAGATGATCGAGTATGATAACATATGATATATTGTGATGCTATGGCTATTGCTTACAAGCTCTTTGCTCTCTCTTTTTCTTTGCTTAAAAGCTTTATTTCTTTCTTCTTTTTTTTTTATGGCCAATTTGCACAATGCACAAACCAAGATAGCAATTGTGTATATGCGGGAACAAACTTGAGACACAATGGATGATATGATACCAAGATGATATTGTATGGTATGTAATGGAAGGTATGGATCACTAATGTGCACAAGTAACGTTGCCGGCAATACTCAAATGGCTAGTCTCGATAGGCAAGTAACGCAAAATGGGCTAGAGGTTAACAATGCAATTGCAATGGAAATATACAATGGTGTCGTCGAGGTTACCGTCCTTGGTGACGATGAGAGGCAGTGTTGCCGATGTCGACCCGTTCCTAGTTAGCCGAAACACCCTAGGAAACGGAAAAACCGCAAACTCAAAATCTCCAAAGGCAAAAGTCAAATGGTAGTAGCGAAAAGCGGTGGTGGTTTGCACTTGGCAATGCGGAAGTGGGATGATGGGCTACACACGTGTCGGAGTTGAAGTTGCCGTCCCTAAGTAGCCGAAACACCTTAGGAGACACAAGCCACAACTCAAACAAGCTCAAACAAAATTGGGTTAAGTTTGGGGCTGGCGGAAGTGTATGGTGGGCACGCCTATGCGGAAGATATGGTGATGGTTGATGAAGAAGCAATCGTCCCTAAGTAGCCGAAACACCTTAGGAGACTCGAATCACAACTCAAACAACCAATAATGCTATGGGGAACAAAATGGGTTAGGTTGCGAAAGTCGGGGGTGGCTAGGCGGATGATATGGTGGAGGGCCTAGGCAAAGATGCCAAACTTCACAAAATTTGATGGAGTCAAATGATGTTGGTGGTATTTTTGTGGGAAGGGGGATGTCAAGAGCTTCAAAACGAGCTAAAGAACGTCAAAATCGGAGTTCGGATGAATTAGTTATGGATGAAACAAGAATCAGCCGAAGTTGATATGTACAGGTAGCGGACGTCCGGAAATGGACGGATGTCCGGTGGCCGGACGTCCGATGAGCTCGGAAATCCGCTAATTTCGTTCTGGAATGGGATGCCGGACATCCGGTAAGTAGCGGATGTCCGGTGGTTCCTAGGGCTCCAGACGTCCGGTAAAGTGGCGGTCGTCCGGTGGGTCGGGGTCAACGCAGGATTCGAGCTCCGGGACGCGATTTTGGGCGGAAAATGGAGATTTCGGGGTCAAAATTCGCGGGATTTCGTGAATGAAAGATGGGGAAACTTGGGGAAATGCTAGATCCACTTGAAACCAAGCAAATCCATGGATCAAAATAACCAAAACATCATCAAACCAACAAATCACAAAAAAAATTGGGGCTATTTTTGGTGGAGATTTTTGAATTTTAGGACGAAATCAAGCAAAAGAAGGCTAGAAAACAGTGGGAGGGACTCCAAATACGTGATAAACGTGGCTCATGATACCATATGATACGGGGCTAACCCGATGTAGGCCGATCTTTCACGTTTGGAGTGAGATCCCTCGAAGAACACGATGAACACGGGGAAGAACGGGGAGAACTCACAAGGGGAAACACTCATGAACAAGTCCAATCACACATCCACTAGACAATCAAACACATAAGATCACAAGGTACATGAACAACAAAGAGAAAGATACAAGGTAGAGTTCATCCCAAATCCTATGAAGGAGATGAGGGCTTGAATCCTAGAAGGATCTTCCCACGAAGGGGGTCTTGAATCCCGCGGGATCTTCTCACATGGAGGTCTTGAACTCCATGGGAGTGGTAGTCTCTCTCTCTCTCAAGAGTAGAGGTAGGAGCAAAGCTCATCTAAGAATGAGCTATCATATTTGCTAACCCTAGAAAGGAGGTGGAGGTGGTCTATTTATAGTCTAAGCCACGAAGGGGTAAGTGGGAGAGGGATACAAGGCCAAAGGCCAGCAAGCTGCGCACAGGCAGGTACCGGTCGTCCGGTGGGTACCGGTCATCCGGTGGCTCAGGAGGGACCGGTCGTCCGCTAGTCGTCGGACGTTCGCTGAAACTGTTCTGTGAAGGGACACCGGTCGTCCGGTATCTTCGGACTTTCGTTAATATTACCGGTCGTCCGCTGGGGGCCGGACGTCCGCTCGCTGGGAGGTGCTGTAGCTGGCGTTGGCTGGGACTTCTGGCTGGTGCGGCTTCCAGGCGTCGGACGTCCGGTCCCGACCGGTCGTCCGGTGGCTGTAGCAAGTAGTAGCTTCGTTTCTTCCGTCTTCTCTTCCATGCTTCCCTCGCGGATGGAGTAGTTGTTCCTTGGCGCTTGCACTCCTCCTCGACATCCGTGAAGCTCCGACAATACCTATGCATGCACACGGGAGAAGTGTCAAGTAGTATACCATCCTCGAAGGGGTCAAGTGAGCACGTGTAAAGGATAAGATTCACCTTTGTGTATGTGAAGTAGAGGTTGCACGTGTCACTTGCCAAACGGACTCTTGACATGGTGATGACCGTAGGATGCTCCGCATCAAGAACCCTAGGAAGGACCTTTTCACACTTGGAGGGAGAAAATGGAGGGAAATCACAAGAACAACAAGAACACAAGGATGAACACAAAGAGGTAATCACTCCAACAATTCCCGATTACACATCCACTAGAGTAACAACACAAGATCCACAAGTCTCAAACACAATCAAAGGAAAGATACAATGGCAAAGTTCATCCCAAATCCAAAAGAAGAGGGGTCTTGGTGGTAGTCTTCTCCCAATGGAGGTCTTGAAATCCTCAAGGATTCTTCCCTATGGGGTCTTGATCCTCAAAGAGGGAAGGTAATGGAGCAAAGCTCACCAAGATCTCATCTAATACTTTGCTAACCCTAAACATGGCCCTAGGTACGGAATATATAGGCTTGGGGTCGAAGGAGGAGAAGTGGAGCCGAAGAAGCCATCTCAGCCGCCCATCCTGGGAGGCCCGTGCGCACGGGGTAAGTTGGGCCCGTGCGCATGGGCGTCCCGTGGGCACGGTGCATGCCCGTGTGCACGGGGTGCTCCAGCGTCGGGTTCCTGTGTAGTCCGTGGGCACGAGGTCTTGGGGGCCCATGCGCACGGGGTCACCTGGGACTTGTTGTTTTGCTGCTGTTGCACTCCGTCTTGATCCTCATGGCCTTGGGGTGGTTCTCCTTCTCCTTGGGGATGCTCCTGAGCTCCCTGGTGGTGTTCCACTTCATACCTAAGGAGGCATAGTATATTTTGGTGAGGTGGTAGACATGTTCCATTTGTGTCCATATGCAAGTCTAGTAGGAAGGAGTTCACCTCGGTTTCCAAAGCACGTGCTCTAGCTCTTGTCATGGGTCCTTGTGGGGTTGGATGTGTTGATGTAGAGTCCATGGGGATGATGGAAGGATGCTCCGCATTATCTCCCCTCCCTTCGAAAGGATTCGACCTCGGATCAAGATCTTCATCACCATGGAAAGGCGAGAGGTCCTTGACGTTGAAGATGTCGCTCACATTGTACTTGTCTCGTGGTAGTTCAATCTTGTTGGCATTGTCGTTGCAGCGTGCTAGCACCTTGAATGGTCCATCGGCTCGAGGTAGTAGTTTGGACTTGCGTTCATTGGGGAAGCGTTCCTTTCGAAGGTGTAGCCACACGAGATCACCTATGTTGAAGATCATGGGTTGTTTGTTGACGTTGAGCTTGGTCGCTAGTCGATGTACTTGGCGCTCGATGATGTTTCTTGTATCTTCATGCATCTTCTTGATGTAGCTTGCTCGTGCACTCGCATCCATGTTGGTGCGCTCTTGTAGAGGTAGAGGTAGAATGTCCAATGGGGACAATGGGTTGAAGCCGTAGACGACCTCGAAGGGGGACTTGCCGGTAGTAGAATGTCTTGCACGGTTGTAGGCATACTCGGCGATGGGTAGACACGCCTCCCACTCCTTGATGTTCTTCCTGATCAACACGCGAAGTAGAGTGGATAGTGTCTGGTTCGTCACCTCCATTTGGCCGTCGGTTTGAGGATGGTATGCGGATGAGAACAAGAGCTTGATTCCGAGCTTGGCGCATAGAGTCTTCCAAAAGTAACTCAAGAACTTGACGTCGCGGTCGGAGACGATTGTTTTTGGTACTCCATGGAGGCGCAAGATTTCCCTACAAAAGATATTTGCAATATGTGAAGCATCGTCTACCTTGTTGCAAGGAATGAAATGTGCCATCTTAGAAAATCGGTCCACAACAACAAACACAGAATCCTTTCCATTTTGAGTTCTAGGCAAACCAAGTACAAAATCCATACTAATGTCTTCCCAAGGTTGATAAGGAATAGGAAGAGGCATGTAAAGACCATGAGATTGAGCTTTTGACTTAGCTTTGCGGCATGTAGAGCATCGGGTGGTGAAGCGTGAGACGTCGCGGAACATCTTGGGCCAAAAGTAGTTCTTGGAGAGCGTGGCGAAAGTCTTGTCACGTCCAAAGTGTCCCATGAGTCCGCCTCCATGAGCCTCTTGCAAAAGGAGCAAACGAAGAGAAGACTCAGGAATGCATAGTTTGTTAGCTCTCATAAGATAACCATCCTTGATGTAGTATTGTTCCCAAGATGTATGCGTCAAACATTTAGCATAATGAGGTGCAAAAGATGGATCACTAGAATACAAGTCTTTTATGTTCTCAAAGCCAATAACATTCAACTCAAGTGTGGTGACAAGCGTGCATATGCGTGAAAGTGCATCGGCAACTACATTTTCCTTACTGATGTAGGGCAGAACCCTAAGTGGTCGATCTTTAACGTTTGGAGGGATCCTACGTGGAATCACGAAGAACACGCGGAAGAACTAGAGGGAAAACACGGGGAGAACAAGAGAAACACTCAACCGACAAGTAATCAATCACACGAGTGCTAGATCACCGACAACATAGAGTAACATATGATCCACAATCAACAAAGGTAAGGATACAAAGGAACCATTCTTCTCCGTACGGAGGCCTTGATGGTCTTCCCTAGAAAGGGGTCTTGAATCCGCTTGGGGGATCTTCTCCGAAGAGGTCCTGAGCTCCGAGGAGAAGTATCCAAGTGGATGAGCAAGGCTCTCACACAAAATATGAGCTAAACCTATGCTACCTTAACTAGGAGGAGGTGGAGGAGCATATATAGTCTAGAGCCTCGAAGGGGTAAGTGAGGGCGAAGGGGTACACGGGCTAGGCCCAATACACTGTGCGCAGACAGGCCGGTTGTACCGGTCCAGGGGGCGGTTGTACCGCTGGTAGCTCATGCGGGGTGGAAGTACCGATTGTGGGAGGCGGTACTACCGGTAGGAGGTCATGCGCTGGCTTCTGGAGATGGACGTCGGAGGGGCCAGCGGTTGTACCGGTTGTCGGGGCGGTAGTACCGGTCATTGGGTAATTAGCGGTACATCCGGTGCAGTACCGGCCTTGCACCGCACGATCACAGAATGGTGGCCGGTAGTTGGGCGGTAGTCGACCGGTTGTACCGCCCGGGTGGTTGTTGACCGGTTGTACCGCTTGTTCTGGAGCGGCCAGGTTCTCTTCCTCCTTCTCTTCCATGCTTGGCCTTGGTCCTTGGATTCTCCATGGTCGTCTCGGTCGTACCTGAGTATATGCAAGATCCATGCATGAGGTAGTAGCCATGTCTCACATGTAGAAAGTGAAGGTTCGGAGAGGAGCGTGTTCACCTTGTGTCCAGTGGTGTATATTCGAGGTCTCGTCATATGTCCTCTTGGGGCTTGAAGAGTAGTCGGAGTGTACATGGGGATGAACGTGGGATGCTCCGCATCATCTCCCCCCCCCCTTGTGAAAGATCCGACCTCGAATCGTGATCCTCATCACCATGGAAACGGTTGTTGATGAGGACATCAATACAATTGTTACACCCACAGCCCCTGCTGTTATACATACTGGACCAATTACTAGAGCTCGTGCACGCCAACTAAATTACCAGGTACTTTCGTTTCTTGGTAATGATTCTAATGTTTATGAGAATATGATGCTGCCTAAATTGGATACATTTGTTTTGCTTACAAATGAAGGGCCTAGCTTGGAGAAGGATGAACATTGGAGCAAGAACAAGCATGGAGATGATGGCATGCGCAAGGAAAACAAGAACGGAGTTACAAGTGATGATTTCAGGACTTTGAAGCCACCATAATGGGTGCATGAAGCCTTGGACGAAATATACAAGATGCCACTTCATAAATTTCGTCCCGAGGCTATTTTAGGTGCTGCGTCACCTTATTATTGGGCCAGGCCCATGTAATTTCGAAATACATAAGTATAGGCTATTTTTAGAGTCGTATGTGTGGGGAAACAAGAGATAGGGTTGATTTCGGACCCCTCCACCAAGGGCCACGAAATTCCCCCCCTCTTCCTCCATATATACAGCCCTTAGGGCATCGTTTAGACTTTGGGTTTTGTTTAGATTAAAAGTTCGCCATAGCTGCAACTTCGCGTACTTCGTTTGTGTTCAACGACCAGACAAAGGCGTCACAGAACCCCACCTTGATCAATAAAGCTTTCATCTTATATTCGCAATATCCAGATTGCAATCTCAGTTTCTTGCTTGTTCTTCGTTTGCTCGCAGGAAACAGACCCTCGTGGTCAGGTTGATCGTGCTCCGGCGTGGTCAATAACCTCTCGGAGTTGGTTTAGCGATTGCTAAGGCGCGACGTCCTCGCACGTTCGTAGTCGGATCATCAAAGTCGACTTCCACCTAAGCGAAATCCACCATCTCATCGAAAGACGGGACACCTTTGCCTCTATCAAGTGGTATCAGATTTCCAGGTTGCTCGGTGAGATTTTACAGTTTTTCGTAGTTTAGATCGAGTCTGTTCTTCATGCCTAGAGTCCACGAAAAAGCCACAAAAAAAATTAGGGTTAGTTCATCATATCCGAACCAATCTGAGCCTTTGCATAATCTTTTTAGGGTTTTGCTTTGTTGAATTTGCGGTTGCATCATCGTGTCTAGTTGCTGGTCTTAGAGTCTAGTCTTTTAGAGTTTCGAGTTCTGGTCATAAGTTGTCACGCCGCCGCCGCACCATCATCATCGCCCCTGCCGTCTACCACCACTGCTCCGAATCCGTATCCATATACCACCACCAATCCGTGTCCATATACCACCACCGATCCATATCCATATACTACCACCGCTACCACCACCGCTGCCATATACCACCACCATATATCCACCACCAATCCGAGTTCCTTGCTTATTAGGGTTGTTTTTGAGATCCATCTAGATTCCGATTCGTGTTTCCTTGCCGGAGTAGGTTTCGAAAAAAAAAAAATTCTGGCTATCCTATTTTTAGGTGTTTCTGAGTGTTTTGAGACAGGTGCCATTATAGGAAGTTTTTTTTGACCCGTTTCCAGTTTTTGGGTCCGGGCAGTCAAAAAAAAATGGTCAAAAAAATTTCGTGCCCATCCTGTCAGTTTGAGTTAAGAAGAGTTTTGAGACACTCGCCATTATAGTGATTTTTCGCAAAAAAAAAAAGCTGCGCAAAAAAAAAGAGCGCAAAAAAAAAAAGAGCGAAAAAAAAATTCCAGAGTGTGCTTTTCCCTTGTTTACGTGCCGCGCCGTGATTTTGTTAGTGTTCTAGGCTCGCGTCTCTAGCACAGTCTAGCCTAGGACCAGCACAGTACCGTCGTTGAGCGTTTATTCATCTTTGCATCTCTGAATTGATTATTGCTGACCCTTTTTGCTACCATATTATAAGCCTTCCCAGCTCCACATACATCTACGTCGTGCGTTTGACTCTCCCTGGTAATCGCTCTATCCAAGCTTTGAGAGTTTTTGACTACAACGGTTGCCGATCACCGCCTGCTGGTGGGTAAGAACTGGTAAGAATTTGAGATTTGCTTGACGGATTTGTGACACCCACCACCACCACTTGTTCGTAGTCTGTAGGATCATATTCTTGTGTGTTTCTATTGCTGCTAACCATGCCAGGATCACAAGCCGACGAGATTGACTGGGAGAATTTATCGAACAAGGAGCTTCATGATAAGTTTCAGCAAATGATGACTGAACAGGTGCAAGATGTGCTGAACAATTTTGAAGAGGCCATGGAGAAGATCACTGGCTTTGAGAAGACGTCCGAAACAAAGCTCGATAACAAGTTTAATGAATTGCTCGCGCGTCTTCCACCACCACCATCCGCTGCAGCTAACGCACCTCTCCAACAGCAACAACAACGACTACCTCCACGTCGCGAAGCAGACCTCCGCCGAGCAAGCCGTGTTCCTCTTGCGTTTGGCCAAACTGTTGGTGCTGCTATTGATACTTCTGTGGCTCCTGCTGCTGATGCGGAGGAGGATGATTATGTGGGAGATTATGAGGATGAGGTTGATCAAAATCAACACTACGTGCAGCCACCTGTACCACCACCAGCAGGTCGACCTCAGGTATATATTCGTAATGGTAGGCCTGCACCACCACCTCAGGTACGAGATGATGTCCATATTCCTAAACTGAAATTGAATATTCCACCATTTGAGGGTAGATATGTTCCTGATATATATCTTACTTGGGAGTTAGAAACTGAACAACGATTTACATGTTTACAATATCCTGAGGAGAGACGAGTTGCTGCTGTTGTTTGTGCTTTCACTAGTTTTGCATGTGTATGGTGGTCTGAACATTGTAGATTGTATCCTATTCCAACTACTTGGGCCGCTTTGAAAACTGCTATGCGTACGCGTTGGGTTCCACCATATTATCAACGTGAATTGCTTCAAAAATTACAGCGCTTAAGACAAGGAAAAAATTATGTAGAAGAATATTATCAGGAATTACAAACTGGCATGATTAGATGTGGTATTGTTGAGGAGAATGAAGCTATGCTTGCACGTTTTCTGGGTGGATTAAATAGAGAGATTCAGACCATTCTAGACTATAAGGAGTATACTAATATCACTCGTTTATTCCATCTTGCTTGTAAAGCTGAACGTGAAGTGCAGGATCGACAAGCATTGGGGCGAACTAACTTTTCTGCAGGCCGACCTTCATCATGGACACCACGTGCATCTTCTACTTCAACTGCACCAGCACCTCCATCCGGTGCCACCTCCAGCCGTGATACAAGAAAACAGGCACAACCACCATTATCTGCCAAGAGCGCACCTGCGGGGCCTGCACAGCGTTCTTCTTCTTCCATGGCATCAACAAGGCACACAAGTGATATTATTTGTCGTCGTTGTAAGGGAGGAGGTCATTATGCGAGAGAATGCAAATCTCCGCGTGTGATGATTGCTACCGCGGATGGTGGATATGAGTCTGCTAGTGACTATGATGAGGAGACTTTGGCTCTTATTACACGTGAAGAACATGGTGGAGATGATTCTGATCATGAGACGCAATACATGGCTCCTGAAGACGCTGACAGGTATGAATGTTTAGTTGCTCAACGTGTTCTGAGTGTGCAGATCACACAAGCTGAGCAAAATCAGAGGCACAATTTGTTCCATACCAAGGGAGTTGTGAAGGAACGTTCTGTGCGCGTCATCATAGACGGAGGGAGCTGCAACAACTTGGCTAGCATGGAGATGGTGGAGAAGCTTTCTCTCACCACAAGACCACATCCACATCCTTACTACATCCAATGGTTCAACAACAGCGGCAAGGTTAAGGTAACACGTACTGTTCGTGTGCATTTTAGTATCTCTACATATGCTGATTATGTTGATTGTGATGTGGTACCTATGCAAGCATGTTCCTTATTACTTGGTAGACCATGGCAATTTGATAAAAATTCTGTACACCATGGTAGAAACAATCACTATACTCTTGTTCATAAGGATAAAAATATTACTTTGCTTCCTATGACTCCTGATTCCATTTTGAAAGATGATATTAATAGAGCTAATAAAGCAAAACAGGAGACGAATAAGAGTGAAAATCAGATTGTGGCAAAAGAATTTGAGCAACAAATGAAGTCTAATAATAAACCATCTAGTGTTGCTTCTGAAATTAAATTGAAAAGTGCATGTTTACTTGCCACCAAATCTGATATTGATGAGCTAGATTTCAGCAAATCTGTTTGCTATGCTTTTGTGTGCAAAGAGGCATTATTTTCATTCGAGGACGTGCCTTCCTCTTTGCCTCCTGCTGTCACTAACATTTTGCAAGAGTTCGCTGACGTCTTTCCACAAGACGTGCCACCGGGATTACCGCCTATTCGAGGGATTGAGCATCAGATTGACTTAATTCCCGGTGCTTCACTGCCAAACCGTGCACCATACCGTACCAATCCAGAGGAGACGAAGGAGATTATGCGCCAAGTACAAGAGCTTCTCGACAAAGGTTATATACGCGAATCCCTTAGTCCTTGTGCTGTTCCTATTATTCTAGTGCCAAAAAAGGATGGTACATCACGTATGTGTGTTGATTGTAGAGGCATTAATAATATTACTATTCGTTATCGTCATCCTATTCCTAGGCTAGATGATATGCTTGATGAATTGAGTGGCTCTACAATATTCTCCAAAGTTGATTTGCGTAGTGGCTACCATCAAATTCGTATGAAATTGGGAGATGAATGGAAAACAGCATTTAAAACTAAGTTTGGATTATATGAGTGGTTAGTCATGCCTTTTGGGTTAACTAATGCACAGAGTACTTTCATGAGATTAATGAATGAAGTTTTACGTGCTTTCATTGGACGATTTGTGGTAGTTTACTTTGATGACATACTGATTTATAGCAGATCTTTGGAAGAACATTTGGAACATTTATGTGCTGTTTTTATTGCTCTACGTGATGCACGTTTGTTTGGTAACCTTGGGAAGTGCACCTTTTGCACCGACCGAGTATCTTTTCTTGGCTATGTTGTTACTCCACAGGGAATTGAAGTTGACAAAGCCAAGATTGAAGCTATTGAGAGTTGGCCGCAGCCCAAAACGGTCACACAAGTGAGGAGTTTTCTTGGCCTCGCTGGATTCTATAGGCGTTTTGTGAGAGATTTCAGCACCATTGCTGCACCTCTCAACGAGCTTACAAAGAAGGATGTGCCTTTTGTTTGGGGTACTGCACAGGAAGAAGCCTTCACGGTATTGAAAGATAAGTTGACACATGCTCCTTTACTCCAACTTCCTGATTTTAATAAGACTTTTGAGCTTGAATGTGATGCTAGTGGAATTGGATTAGGAGGTGTGTTATTACAAGATGGCAAACCTGTTGCATACTTTTCTGAAAAATTGAGTGGGCCTAGTCTGAATTATTCTACTTATGATAAAGAATTATATGCTCTTGTTCGGACTTTAGAAACATGGCAACATTATTTATGGCCCAAAGAATTTGTTATACATTCTGATCATGAATCTTTGAAACATATTAAAAGTCAAGCTAAACTGAATCGTAGACATGCTAAATGGGTTGAATTCATTGAGACTTTCCCTTATGTCATTAAACACAAGAAGGGAAAAGAAAATGTTATTGCTGATGCATTGTCTCGTCGCTATACTATGCTTTCACAACTTGACTTCAAAATATTTGATAGAGGCAAAGGTGTCCCGTCTTTCGATGAGATGGTGGATTTCGCTTTGGTGGAAGTCGACTTTGACGATCCGACTACGAACGTGCGAGGACGTCGCGCCTTAGCAATCGCTAAACCAACTCCGAGAGGTTATTGACCACGCCGGAGCACGATCAACCTGACCACGAGGGTCTGTTTCCTGCGAGCAAACGAAGAACAAGCAAGAAACTAAGATTGCAATCTGGATATTGCGAATATAAGATGAAAGCTTTATTGATCAAGGTGGGGTTCTGTGACGCCTTTGTCTGGTCGTTGAACACAAACGAAGTACGCGAAGTTGCAGCTATGGCGAACTTTTAATCTAAACAAAACCCAAAGTCTAAACGATGCCCTAAGGGCTGTATATATGGAGGAAGAGGGGGGAAATTTCGTGGCCCTTGGTGGAGGAGTCCGAAATCAACCCTATCTCTTGTTTTCCCACACATACGGACTCTAAAAATAGCCTATACTTATGTATTTCGAAATTACATGGGCCTGGCCCAATAATAAGGTGACGCAGCACCTAAAATAGCCTCGGGACGAAATTTATGAAGTGGCATCTTGTATATTTCGTCCAAGGCTTCATGCACCCATTATGGTGGCTTCAAAGTCCTGAAATCATCACTTGTAACTCCGTTCTTGTTCCCCTTGCGCATGCCATCATCTCCATGCTTGTTCTTGCTCCAATGTTCATCCTTCTCCAAGCTAGGCCCTTCATTTGTAAGCAAAACAAATGTATCCAATTTAGGCAGCATCATATTCTCATGAACATTAGAATCATTACCAAGAAACGAAAGTACCTGGTAATTTAGTTGGCGTGCACGAGCTCTAGTAATTGGTCCAGTATGTATAGCAGCAGGGGCTGTGGGTGTAACAATTGTATTGATGTCCTCATCACGCCACCTGTCCGTGTTCCACCAGATTCATCTCCGCCACCAGTCCGAGTTCCACCAGATTCATCTCCGCCACCAGTCCTAGTCCGAGTCCAGTAATTGTTGCATTGTTCTCGATTTCCAGATCATGCGACACTCCGAGTCGTGACAGAGAAGGACTCCCCAACTTCCGAGCCATCCGCAGAAGAAAAATAGTTCCAATTTAAAAAAAACTAAGTCTGGAAAATTCTGGCTAGGCAGTTTTTAGACCATTTGTAGACTTTTTCGAAAAAAATTTGTTGCGGAGCAAAAAAAAAAAGAGGAAAAAAAAGTGCAAAAAAAAAGAGAAAAAAAATTCAGAGTGTGCTCCTCCCTTGTTTACGTGCCGCGCCGTGATTTTGTTGGTGTTCTAGGCTCGCGTCTCTAGCACAGTCTAGCCTAGGACCAGCACAGTACCGTCGTTGAGCGTTTATTCAACTTTGCATCTCTGAATTGATTATTGCTGACCCTTTTTGCTACCATATTATAAGCCTTCCCAGCTCCACATACATCTACGTCGTGCGTTTGACTCTCCCTGGTAATCGCTCTATCCAAGCTTTGAGAGTTTTTGACTACAACGGTTGCCGATCACCGCCTGCTGCTGGGTAAGAACTGGTAAGAATTTGAGATTTGCTTGACGGATTTGTGACACCCACCAACACCACTTGTTCGTAGTCTGTAGGATCATATTCTTGTGTGTTTCTATTGCTGCTAACCATGCCAGGATCACAAGCCGACGAGATTGACTGGGAGAATTTATCGAACAAGGAGCTTCATGATAAGTTTCAGCAAATGATGACTGAACAGGTGCAAGATGTGCTGAACAATTTTGAAGAGGCCATGGAGAAGATCACTGGCTTTGAGAAGACGTCCGAAACAAAGCTCGATAACAAGTTTAATGAATTGCTCGCGCGTCTTCCACCACCACCACCCGCTGCAGCTAACGCACCTCTCCAACAACAACAACAACAACGACTACCTCCACGTCGCGAAGCAGACCTCCGCCGAGCAAGCCGTGTTCCTCTTGCGTTTGGCCAAACTGTTGGTGCTGTTGTTGATACTTCTGTGGCTCCTGCTGCTGCTGTGGAGGAGGATGATTATGTGGGAGATTATGAGGATGAGGTTGATCAAAATCAACACTACGTGCAGCCACCTGTACCACCACCAGCAGGTCGACCTCAGGTATATATTCGTAATGGTAGGCCTGCACCACCACCTCAGGTACGAGATGATGTCCATATTCCAAAACTGAAATTGAATATTCCACCATTTGAGGGTAGATATGTTCCTGATATATATCTTACTTGGGAGTTAGAAACTGAACAACGATTTACATGTTTACAATATCCTGAGGAGAGACGAGTTGCTGCTGCTGTTTGTGCTTTCACTAGTTTTGCATGTGTATGGTGGTCTGAACATTGTAGATTGTATCCTATTCCAACTACTTGGGCCGCTTTGAAAACTGCTATGCGTACGCGTTGGGTTCCACCATATTATCAACGTGAATTGCTTCAAAAATTGCAGCGTTTAAGACAAGGAAAAAATTCTGTAGAAGAATATTATCAGGAATTACAAACTGGCATGATTAGATGTGGTATTGTTGAGGAGAATGAAGCTATGCTTGCACGTTTTCTGGGTGGATTAAATAGAGAGATTCAGACCATTCTAGACTATAAGGAGTATACTAATATCACTCGTTTATTCCATCTTGCTTGTAAAGCTGAACGTGAAGTGCAGGATCGACAAGCATTGGGGCGAACTAACTTTTCTGCAGGCCGACCTTCATCATGGACACCACGTGCATCTTCTACTTCAACTGCACCAGCACCTCCATCCGGTGCCACCTCCAGCCGTGATACAAGAAAACAGGCACAACCACCATTATCTTCCAAGAGCGCACCTGCTGGTCCTGCACAGCGTTCTTCTTCTTCCATGGCATCAACAGGGCACACAAGTGATATTATTTGTCGTCGTTGTAAGGGAGGAGGTCATTATGCGAGGGAATGCAAATCTCCGCGTGTGATGATTGCTACCGCGGATGGTGGATATGAGTCCGCTAGTGACTATGATGAGGAGACATTGGCTCTTATTACACGTGAAGAACATGGTGGAGATGATTCTGATCATGAGACGCAATACATGGCTCCTGAAGACGCTGACAGGTATGAATGTTTAGTTGCTCAACGTGTTTTGAGTGTGCAGGTCACACAAGCTGGGCAAAATCAGAGGCACAATTTGTTCCATACCAAGGGAGTTGTGAAGGAACGTTCTGTGCGCGTCATAATAGACGGAGTGATGAGGACATCAATACAATTGTTACACCCACAGCCCCTGCTGCTATACATACTGGACCAATTACTAGAGCTCGTGCACGCCAACTAAATTACCAGGTACTTTCGTTTCTTGGTGATGATTCTAATGTTCATGAGAATATGATGCTGCCTAAATTGGATACATTTGTTTTGCTTACAAATGAAGGGCCTAGCTTGGAGAAGGATGAACATTGGAGCAAGAACAAGCATGGAGATGATGGCATGCGCAAGGGGAACAAGAACGGAGTTACAAGTGATGATTTCAGGACTTTGAAGCCACCATAGTGGGTGCATGAAGCCTTGGATGAAATATACAAGATGCCACTTCATAAATTTCGTCCCGAGGCTATTTTAGGTGCTGCGTCACCTTATTATTGGGCCAGGCCCATGTAATTTCGAAATACATAAGTATAGGCTATTTTTAGAGTCCGTATGTGTGGGGAAACAAGAGATAGGGTTGATTTCGGACCCCTCCACCAAGGGCCACGAAATTCCCCCCCTCTTCCTCCATATATACAGCCCTTAGGGCATCGTTTAGACTTTGGGTTTTGTTTAGATTAAAAGTTCGCCATAGCTGCAACTTCGCGTACTTCGTTTGTGTTCAACGACCAGACAAAGGCGTCACAGAACCCCACCTTGATCAATAAAGCTTTCATCTTATATTCGCAATATCCAGATTGCAATCTCAGTTTCTTGCTTGTTCTTCGTTTGCTCGCAGGAAACAGACCCTCGTGGTCAGGTTGATCGTGCTCCGGCGTGGTCAATAACCTCTCGGAGTTGGTTTAGCGATTGCTAAGGCGCGACGTCCTCGCACGTTCGTAGTCGGATCGTCAAAGTTGACTTCCACCTAAGCGAAATCCACCATCTCATCGAAAGACGGGACACCTTTGCCTCTATCAGTTGTCGTGGACGGACTTGTAGTTGGACGAATTTGAAGACATTGCGCAATCCAAGTGGTCCAAAGTGTCGCCGGAGTGATAGACATGCAAAAAGATCAAACACAAGCAACACTCGGAAATACAATGGTTAGCGCACACAAAGTGTCCATCATGTAAGAATGTGTCCATGCGGCAAGATTGGTCGTGACAAAGCGCATGAAGCTTATCAAGATGATCTAGAATGAGATGCAAAGCATTCATGGGAGGAAATGCAATCATTGTGTGCACAAATGTGTTATGAATATGAGTGATGCAACCACGATGCAAAATGATGTCATAATGGGATGGTTTATCAAATGCATGAACATGGAAATAGATGCTCAACATGTGGATATTATCATGCAATTGATGGTTGACAATAGGGTCATGATGTATGAATATGCCATCAAGGTAGATCACAACAAATTTGCTAAGGAAATGCACAAGCTCATATATCATGGATGACATGGAAATAGATGCAACAAGACAAGCATAATGTGAGTCAATCCATGCATAGGGTGCAAACTTGTGGTGAGTACGATAAGTCCATCGAGCATGACATGTATGAGCACAATCAACAAATATGGAGGTGTTGGTGTACCGAAGCTCGATGTCTAGGCATGAGTGGAGTTTAGAAGGTGCATCCAATAAGTGTGAGCGCTCCTCAATGTGAAGGTCCATGTAGCCAATCTCCAATGTCGTTCCTCCATTCACTAGATGTAAGATGTAGACAACAAGAAGGAAACAACAATGAAAGAGTGACCCATCCAATATGCAAACTTGAGGATGGCTCAAAGGGAAAGAGGTCACCTTTAGGAGTGTCTCAAGGATGATGTAGTTGCGCATTGAGTATGCCTTCTCATAACCAAAATGTCTCATCACGGTAATGCCTTGTGAATCCTTCAAAATGAAAGAACATGACAAACACTCAGAAAAACAAATGAGGTTAGAGAAAGTGCAAAACCTATCATTCGTGTGGTAAGATACCAAACAAGTGTATGCATCATGCTCATCATTAGAAAGGACAAGGGAGCATTGCATAGTATGGAGGCATATGATGTAAGAACAACCAAATACAAGAGGCTCGATCAAACAATCATGCATCACAAGTAAAGTGTCCAAGTCTCCAAGATCAATAAGCATAGCAAGTTGGCACTCAATACAAGGTGATATGAGAGATGCAACTAATGGAGACGAGAGGCAATGATTATGACAAATCAAGTGAGAGGCATGAGCATATATGTCATCAACCCAAGAAAGCGAGAAATAGTGGAACATGGGCGATGCAACATAGCAAGCAATCATAGCGATCAAGTCAAGCAAGGTAGTAGTGCAAAGGTGTAACATACTATAGGGAAGAATGACAAGCTTGTCATGTGTGCTAATAGTGGGCATGAATAATTCACATGTCATAGCACAAGCATGAAAACAAGATATGAGGAAAGTAGGTTCATGGTGTTGGCAAGAAGTCCTATGTAAATAGCAATGTAACATCATGATTCTCCCAACACAAGAATCAACAATAGTATGAGGCACATGATAAACATGGCAATAGCAACAAGGATCTCCACCAAGCATGCAAATACACATAGAAGTATCATAATGGTGAATCATGGGTAGATGCAAGCAAGGGTCACAATTGCATGGCAAATGCATAGAAGCAAGTATAACATGCAAAGTGAACACGGGAAAATGAGCATAAGGTGACAAGTGGTAAATAGCCCATAGCCGTGTGAGAGCCAAGTAGAAGAGATGCGCGTAGTCCTTGCATGAAGGGAACGGTGGTAAGGATAGTCCACGGGATCCCAAGTCATCGTTGCTCTCAAGAGCTCGTTTCGTCAACTCATGGGATTGTGAGGTTGATGAGTGTTCATAAGTACCTACACAAAACAAAGACAAAGAGAAACTTGTGTGTGCATGGTATATGTACACATCATCCATCATGATGCGCACGTGCATGTGTCGGTTAGCACAAAATAGCCAATGCTCAAAAAAATGAGATGCGTGATATAGAAACATGTCATCCATCATGATAGGTTTGTTGTTATGTATAGCATAATGGAGACTCAAATTGTGTAATGCATCATGAGCAATCTCTAAAGCATTGTTATTCATGGAATGCATATGGTGCAAGCAATCATGGAAATCATGCAAAGTATGAAATGCATCAAGATCTCCTAATGGGTATGAGGAAACTATGGGGGTCTCCTCATGATCAATAGTGGTAACATCACATGGAGAATATTGACAACGTCCAAAACAATGTATATTCAAAGATAGGTGGTCATGGCATGGCATATTAGATAAATGATGCAAAGCGAGCATATCAATATCGTCACAAGATAAACAAATGCCAATAACCATGGGCTTGTCATCTATGCCGTATGTGCAAATTGGGTTTATTTTAATGGCATATGCATAATCACTATGAAGAGATTGCAAATAAGACATATTGTTGATCTCATGCATAGCATATGACAAGTCAAGCGGATTATCAAACATGAAGTGACCAATAGAATTTTCACAAGATATCCTATGAAGCATAGCATCACAACTAGGCAACTCAACATGCTCATCATCATATTCATCATAAATAGGTAATTCAAGGCATGAAGAAGTTTCACTAGCATGAAGCATGGTAATAGGTGGGTCAACATCATGGGAGCAATCAAGGTCAATAGAGTCCACTAGTGGGACAAGAGGAGTACCGTCACCTATGTTACCTTCGGAGCGTAGCTCATGTGTTGTAGGTGAGGTGTTGAAGATCCACTCGTTGTCATCTTCATCTTGATGGAACCATGTGGGGGTGCATCATCGTCCACCATGGCCATCGGTTTTCCCATTGGAGGGATGGACTCGTCGGGGTTAGGCATGTCGTCATGTAGGAGACCTAGCACCAAAGAAGAAAACACACTAGGAGTAGAAGTTAAGTCGTTAGGAATCATAGTGGCCTCACATGCCGTCTCAACTACCTCACTCACTACGTGTTGTGGCTCACTCACTCCCTCAAGGATGCTCTCACTCATATGGTTGGTGGAGTCACTCAAATCGGGCTCAACCTCACATAGGATGTGTGGCATGCTCTCATGTGTGGGGCTAGTGGTGGTCACACTCATCCTCTCATGGGAAATGCTCTCAATGTCACGTATGGTGGAGTCACTCATGTCACTCATGGGGTGGTGGCTCTCCTCACATGGCACTTGGGGCATTTCTTCATATGTGGGTGTTGGAGAGATGTTGGTGCAAATGTCTTCATGCGAGGTCGCGTAGCTTGACTCGAAGGAGGAGTCCAATGTGGGCACCGTCTTCATGTTGTTGAAGAGGTTCACGCTCATAGTCGTGGTCGAAGGGGATGGCCCTTGCTCGACCGTCTTGTCGCCGTCTTGGTGTTGGAGGACCATATGATGTGGCACCTCATAGCTCGTCTCCATGACCGAAGGGAGTTTCCCATGCTCGGCCATCTTCCATGAGGGGCTTCCGAAGATGGAAGTGTCGCCCTCGCTTGTAGGTGGTCGCCTTGGACTTGATGAAGTCGTTGTAGGCGTACTCGTGGGAAGTAGGCGAAGATGCCGTACGTCCAAAGGCGAAGATGCCTTGATAGCACTTGGCGAAGATGCCAAAGTTGTTGTTGTAGCCGTAACACCGTCTTGGTGGTGGTCGTCTCGCGGTCTTCTCTTGTGCTTATGAAGCTTGGACTTGGCGTGAAGTAGCGCTTGTTGGGCCTTGTGCACTTGCGCTTGTGGAGCATCTTCATGATGATGATGTCGTTGTCGTGCTTGAGCTCCTTGGCGTTCGTCGTCGTCGTGCACATGATGCTTGGTGGTTACTTTCCCTTCTTGACGATGTTGATCACGAATGTGATGGTGGTCGCCATGTAGATGTTGACTTGGACGACTTGCGCTTGCATCTTGTTTGTGCTCCGAAGATGATCGACTTGGTCGCCGCCGCCTTGAAGATGACGAAGGGGAAGTAGACTTGATCAAGGCTCTAATCTCCTCCATCCTTACATCTTGCTCCTCTTTATGTGCGGCAAGCTTCTTGTCGAAGTAGTCCCTTCTCCTTGCTTCGGAGTGATGAATGTCGATGGAGATGTTCTCGATGCGCTCTCGCAATCTTGATTGTGTGCCTTGCACTTGTCGTTGTAGATCGAAGATAGACGCTTTGGTGATGTAGTCGTTCATGCCGTCGTTGTTGTCGAGGACCGGAGAGGAAATGCTTTGCCTATCCATCACAAGACTCGAGCAAATATGAGTGGGAGAAAGAGAAGAACTTATACCAATGTACCTTGACCGATGTTGACAATGAATCAAGTTCACTCAAATGCGGACAATGAAATAGCACTATTGGTACCAATCCTTGTCGGTTCTCACACCTACACAAGTAAAGCTTATAGTGGAGCTCGGTGAGGATAGTGGCACAAAAATTTAATGCAAAATGTTAGCAAGAGTCAATAATGTTGAAAGAGATTCACAAATTCGCAAGTGAAACAAGTAGACCAATAGCAATATGTGTCACACGGAAACACACACACGGATAGATAAATGGGGTCGTGCAACCAAGGAATGAGCACAAAATGTGGAATCCACGGAAAACGCTCGTGTTGCACAACTCAAGAGAGACGCTAGCACGATTGCTCTATAGGCGGATACGACACTTGTGCACAACCTATAAGATGCAAAATGGATAAACTTCTATCCCAAGTATGCTATGTATGTATGATTCCCGGTGTTTCTCTCAAGATGATCCAAGATGATCGTATATGACAATCTTATATGCAATGTGGTATGATGCTATGGCACTTGCTTACAAGCTTCTTTGCTCTCTTTCTTTTGCTTAAAAGCTTTATTTCTTTTTTTTGGCCACTTTTGCACAATGCACAAACCAAGATAGCAATTGTGTATATGCGGGAACAAACTTGTGACACAAGATATGATACCAATATATGTACCACGATGATATGGTATGTCTGCGATGGGAAGTATGATCACTAATGTGCACAAGTCACGTTGCCGGCAATACTCAAATGGCTAGTCTCGATAGGCAAGTAACGCAAAATGGGCTAGAGGTTATCAATGCAATGGCAAGGGTAATATACAATGGAGGGATACCACGATACCAAGATGATATGGAGGTTACCGTCCGTGGCGATGATGAGTGGCGGTGTTCTTGATGTACATACCAAGATGATTGAGTCTCGTCCCTAAGTAGCCGAAACACCTTAGGAAACGGAAAAACCACGAACTCAAAATCTCAAATGTCAAATGTCAAAATGGTGGTAGTGGAAAGCGGTGGTGGTTTGCACTTGGCAATGCGGCAGTGGAGTGACGGGCTATACACATGTCGGAGTTGAAGTTGCCGTCCCTAAGTAGCCGAAACATCTTAGGAGACACAAGCCACAACTCAAACAAGCTCAAACAACTATTGGGTTAAGTTGGGGGTGGCAAAATGTATGGTGGGCACGCCTATGCGGAAGTGGTGGTGGTGGTTGATGAAGAAGCAATCGTCCCTAAGTAGCCGAAACACCTTAGATGACTCAAATCACTACTCAAGCAACCACTAATGCTATGGGAACAAAATGGGTTAGGTTGCGGAAGTCGGTGGTGGCTATGCGGATGATATGGTGGAAGGCCTAGGCAAACTTGCCAAATTTTCGAAAATTTTATTGAGTCAAATGATGTTGCTGGTATTTTTGTGGGATGGGGGATGTCAATAGCTTCAAAACGAGCTAAAGAACGTCAAAAACGGACTCCGGATGAATTAGTTATGGGCAAAACGGTGAAACTCAGAATGCTGAAACTAGGAGGGGCGGTTGTACCGCTCGGATGGGCGGTTGTACCGCTCGAGGTACTCATCGGTAGTACCGCTCGGAGGGGCGGAAGTACCGCTCGTGTCGGGAATTTTCGCAGATCGACCCGGGGCGCGATTTTAGGGCGGAAATGGATGATTTTGGGGCCAAAATTGGATGGATTTCGTGGATGAGAAGAGGGGAAACTTGGGGGAATGCTAGATCCACTTGAAACCAAGCAAATCCATGGATCAAAATCAACAAAACATCATTAAACCAACAAATCACAAAAAAAAATTGGGGGCTATTTTTGGTGGGGATTTTCGGATTTAGGACGAAAACAACAAAATCAAGCTAGAAAACACGGGGTAGGGGCTCCAAAAACGTGATCAACGTGGCTCATGATACCAAGATGATGTAGGGCAGAACCCTAAGTGGTCGATCTTTCACGTTTAGAGGGATCCTACGGGGAATCACGAAGAACACGCGGAAGAACTAGAGGGAAAACACGGGGAGAACAAGAGAAACACTCAACCGACAAGTAATCAATCACACGAGTGCTAGATCACCGACAACATAGAGTAACATACGATCCACAATCAACAAAGGTAAGGATACAAAGGAACCGTTCTTCTCCGTACGGAGGCCTTGATGGTCTTCCCTAGAAAGGGGTCTTGAATCCGCTTGGGGGATCTTCTCCGAAGAGGTCCTGAGCTCCGAGGAGAAGTATCCAAGTGGATGAGCAAGGCTCTCACACAAAATATGAGCTAAACCTATGCTACCTTAACTAGGAGGAGGTGGAGGAGCATATATAGTCTAGAGCCACGAAGGGGTAAGTGAGGGCGAAGGGGTACACGGGCTAGGCCCAATACACTGTGCGCAGACAGGCCGGTTGTACCGGTCTAGGGGGCGGTTGTAGCGCTGGTAGCTCATGCGGGGCGGAAGTACCGATTATGGGAGGCGGTACTACCGGTAGGAGGTCAGGCGCTGGCTTCTGGAGATGGACGTCGGAGGGGCCAGCGGTTGTACCGGTTGTCGGGGCGGTAGTACCGGTCATTGGGTAATTAGCGGTACATCCGGCGCAGTACCGGCCTTGCACCGCATGATCACAGAATGGTGGCTGGTAGTTGGGCGATAGTCGACCGGTTGTACCTCCCGGGCGGTTGTTGACCGGTTGTACCGCTCGTTCTGGAGCGGCCAGGTTCTCTTCCTCCTTCTCTTCCATGCTTGGCCTTGGTCCTTGGATTCTCCATGGTCGTCTCGGTCGTACCTGAGTATATGCAAGATCCATGCATGAGGTAGTAGCCATGTCTCACATGTAGAAAGTGAAGGTTCGGAGAGGAGCGAGTTCACCTTGTGTCCAGTGGTGTATATTCGAGGTCTCGTCATATGTCCTCTTGGGGCTTGAAGAGTAGTCGGAGTGTACATGGGGATGAACGTGGGATGCTCCGCATCACTTACCCTTAATGTACTTGATCACATATGGGAAAGATTCAATAAATTCACTCCATTTGGCATGACGCTTGTTGAACTTAGTTTGACCTTTTAAGTACTTAAGCGTTTCATGATCGGTATGTATGACAAACTCATGAGGTCTAAGATAATGTTCCCAAACATGTAGGACACGCACTAAAGCATACAATTCTTTGTCATAGATGGGATAGTTAAGTTGAGCACCGGAGAGTTTTTCACTAAAATATGCAATTGGTCGTTTTTCTTGCATCAAAACTCCGCCAATTCCGGTACCACTTGCATCACAATGAACCTCAAAAGTTTTGTCAAAGTTGGGAAAAGCAAGAATCGGAGCATGAGTAAGCAAAGACTTGAGCTCATCAAAAGCGGTTGATTGCAAAGATCCTCAAACAAAAGGAGCATTTTTCTTACTCAAAGCATGCTATTGTGCTAAAATCTTTCACAAAGCGGCGATAAAAACCTGCGAGACCAAGAAAACTTCGCACTTGTTGCAAATTAGTGGGTTGGGGCCAAGTTTTAATTGCTTCAATTTTAGTTTCATCAACATGGACACCCTTGGAAGAGACAATGAAACCCAAGAAAACCACTTTGTCAACACCAAATGTGCACTTTTTGATGTTGGCATAAAGACTTTCCTTGCGAAGTGTTTGCAAAACAAGCTTAACATGATCAAGATGCTCTTTCATGGTTTTGCTAAACACAAGAATATCATCGAAGTAAACCACAACAAAGACTCCAATGTAAGGTCGAAGTAGATGATGCATGAGACGCACAAAAGTACCGGGAACCTCCGATAAACCCATAGGCATGACTAACCATTCATATAAGCCAAATTTTGTTTTGAAAGCAGTTTTCCATTCATCACCTTCTTGTACGCGGATTTGATAATAGCCACTTTTAAGATCAATTTTTGAGAAAAAGTTGGCTCCACTAAGTTCATCAAGCATATCATCTAAGCGAGGAATGGGACGCCTATAGCGAACGGTGATAGCATTTATAGGTCTACAATCGGAACACAAGCAGAAACTTCCATCGGGCTTAGGCACAAGTATAACGGGAACAGCACAAGGGCTTAAGCTTTCACGTACATGACCGTTGTCGATTAGTTGTTGTACTTGACATTGAATCTCCTTGGTTTCTTCGGGATTGACACGGTATGGAGCTTTGTTTGGAAGTGGCACTCCGGGGATGAGGTCGATTCAATGCTCAATGCCTCGTAGAGGAGGTAGACCCGGAGGTAGCTCATTGGGGAAAACATCTTGAAATTCCTGCAAAAGAGATTGAAACACCAAAGGTAGCTCATGAGTGGTGTTAGTTTTCGGTTCGCCATCCTTGCACACAAGGACAAAGTGCATCACACTCGATGGGTTCTCACACACTTCTCTCATCTCACTTTTTGTGGCGAATAGTATGAGGTTTTTCTCTCTAGGCGAAAAGGCGCTCAAGTGTGGCTTGTTGCTCTCACTCATGGTTTGGTGGCTCACTTTCTCACTCTTCTCTCTTTGGTGGGTGGCTTGCTTGTCGGCTATCACTTGACTAGGAGACATGGGTCGTAGCACATATTCTTTTCCTTTCATCTTGAAGCTATAGTGATTGGTACGCCCATTATGGACGACACCAAAGTCGAATTGCCATGGTCGACCAAGAAGGAGGTGGCAAACGGTCATTGGGACCACATCACACTCCAAAGTGTCTTCATATGCACCAATTTTGAAGGATACTTGGATCGTATGCTCAACTCGTATAGTGCCGGAGTCACTTAGCCATTGAACCTTGTAGGGGTACGGTGCTTCCTCTTGGCCAATTGAAGTTTGGAGCATAGTTCTTCGCTTGCCAAGTTGTGGCAACTACCTCCATTGATGATAACCTTGACGGATCGTCCATTGATGCCGGCCTTGGTTTGAAAGATATGGCATCGTTGGTCTTCTTCTTGTTGATGTTGAAGTGCCAAGACCTTGGAGACAACGAGAGCGGGGCTCGTATCTTCATCACAAAAGACTTGATCATCTTCATCCTCGTTCACGCGCCGGTGCATGGCCACTTGCTCAATAGCTTCCATTTTATCTTCACTCATTGAGTCGTAGGTGCCGTCGTCGTTGAGGATCATAGTGCGCTTGTTGGTGCATTGGAAGGACTTATGGCCTCGGTCGCCACATGTGAAGCACTTGATTGAACTTGTCTTGATGGTCTCGTCGGTCGGAGTAGAGGAAGAAGCACGCGGCTTGTAGTTGCTTGTAGTAGGAAGAAGACGACTTGAACTTGACGAAGGTTTCTTGTATGTTGTCTTGTCGTCGTTGCTTGGAGAAGGCTTGGTTGAAGTAGATGTTTGAGGAGTTGTTGAAGCTTGATTGTTGGAGAAGCCGTATGTCTTGGACGAATACTTGGCGTACTTTAAGTCATCTTGCACTTGACGTTCCGCCTTGGTTGCTTGATGCACTAGCTCGATGAGGTTGGAGTAGGGTTGGAAGTCGGCGATCTTCTTGATGGGATGATTGAGTCCATTCAAGAATCGTGCCATTGTTTGCTCATCATCTTCCTTGACATTGGCTCGAATCATGGCTATCTCCATTTCCTTGTAGTATTCTTCAACACTCTTTGTTCCTTGCTTGAGGAGTTGTAGCTTCTTGAAGAGATCACGGTTGTAGTAGGTGGGCACAAATCGTGCTCGCATGACATCCTTCATTTGAGCCCAAGTGGTGATTGGAGGGTCACCTCTTGCTTCTCGGTGCTCAAGGACTTGTTCCCACCATATGAGCACATAGTCTTGGAACTCAAGTGATGCCACTGCGATCTTCTTCTCTTCCTCATAGTTGTGCAAACGAAAGATTTTGTCGACCTTCAATGCCCATGAGAGGTATTCTTCCGGATCATTGCTTCCATTGAACTTGGGCATTGTGAATTTGAGTTTCCCATAGAATTGTTCTTCATCTTGATAGCGATTGCGATATCGCTCTTGCCTTGGAAAGTTCTCGAATGCTCGTTCCTCATGATGTCGCTCTTGGTGTGGAGGAGGGTCTTGAAGCACTTGTTCCACTTGGTGTCGCTCTTGTTGCACTTGAGGTTGAGGTGGAGCTTGACGTGCTTGGGGAGGAGCTTGAGAAACTTGACGGTGCACACGTGGTTGATAATTCCTCTCTTGTATTTCTTCTAGAAGGGCTTCCTCTTGATTGCACCGTTCGCGATTGTGGTTGGCGATGGCTCGACTTGATTCTTGAAGGGCACGTTCCGCCTCAAGAGCTTGTGCTTCTCGTTGTTGTTGTTGAAGATGTTTGGCCTCGGCGTCTTGTTCCTCTTGGTGTAGACGCGCTCGTTCTTCTTCTTCTTGACGACGAAGACGTTGTTGTTCTTGAGCTTGAGCAAAAGCGACTTGATTTGCTTGAGGACGAGGAACTTTCTCATCGACTTGCACTTGTGAATGCTTGATGTGTAGCGGATCTCGAGATGCATGATGGTCTTGACGCGCGGCTAGTCAAAGAATGGTTGATGACGGTGTACTTGAGCCGGAGAAGGTGTCGTCGGAGTGGCGACTTGAGTGGCTCCGTCTTGAGTAGGAAGAAGTTGAAGGAGGCCGGTAGACCAACAAAGCTCGGATCTCGTCCATTCTTGCATCGTTCTCTTGCTTGTACACGTCGAGCTTGTTGTCGAAGTAGTCGCGTGTACGTTGCTCGGAGAGTCGTAAGTCGGTGGCGAGGTTGTCGATGCGGTCGTTCATTGCTTGTTGCTCTTGATGGAGAGCTCGTTGTGCACCAAAGAGGTGGCTCTTGGTGACGAAGGATGACATGTCATCGTCTTGCTCGATGAAGAGTGGGTTGGTAGAAGAACTTGGCCTATCCATCATAAGAAAGTGATGGTGAGTAGGAAAATGAGAGAACAAAACCAAAGTTACCTTTTCCGAAGATTGTGGATGTAACAAGTACGATCCCACGTGATGTTACAATAGGGGAATTGGTACCAGGAATTTTTTCTCACACCTACAAGTAAACGGTCTATGGAGGAGCTTGGTTACGAAAGGCACAAATAATTCAAGCAAATGTTAGTCAAGATGTTGATAAAGTTGAGAAGATTCAGAAATGGCAAATAAGACAAATAGATCAACCTCCCAAGATAACACGAGGAACACACACACGGAAGATAAATGGGATCCGCACAACCAAGGGATGAGCTCGAGGATATCGAAACACGGGAAAAGCTCTTGTCGTACGGATACTAGAGAGACGCTAGCTCGATTGCACTAATGGGCTAGATACGCTAGTGCACCAACCTAATAGAGAATCTACTCGTCTCACTATCCCAAGTATGCTTATGTATGTGGTGACCAAGATGATGCACGAATGCGAAGGCTCGATGCTATTGCTTATAAGCTCTTTGCTTTTCTTCTCTTTTGCTTAAATGCTTTTTCTTTTTTTTCCAACTATGCCATGATGCTTGATATACGAGCCACACAACGAGGTAACAAGTAGTAGATGCACGGGATGGACGAAACACTAAATTGTGCACTAAGACGTGGCCCGGCAATACTCAACAAGCTAGTCTCGATGGGTAAGCTACGCAAAATGGCTCGAAGCTATCAAGTTAATGGCAAGGGGTACAAAGTGTCGTCGAGGTTACCGTCCTTCCTTACGGTTGAAGATGATCTTGTCGAAGCCGAAGTGTTGTCCGAGTCGATGATTGGTGGCGATGATGATGCCAACTTGCGCCTAAGTAGCCGAAACACCTTAGGTGATAGAGGCGAGGGTGTCCCGATCTTTCGATGAGATGATAACTATCGATTTGGTGGAGACGACTTTGACGATCCGACTACAAACGTGCACGACGTTGCGCCTTAGCAATCGCTAAACCAACTCCGAGAGGTTATTAACCACGCTGGAGCACGATCAACCTGACCACGAAGGTCTATTCCTGCAAGCAATCGAAGAACGAGCAAGAATATGATAAAGCAATCTGAATATTGCGAATATATATGAAGTATTGATAATGGTGGGGATCCGGAAGCGGTCTTGGTCTGGTCGTTGGACACAAACGAAGTACACGAAGTTGCAATGGCTAACTTTTAACTAAACAAATCCCAAAGTCTAAACGATGCCCTAAGGGCTGTATATATGGAGGAAGAGGGGGAAATTTCGTGGCCCTTGGTGGAGGGGTCCGAAATCAACCCTATCTCTTGTTTCCCCACACATACGGACTCTAAAAATAGCCTATACTTATGTATTTCGAAATTACATGGGCCTGGCCCAATAAAAAGGTGACGCAGCACCTAAAATAGCCTCGGGACGACATTTATGAAGTGGCATCTTGTATATTTCGTCCAAGGCTTCATGCACCCATTATGGTGGCTTCAAAGTCCTGAAATCATCACTTGTAACTCCGTTCTTGTTTCCCTTGCGCATGCCATCATCTCCATGCTTGTTCTTGCTCCAATGTTCATCCTTCTCCAAGCTAGGCCCTTCATTTGTAAGCAAAACAAATGTATCCAATTTAGGCAGCATCATATTCTCATGAACATTAGAATCATTACCAAGAAACGAAAGTACCTGGTAATTTAGTTGGCGTGCACGAGCTCTAGTAATTGGTCCAGTATGTATAGCAGCAGGGGCTGTGGGTGTAACAATTGTATTGATGTCCTCATCATCCTCCCCTTCTTGAAATGAAGTCGTCCTCGAAGGAAGTTCATCTTCCTCACCCAAATAAGGCTTCAAATCTGCAATGTTAAAAGTGGGACTAACCCCAAAATCTGCAGGCAGCTCAAGTTTATATGCATTATCATTTATTTTCTCTAACACCTTAAAGGGACCATCAGCACGTGGCATTAACTTTGATTTGCGCAAATCAGGAAATCTATCCTTACGCAAATGTAACCAAACAAGATCTCCAGGTGCAAACACAACATGTTTTCTACCCTTATCTCCAGCAAGTTTATATTTAGCATTCATGCGCTCAATGTTTTCCTTAGTTAACTCATGCATTTTTAAAATCAATTCAGCACGTTGTTTAGCATCAAAATTAACCTTCTCCGAAGATGGAAGAGGCAACAAATCAATAGGTGCACGAGGTAGGAAACCATACACAACTTCCAAAGGGCACATCTTAGTAGTAGAATGCAATGAACGATTATAAGCAAATTCAATATGAGGCAAGCATTCCTCCCACATTTTCTTATTATTCTTCAAAACAGCCCTAAGCATAGTAGACAACGTTCTATTGACTACTTCAGTTTGTCCATCAGTTTGGGGGTGACAAGTAGTACTAAAAAGCAGTTTAGTCCCCAACTTAGCCCATAAACATCTCCAAAAGTGGCTAAGAAATTTAGTATCACGATCTGAAACAATAGTATTTGGCACACCATGCAAGCGAATAATTTCACGAAAGAACAAATCAGCAACATTAACAGCATCATCGCTTTTATGACATGGTATAAAGTGTGCCATTTTCGAGAATCTATCCACGAAAACAAATATGCTATCCCTCCCCTTCTTTGTTCGAGGTAAACCTAAAACAAAGTCCATAGATATATCCTCCCAAGGAACACTAGGTACAGGCAAAGGCATATATAAACCCATGAGGATTGAGTCGTGACTTAGCTTTTTGACATGTAGTGCATCGAGCAATAAAACGCTCAACATCCCGTCTCATCTTTGGCCAAAAGAAATGTGTAGCAAGTACGTCCTCCGTCTTCTTCACGCCAAAGTGTCCCATTAATCCTCCTCCATGCGCCTCCTGCAACAACAAAAGACGAACGGAGCTAGCTGGAATGCATAGCTTGTTAGCACGAAACACAAATCCATCGTTAACGACAAACTTGTTCCACATTCTTCCTTCTTTACAATTCTGCATTACATCTTTAAAATCAGCATCATGCACATATTGATCTTTGATGGTCTCCAAACCAAATATTTTGAAGTCAAGTTGTGAAAGCATAGTATAGCGACGAGACAATGCATCAGCAATAACATTTTCTTTTCCCTTCTTGTGTTTAATGACATAAGGGAAAATCTCAATGAATTCAACCCATTTAACATGTCTACGATTCAGTTTAGCTTGACTTTTAATATGTTTCAAAGATTCATGATCAGAATGTATAACAAATTCTTTGGGCCATAAATAATGTTGCCATGTTTCTAAAGTCCGAACAAGAGCATATAATTCTTTATCATAAGTAGAATAATTCAGACTAGGCCCACTCAATTTTTCAGAAAAGTATGCAACGGGTTTGCCATCTTGTAATAACACACCTCCTAATCCAATTCCACTAGCATCGCATTCAAGCTCAAAAGTCTTATTAAAATCAGGAAGTTGGAGTAAAGGAGCATGTGTCAACTTATCTTTCAATACGGAGAAGGCTTCTTCCTGTGTGGTACCCCAAAGAAAAGGCACATCTTTCTTTGTAAGCTCATTGAGAGGTGCAGCAATGGTGCTGAAATCTCTCACAAAACGCCTATAGAATCCAGCGAGGCCAAGAAAACTCCTCACTTGTGTGACCGTTTTGGGCTGCGGCCAACTCTCAATAGCTTCAATCTTGGCTTTATCAACTTCAATTCCCTGTGGAGTAACAACATAGCCAAGAAAAGATACTCGGTCGGTGCAAAAGGTGCACTTCCCAAGGTTACCAAACAAACGTGCATCACGTAGAGCAATAAAAACAGCACGTAAATGTTCCAAATGTTCCTCCAAAGATCTGCTATAAATCAATATGTCATCAAAGTAAACTACCACAAATCGTCCAATGAAAGCACGTAAAACTTCGTTCATTAATCTCATGAAAGTACTAGGTGCATTAGTTAATCCAAAAGGCATGACTAACCACTCATATAATCCAAACTTAGTTTTAAATGCTGTTTTCCATTCATCTCCCAATTTCATACGAATTTGATGGCAGCCACTACGCAAATCAACTTTGGAGAATATTGTAGAGCCACTCAATTCATCAAGCATATCATCTAGCCTAGGAATAGGATGACGATAACGAATAGTAATATTATTAATGCCTCTACAATCAACACACATACGTGATGTACCATCCTTTTTCGGCACTAGAATAATACGAACAGCACAAGGACTAAGGGATTCGCGTATATAACCTTTGTCGAGAAGCTCTTGTACTTGACGCATAATCTCCTTCGTCTCCTCTGGATTGGTACGGTATGGTGCACGGTTTGGCAGTGAAGCACCGGGAATTAAGTCAATCTGATGCTCAATCCCTCGAATAGGCGGTAATCCCGGTGGCACGTCTTGTGGAAAAACGTCAGCGAACTCCTGCAAAATGTTAGTGACAGCAGGAGGCAAAGAGGAAGGCACGTCCTCGAATGAAAATAATGCCTCTTTGCACACAAAAGCATAGCAAACAGATTTGCTGAAATCTAGCTCATCAATATCAGATTTGGTTGCAAATAAACATGCACTTTTCAATTTAATTTCAGAAGCAACACTAGATGGTTTATTATTATGCTTCATTTGTTGCTCAAATTCTTTTGCCACAATCTGATTTTCACTCTTATTCTTCTCCTGTTGTGCTTTATTAGCTCTATTAATATCATCTTTCAAAATGGAATCAGGAGTCATAGGAAGCAAAGTAATATTTTTATCCTTATGAACAAGAGTATAGTGATTGTTTCTACCATGGTGTACAGAATTTTTATCAAATTGCCATGGTCTACCAAGTAATAAGGAACATGCTTGCATAGGTACCACATCACAATCAACATAATCAGCATATGTAGAGATACTAAAATGCACACGAACAGTACGTGTTACCTTAATGATGAGGACATCAATACAATTGTTACACCCACAGCCCCTGCTGCTATACATACTGGACCAATTACTAGAGCTCGTGCACGCCAACTAAATTATCAGGTACTTTCGTTTCTTGGTAATGATTCTAATGTTCATGAGAATATGATGCTGCCTAAATTGGATACATTTGTTTTGCTTACAAATGAAGGGCCTAGCTTGGAGAAGGATGAACATTGGAGCAAGAACAAGCATGGAGATGATGGCATGCGCAAGGGGAACAAGAACGGAGTTACAAGTGATGATTTCAGGACTTTGAAGCCACCATAATGTGTGCATGAAGCCTTGGACGAAATATACAAGATGCCACTTCATAAATTTCGTCCCGAGGCTATTTTAGGTGCTGCGTCACCTTATTATTGGGCCAGGCCCATGTAATTTCGAAATACATAAGTATAGGCTATTTTTAGAGTCCGTATGTGTGGGAAAACAAGAGATAGGGTTGATTTCGGACCCCTCCACCAAGGGCCACGAAATTCCCCCCCTCTTCCTCCATATATACAGCCCTTAGGGCATCGTTTAGACTTTGGGTTTTGTTTAGATTAAAAGTTCGCCATAGCTGCAACTTCGCGTACTTCGTTTGTGTTCAACGACCAGACAAAGGCGTCACAGAACCCCACCTTGATCAATAAAGCTTTCATCTTATATTCGCAATATCCAGATTGCAATCTTAGTTTCTTGCTTGTTCTTCGTTTGCTCGCAGGAAACAGACCCTCGTGGTCAGGTTGATCGTGCTCCGGCGTGGTCAATAACCTCTCGGAGTTGGTTTAGCGATTGCTAAGGCGCGACGTCCTCGCACGTTCGTAGTCGGATCGTCAAAGTCGACTTCCACCAAAGCGAAATCCACCATCTCATCGAAAGACGGGACACCTTTGCCTCTATCACTAATAATAAACCATCTAGTGTTGCTTCTGAAATTAAATTGAAAAGTGCATGTTTATTTGCCACCAAATCTGATATTGATGAGCTAGATTTCAGCAAATCTGTTTGCTATGCTTTTGTGTGCAAAGAGGCATTATTTTCATTCGAGGACGTGCCTTCCTCTTTGCCTCCTGCTGTCACTAACATTTTGCAGGAGTTCGCTGACGTTTTTCCACAAGACGTGCCACCGGGATTACCGCCTATTCGAGGGATTGAGCATCAGATTGACTTAATTCCCGGTGCTTCACTGCCAAACCGTGCACCATACCGTACCAATCCAGAGGAGACGAAGGAGATTATGCGTCAAGTACAAGAGCTTCTCGACAAAGGTTATATACGCGAATCCCTTAGTCCTTGTGCTGTTCGTATTATTCTAGTGCCGAAAAAGGATGGTACATCACGTATGTGTGTTGATTGTAGAGGCATTAATAATATTACTATTCGTTATCGTCATCCTATTCCTAGGCTAGATGATATGCTTGATGAATTGAGTGGCTCTACAATATTCTCCAAAGTTGATTTGCGTAGTGGCTGCCATCAAATTCGTATGAAATTGGGAGATGAATGGAAAACAGCATTTAAAACTAAGTTTGGATTATATGAGTGGTTAGTCATGCCTTTTGGATTAACTAATGCACCTAGTACTTTCATGAGATTAATGAACGAAGTTTTACGTGCTTTCATTGGACGATTTGTGGTAGTTTACTTTGATGACATATTGATTTATAGCAGATCTTTGGAGGAACATTTGGAACATTTACGTGCTGTTTTTATTGCTCTACGTGATGCACGTTTGTTTGGTAACCTTGGGAAGTGCACCTTTTGCACCGACCGAGTATCTTTTCTTGGCTATGTTGTTACTCCACAGGGAATTGAAGTTGATAAAGCCAAGATTGAAGCTATTGAGAGTTGGCCGCAGCCCAAAACGGTCAAACAAGTGAGGAGTTTTCTTGGCCTCGCTGGATTCTATAGGCGTTTTGTGAGAGATTTCAGCACCATTGCTGCACCTCTCAATGAGCTTACAAAGAAAGATGTGCCTTTTCTTTGGGGTACCGCACAGGAAGAAGCCTTCACGGTATTGAAAGATAAGTTGACACATGCTCCTTTACTCCAACTTCCTGATTTTAATAAGACTTTTGAGCTTGAATGTGATGCTAGTGGAATTGGATTAGGAGGTGTGTTATTACAAGATGGCAAACCTGTTGCATACTTTTCTGAAAAATTGAGTGGGCCTAGTCTGAATTATTCTACTTATGATAAAGAATTATATGCTCTTGTTCGGACTTTAGAAACATGGCAACATTATTTATGGCCCAAAGAATTTGTTATACATTCTGATCATGAATCTTTGAAACATATTAAAAGTCAAGCTAAACTAAATCGTAGACATGCTAAATGGGTTGAATTCATTGAGACTTTCCCTTATGTCATTACACACAAGAAGGGAAAAGAAAATGTTATTGCTGATGCATTGTCTCGTCGCTATACTATGCTTTCACAACTTGACTTCAAAATATTTGGTTTGGAGACCATCAAAGATCAATATGTGCATGATGCTGATTTTAAAGATGTAATGCAGAATTGTAAAGAAGGAAGAATGTGGAACAAGTTTGTTGTTAACGATGGATTTGTGTTTCGTGCTAACAAGCTATGCATTCCAGCTAGCTCCGTTCGTCTTTTGTTGTTGCAGGAGGCGCATGGAGGAGGATTAATGGGACACTTTGGCGTGAAGAAGACGGAGGACGTACTTGCTACACATTTCTTTTGGCCAAAGATGAGACGGGATGTTGAGCGTTTTATTGCTCGCTGCACTACATGTCAAAAAGCTAAGTCACGACTCAATCCTCATGGTTTATATATGCCTTAGCTTTTTGAAAGTTAGTTCGCCGCAATGCTTGTCGATCCTGCACTTCACGTTCAGCTTTACAAGCAAGATGGAATAAACGAGTGATATTAGTATACTCCTTATAGTCTAGAATGGTCTGAATCTCTCTATTTAATCCACCCAGAAAACGTGCAAGCATAGCTTCATTCTCCTCAACAATACCACATCTAATCATGCCAGTTTGTAATTCCTGATAATATTCTTCTACAGAATTTTTTCCTTGTCTTAAACGCTGCAATTTTTGAAGCAATTCACGTTGATAATATGGTGGAACCCAACGCGTACGCATAGCAGTTTTCAAAGCAGCCCAAGTAGTTGGAATAGGATATAATCTACAATGTTCAGACCACCATACACATGCAAAACTAGTGAAAGCACAAACAGCAGCAGCAACTCGTCTCTCCTCAGGATATTGTAAACATGTAAATCGTTGTTCAGTTTCTAACTCCCAAGTAAGATATATATCAGGAACATATCTACCCTCAAATGGTGGAATATTCAATTTTAGTTTAGGAATATGGACATCATCTCGTACCTGAGGTGGTGGTTCTGGCCTACCATTACGAATATATACCTGAGGTCGACCTGCTGGTGGTGGTGCTGGTGGCTGCTCGTAGATCTGATTTTGATCAACCTCATCCTCATAATCGCCCGCATACTCATCATCCTCCTGGGTACCAGCAACAGCAGTAGCAGGAGCCACAGAAGTATCAACAGCAGCACCAACAGTTTGGCCAAACGCAAGAGGAACACGGCTCGCTCGGCGAAGATCTATTTCGCGACGTGGAGGTAGTCGTTGTTGTTGTTGTTGGAGAGGTGCGTTAGGTGCAGCGGGTGGTGGTGGTGGAAGACGCGCGAGCAATTCATTAATTCTGTTATCGAGCTTTGTTTCGAACGTCTTCTCAAGGCCAGTGATCTTCTCCATGGCCTCTTCAAAATTGTTCAGCACATCTTGCACCTGTTCAGTCATCATTTGCTGAAACTTATCATGAAGCTCCTTGTTCGATAAATTCTCCCAGTCAATCTCGTCGGCTTGTGATCCTGGCATGGTTAGCAGCAATAGAAACACACAAGAATATGATCCTACAGACTACGAACAAGTGGTGGTGGTGGGTGTCACAAATCCGTCAAGCAAAACTCAAATTCTTACCAGTTCTTACCCAGCAACAGGCGGTGATCGGCAACCGTTGTAGTCACAACTCTCAAAGCTTGGATAGAGCGATTACCAGGGAGAGTCAAATGCACGACGTAGATGTATGTGGAGCTGGGAAGGCTTATACTATGGTAGCAAAAAGGGTCAGCAATAATCAATTCAGAGATGCAAAGTTGAATAAACGCTCAACGACGGTACTGTGCTGGTCCTAGGCTAGACTGTGCTAGAGACGCGAGCCTAGAACACCAACAAAATCACGGCGCGGCACGTAAACAAGGGAAAAGCACACTCTGAATTTTTTTTTCGCTCTTTTTTTTGCGCTCTTTTTTTTTTGCGCTGCTTTTTTTTTTGCGAAAAATCACTATAATGGCGAGTATCTCAAAACTCTTCCTAGCTCAAACTGACAGGATGGGCACGAAATTTTTCGACCAATTTTTTTTTTCGACTGCCCGGACCCAAAAACTGGAAACGGGTCAAAAAAAACTTCCTATAATGGCACCTGTCTCAAAACACTCAGAAACACCTAAAAATAGGATAGCCATAATTTTTTTCGAAAAATGCGTTTTCGAAAAATTTTGGGCCTAAACGGAGCGTGGCTACCAATTTTTTTTTCTTTTCCGAAACCTACTCCGGCAAGGAAACACGAATCGGAATCTAGATGGATCCCGAAAACAAACCTAATAAGCAAGGAACTCGGATTGGTGGTGGATATATGGTGGTGGTATATGGCAGCGGTGGTGGTAGCGGTGGTAGTATATGGATATGGATCGGTGGTGGTATATGGCAGGGGCGATGATGATGGTGCGGCGGCGGCGTGACAACTTATGACCAGAACTCGAAACTCTAAAAGACTAGACTCTAAGACCAGCAACTAGACCGACGATGCAACCGCAAATTCAACAAAGCAAAACCCTAAAAAGATTATGCAAAGGCTCAGATTGGTTCGGATATGATGAACTAACCCTAATTTTTTTTGTGTGGCTTTTTCGTGGACTGTAGGTATGAAGAACAGACTCGATCTAAACTACGAAAAACTGTAAAATCTCACCGAGCAACCTGGAAATCTGATACCACTTGATAGAGGCGAGGGTGTCCCGATCTTTCAATGAGATGATAACTATCGATTTGGTGGAGACGACTTTGACGATCCGACTACAAACGTGCACGACGTTGCGCCTTAGCAATCACTAAACCAACTCCGAGAGGTTATTAACCACGCTGGAGCACGATCAACCTGACCACGAAGGTCTATTCCTGCAAGCAAACGAAGAACGAGCAAGAATATGATAAAGCAATCTGAATATTGCGAATATATATGAAGTATTGATAATGGTGGGGATCCGGAAGCGGTCTTGGTCTGGTCGTTGGACACAAACGAAGTACACGAAGTTGCAATGGCTAACTTTTAACTAAACAAATCCCAAAGTCTAAACGATGCCCTAAGGGCTGTATATATGGAGGAAGAGGGGGGAATTTCGTGGCCCTTGGTGGAGGGGTCCGAAATCAACCCTATCTCTTGTTTCCCCACACATACGGACTCTAAAAATAGCCTATACTTATGTATTTCGAAATTACATGGGCCTGGCCCAATAAAAAGGTGACGCAGCACCTAAAATAGCCTCGGGACGACATTTATGAAGTGGCATCTTGTATATTTCGTCCAAGGCTTCATGCACCCATTATGGTGGCTTCAAAGTCCTGAAATCATCACTTGTAACTCCGTTCTTGTTTCCCTTGCGCATGCCATCATCTCCATGCTTGTTCTTGCTCCAATGTTCATCCTTCTCCAAGCTAGGCCCTTCATTTGTAAGCAAAACAAATGTATCCAATTTAGGCAGCATCATATTCTCATGAACATTAGAATCATTACCAAGAAACGAAAGTACCTGGTAATTTAGTTGGCGTGCATGAGCTCTAGTAATTGGTCCAGTATGTATAGCAGCAGGGGTTGTGGGTGTAACAATTGTATTGATGTCCTCATCATTAGGACACAAGAGAAATCGCAACCGAACACTCAACAAACACGTGGAATGGTGTGGAAGAACTCGAGAGGTGGTGGTGAAACAAAATAAGAAAAACAGAAAAATGGCCGAAAGTTCCTGTATGGCCCGTGCGAACGGGGTAATTGAGGCCCGTGTGCACGGGGTCCCGTGTGCACGGGGTCCCGATGGCCCGTGTGCACGGGGTCTCCCGAGAGCGGATGAACTTCTGTGATTTCGTGGAGATTGCAAGTTTTTGGCCAAATTCCCGTGGGGGATGTGTGGGGATGATGGTGGAGGAGTAGATCCACTTGCCAAACACCAAATTCGTGGATCAAATCAACCAAATCTCACAAGATCAACAAATTGCAAGAAAAATTTTTGGGGCTATTTTTGGTGGGGATTTTCGGATTAGGACGAAAAACAACAAAATCAAGCTAGAAAGTGGAAGGTAGGGACTCCAAGATGTGAATCGACGTGGCTCATGATACCATATGATGTAGGGTAGAACCCTAGGAAGGACCTTTTCACACTTGGAGGGGGAAAATGGAGGGAAATCACAAGAACAACAAGAACACGAGGATGAACACAAAGAGGTAATCACTCCAACAATTCCCGATTACACATCCACTAGAGTAACAACACAAGATCCACAAGTCTCAAACACAATCAAAGGAAAGATACAATGGCAAAGTTCATCCCAAATCCAAAAGAAGAGGGGTCTTGGTGGTAGTCTTCTCCCAATGGAGGTCTTGAAATCCTCAAGGATTCTTCCCTATGGGGTCTTGATCCTCAAAGAGGGAAGGTAATGGAGCAAAGCTCACCAAGATCTCATCTAATACTTTGCTAACCCTAAACATGGCCCTAGGTACGGAATATATAGGCTTGGGGTCGAAGCAGGAGAAGTGGAGCCGAAGAAGCCATCTCAGCCGCCCATCCTGGGAGGCCCGTGCGCACGGGGTAAGTTGGGCCCGTGCGCACGGGGGTCCCGTGGGCACGGTACATGCCCGTGCGCACGGGGTGCTCCAGCGCTGGGTTCCTGTGTAGTCCGTGGGCACGGGGTCTTGGGGGCCCGTGCACACGGGGTCACCTGGGACTTGCTGTTTTGCTGCTGTTGCACTCCGTCTTGATCCTCATGGCCTTGGGGTGGTTCTCCTTCTCCTTGGGGATGCTCCTGAGCTCCTTGGTGGTGTTCCACTTCATACCTAAGGAGGCATAGCATATTTTGGTGAGGTAGTAGACATGTTCCATTTGTGTCCATATGCAAGTCTAGTAGGAAGGAGTTCACATCGGTTTCCAAAGCACGTGCTCTAGCTCTTGTCGTGGGTCCTTGTGGGGTTGGATGTGTTGATGTAGAGTCCACGGGGATGATGGAAGGATGCTCCGCATCACTGGTGATAGAGGCGGAGCGTCCCGATCTTTCGATGAGATGATAACTATCGATTTGGTGGAGACGACTTTGACGATCCGACTACAAACGTGCACGATGTTGCGCCTTAGCAATTGCTAAACCAAATCCGAGAGGTTATTGACCATGCTGGAGCACAATCAACCTGACCACGAAGGTTTATTCCTGCAAGCAATCGAAGAACAAGCAAGAATATGATAAAAGCAATCTGAATATTGCGAGTATATATGAAGTATTGATAAAGGTGGGGATCCGTAAGCGGTCTTGGTCTGGTCGTTGGACACAAACGAAGTACACGAAGTTGCAATGGCTAACTTTTACCTAAACAAATCCCAAGAGAAAAGCTACTAGATGGATCTACTTATATAGGAGCAAGGGCTGGCGGCCAAGGAGGTGGGAGGACGTCCCAAGGCAGCCTAAAACTAACCCTAGGTCGTACAAGGCCAATGGGCCCAAGTGGAGGTGACATAACACCTTTGGACTTGTAGTTTGACTCGGATTCTGCTACAGCATCAGATTTTTTCGTCCATAACTCAACGCTCCGGACGAATTTTAAGGTGAATCCAATTGGTTTGGAAAGAGCACGAAATCAACTTTCCAACAAAAAAAGAATCACCCAATTCGGAGTCCGTATGAAAAGGTTGTTGACGTTTTGAGTCAGGTATGTCTGTGTAGTCCGAATCTGAGTCCAGAACGTGAGAGACTTGGACTCTATCTTCTCTTGGGCCAAAAGTGACGTGAGAGAACTTTTTGAACAGCAAATAAACATCTCTTTCTTCCTTATCTTCATATGTGGATTGTACAAATGTCCCATGCACCTGCAATTAGACAAAACACAAATGTGTGTGAAGTATTTTTGTTCTGGATAGCATAAATAGATTATTGAATAGTTTGCACTAGAAATCACCTGACAAATATGCATGTATGCAATATTTTTTGTCATATCCAAGGTAGTCATGTCCTCATCATCCTCCCCTTCTTAAAAATAAAGCCGTCCTCGGCGTTGCTTAATCTGAAATGTGGCTAACAAAAGAGACAAGGTGTACATGTTGTATATGTATATGTCATCCATTTTTACTTCCCTCAATTTTTGCATATATGACACATGAATAGATGAGTAACTTGCATAGTTCATAAAATCTAAAGCCAAAAAATTAGCACAAGAAGTAGAAGGCATGAAAATATTGCAACTCAGTTTGCACATATAAGTGAAGCTCTTATTCATTTCAAAAGATTGACAATGTTCATCATTAAACCATCCCAACATTGGTGAATAAACCTTACTTGCATCAAATTTACATGCTACAATATGCTTAAATAAGCAAACATGCAATAAGTCATTCAACACAAAACCATCACCAGGATTAGAGGTCATATCAAAATGATTAAACATTGATTCTTTTGCATCAACAGTTATTTCAATGGGTGCACTCAAAATTGTTGGTATTTCAGTTGTTTGATCACATGACGCATTCATGACAGTATCAAGATTCTCTAAAATAGGTGATGTGCTCAAATCACCAGGTAACTCAACACATGATGCATTCAAGTTAACTAGGGATGCATCATTCCCATGTGAAGTTATATCATCAATACCTTTACTATTACCTTGTCGCAAAGGCGTAGCTGATGTAGGTACAGACATAGACAATGCACCATACTCGCTCACAATCCGAGGTGGGGCTGCTCTAGTAGGTGCAACGGTGGAGGAACCAACCGGCGGTGATGAGCATGAACTGGAATAGTAGTTGTTGTAGTCACCCAATGTATCCTCCTGTAACTGTCTCTCAAAGGTACAAGCACGAACATACATACCAGTAATGCAATGAGGAATATACTGAAATCTTGCCTGAATATCATGGTTCAAACCACCAAAAAATCTATCCATCGTATCATCCTCAGATTCTTCTATGTCACAATGATGCATATAAGATTTGAACTCTTGGTAGTAAGCATGAACAGTATTATTGCCTTGTTTTAATTGTTTAAATTTGCGAAGCAATTCACGACGATAGTAAGGAGGGGAAAACTGTTTTCTCATTACATCTTTCAAATCTTTCCAAGTTGTGGGTTGGTTATCAATGTTTTTCTTACAATGCACACTCCACCAAACAGAAGCAAAACCAGTAAATGCTCTAGTGGCAGCTCGTACTCGCTCAAGTTCAGAAAAAACATGGTGACTAAAAACTTGTTCTACTTCGAGCTCCCAAGCTAGATAAATAGCAGGATTAAATCTACCCTCAAATGACGGTAAAGAGCTAACCTGGCCATGTGCTTGTGTGTGTTGTCCCAACTCTCGTGATGGTGAAGATGTGTTCGTCGTCCAAGAACTTCTATCTCCGAAACCTGTCATGATTAGTAGAAACAAGAAACAATATTCGAGAATAATGTTCCTATGAACTACTAGGATGTGGTTGTAAAGTTCTCACAGTAAAGCAAATATCAATATCTTACAAGTTCTTACCATGCAGCAGGTGGTGACAGGCAACCAGCGGCGTCAAGTAACTCTGAAGATTGTGTAAAGCGATTGCCAGGGGAACGTATGTATACACGGTGTAGAAATATGTGGAGCTGGGTTAGCTATATATGGTAGGAAAAAATTTAGCAATAATCAATTCAAAGATGCAATGTTGAATAAAAGCTCAATGACGGTACTGTGCTGGTCCTAGGCTAGACCGGACTAGAGACGCGAGCCTAGAACACTAATGAGGTCACGACGTAGCACAACTAGCATCAATGAAGGATATTAAGTAGCCCTGGAAAGCAAGATATAAGTGAAGATCACAACGGCAGTAAAGATAATGATGAAAAACAACTGCCAAGCAGGATATAGAACAACTCTCTCTCTAACTTTCCTCTTGAAAAGTTTGAGCCAATTTTCTGATAATTTTTTCAAAGAATGCTACTAACTCAAGCTTTCCAATGCAAAAAGAATCACTCAATTCTGAGTTGATATGAGGAGTCAAAAAATTCTAAAACTAGCCTGAAAAATTGGAACAAGCTGTGTTCACGCACTTCGGAGCGCAAAAAGACCTATTTAGAAGCCGATTTTGAGGTGTCAAATATTGAACTAGCTTCTGCAACTATTTAGGTGCGGCTTGTCGCTAGCTTTAATTTGAGTACTCACGGAGCCAAAACGGATTTCGTATGAGGAAGATACAGCCGTTTTACTGAGCAGTGCGCAAAACAGATTCCAATCCGAACTCAGGTACGAGATTGATTCTAGATAGATCTGAATTTTTTTCTTCTCTTTTTTTTACTCACACTTTTTTCTTTTTCTTCTCTCTTTTTCTTTTTCTTTTTTCCTTTTTTCACTTTTTTTTCTCTATATTTTTTGTCTCCCTCTTTCCAAGACAAACTAGATAAGATGTAGATTGGATCAGGCGAAGATGTGAATGACCTCAACTATGATTATGACAATGAATAGTGCGTAGCACGTGGTGGAAATTGATGGATGGGATGGTGGACAGCAGAAGGGATAATGATGCAGCGGCGGCGTGACTAATGTGAACAGAACTTGAAACTCTAAATGAACTAGACACTAAGACCAGCAACTCGACACGACGATGCAACCGATAATTCAATAATGCAAACAATGAAAAGAAAATTGCAAAGGCTCGGACTGGCTAGGACAAAGGAAGAATAGATCTAACTTTTTTCTGTGGCTTTTCCTTGGACAATAGGTAAGAAAATAAATTGAATCTAGGGATAACTGGAAAATCTCACCGACCAATCTGAAAACTGATACCACTTGATAGAGGCGGAGCGTCCCGATCTTTCGATGAGATGATAACTATCGATTTGGTGGAGACGACTTTAACGATCCGACTACAAACGTGCACGACGTTGCGCCTTAGCAATCGCTAAACCAAATCCGAGAGGTTATTGACCACGCTGGAGCACAATCAACCTGACCACGAAGGTATATTCCTGCAAGCAATTGAAGAACAAGCAAGAATATGATAAAAGCAATCTGAATATTGCGAGTATATATGAAGTATTGATAAAGGTGGGGATCCGTAAGCGGTCTTGGTCTGGTCGTTGGACACAAACGAAGTACACGAAGTTGCAATGGCTAACTTTTAACTAAACAAATCCCAAGAGAAAAGCTACTAGATGGATCTACTTATATAGGAGCAAGGGGTGGCGGCCAAGGAGGTAGGAGGACGTCCCAAGGCAGCCTAAAACTAACCCTAGGTCGTACAAGGCCAATGGGCCCAAGTGGAGGTGACATAACACCTTTGGACTTGTAGTTTGACTCGGATTCTGCTGTAGCATCAGATTGCTTCGTCCATAACTCAACACTCCGGACGAATTTTCAGGTGAATCCAATTAGTTTGGAAAGAGCACGAAATCAACTTTCCAACAAAAAAAGAATCACCCAATTCGGAGCCCGTATGAAAAAGCTGTTGACGTTTTGAGTCAGGTATGTCTGTGTAGTCCGAATCTAAGTCCAGAACGTGAGAGACTTGGACTCTATCTTCTCTTGGGCCAAAAGTGACGTGAGAGAACTTTTTGAACAGCAAATAAACATCTCTTTTTCCATATCTTCATATGTGGATTGTACAAATGTCCCATACACCTGCAATTAGACAAAACACAAAAGTGTGTGAAGTATTTTTGTTCTGGATAGCATAAATAGATTATTGAATAGTTTGCACTAGAAATCACCTATGCATGTATGCAATATTTTTGGTCATATCCAAGGTAGTCATGTCCTCATCAACCGGATCATAGAGCATCTGCAGAAAGGTACGTTTGTCCCTACCAGGGGGCTAATGTCTATAAGGAACATAATCTCTCAAATTTTCTTCAAAAGGAAGTGCCAATGGTTTCAGAAACTTGTCTGAAAAACAGCGACGAATGATGTTCTTTGACTTTCAGGGCCAAAAAGACCTGCTTAAGGCCATATTTGAGGGTACTCCGGGCCTCCTGGCGCAAGCGGGGAGTATTTTCTGGATTCGGTCGCTCGCCGCAAGTAGTTTTGATGAGGACATCAATACCATTGTTACACCCACAGCCCCTGCTGCTATACATACTGGACCAATTACTAGAGCTCGTGCACGCCAACTAAATTACCAGGTACTTTCGTTTCTTGGTAATGATTCTATTGTTCATGAGAATATGATGCTGCCTAAATTGGATACATTTGTTTTGCTTACAAATGAAGGGCCTAGCTTGGAGAAGGATGAACATTGGAGCAAGAACAAGCATGGAGATGATGGCATGCGCAAGGGGAACAAGAACGGAGTTACAAGTGATGATTTCAGGACTTTGAAGCCACCATAATGGGTGCATGAAGCCTTGGACGAAATATAGAAGATGCCACTCCATAAATTTCGTCTCGAGGCTATTCTAGGTGCTGTGTCACCTTATTATTGGGCCAGGCCCATGTAATTTCGAAGTACATAAGTATATGCTATTTTTAGAGTCCGTATGTGTGGGGAAACAAGAGATAGGGTTGATTTCGGACCCTTCCACCAAGGGCCACAAAATTCCCCCCTCTTCCTCCATATATACAACCCTTAGGGCATCGTTTAGACTTTAGGTTTTGTTTAGATTAAAGTTCGCCATAGCTGCAACTTCGCGTACTTCGTTTATATTCAATGACCAGATAAAGGCGTCACAGAACCCCACCTTGATCAATAAAGCTTTCATCTTATATTCACAATATCCAGATTGCAATCTCAGTTTCTTGCTTGTTCTTTGTTTGCTCGCAGGAAACAGACCCTCGTGGTCAGGTTGATTGTGCTCCGGCGTGGTCAATAACCTCTCGGAGATTGTTTAGCGATTGCTAAGGCGCGACGTCCTCGCACGTTCGTAGTCGGATCATCAAAGTCGACTTCCACCAAAGAGATATCCATCATCTCATCGAAAGACGGGACACCTTTGCCTCTATCAAGTGGTATCAGATTTCCAGGTTGCTCGGTGAGATTTTACACTTTTTCGTAGTTTAGATCGAGTCTGTTCTTCATACCTATAGTCCACGAAAAAGCCAAAAAAAATTAGGGTCAGTTCATCCCATCCGAACCAATCTGAGGCTTTGAATAATCTTTTCTGTATTTACTTTGTTGAATTTGCGGTTGCATCGTCATGTCAAGTTGCTGGTCTTAGCGTCTAGTCCTTTAGAGTTTTGAGTTCTATTCACAGGTTGTCACGTCACCGCTGCCATATATCACCACCGCATCATCATCGTCGCTGCTGCCATATACCACCACCACATATCCACCGCCAATCCGAGTCCATATACGCCACCACATATCCGCCGCCATCACGCCAATCCGAGTCCACCTGCAACATATATCCGCCACCAGTCCGAGTTCCATCAGGTTCATCTCCGCCACCAGTCCGAGTTCCACCAGTTTCATCTCCGCCACCAGTCCTATTCCGAGTCCAGTATTTTGTTACTCTGTTTTGGATTTCCAGATCACGCCATACTCCGAGTCGGGACAGAGAAGGACTCCCCAACTTCCGTGCTACCCGCAGTAGAGAAATAGTTCCAAACTCAAAAAAAACTAAGTCTGGAAAATTCTGGCTAGGCAGTTTTTAGACCATTTGTAGACTTTTTCGAAAAAAATTTGTTGCGGAGCAAAAAAAAAGAGGAAAAAAAGTGCAAAAAAGGGGAAAAAAGAAATTTTTTTCCAGAGTGTGCTCCTCCCTTGTTTACGTGTCGCGCCGTGATTTTGTTGGTGTTCTAGGCTCGCGTCTCTAGCACAGTCTAGCCTAGGACCAGCACAGTACCGTCGTTGAGCGTTTATTCAACTTTGCATCTCTGAATTGATTATTGTTGACCCTTTTTGCTACCATATTATAAGCCTTCCCAGCTCCACATACATCTACATCGTGCGTTTGACTCTCCCTGGTAATCGCTCTATCCAAGCTTTGAGAGTTTTGACTACAACGGTTGCCGATCACCGCCTGCTGCTGGGTAAGAACTGGTAAGAATTTGAGATTTGCTTGACGGATTTTTGACACCCACCACCACCTCTTGTTAGTAGTCTGTAGGATCATATTCTTGTGTATTTCTATTGCTGCTAACCATGCCAGGATCACAAGCCGATGAGACTGACTGGGAGAACATGATGAATAAGGAGTTGCATGATAAATTTCATCAAATGATGAGTGGACAGGTGCAAGATGTGCAAAACAGATTTGAAAAGGCCATGGAGAAGATAGATGGCATGAAGAAGACGTTCGAAACTAAGCTCGATAACAAGTTTAATGAATTCCTCGCGCGTCTTCCACCACCACCACCCGCTGCACCTAACGCACCTCTACAACAACAACATGATGAGGACATGATTACCTTGGATATAATCAAAAATATTGCATACATGCATATTTGTCAGGTGATTTCTAGTGCAAACTATTCAATAATCTATTTATGTTATCCAGAATAAAAATACTTCACACACTTTGGTGTTTTGTCTAATTGCGGGTGTATGGGACATTTGTACAATCCACATATGAAGATAAGGGAAAAAGAGAAGTTTAGGTTCTATTCAAAAAGTCCTCTCACGTCACTTTTGGGCCAAGAGAAGATAGAATCCAAGTCTCTCACGTTCTGGATTCAGATTCGGACTGCACAGACATACCTGACTCAAAACAGCAACAACGTTTTCATACGGACTCCGAATTGGGTGATTCTTTTTTGTTGGAAAGTAGATTTCGTGCTCTTTCTAGCCCAATTGGATTCACCTTAAAATACGTTCGGAGTGTTGAGATATCCACGAAACAATCAGACGCTGCAGCAGAATCCAAGTCAAACAACAAGTCCAAAGGTGTTGCATCACCTCCACTTGGGCCCATGAGCCTTGTACGACCTAGGGTTGGTTTTAGGCTGCCTTGGGACGTTCTCCCACCTCCTTGGCCGTCACCCCTTGCTCCTATATAAGTAGATCCATCTAGTAGCTTTTTCCTGGGGATTTGTTTAGTTAAAAGTTAGCCATTGCAACTTCGTGTACTTTGTTTGTGTCCAACGACCAGACCAAGACCGCTTACGGATCCCCACCATTATCAATACTTCATATATATTTGCAATATTCAGATTACCTTATCATATTCTTGGTCGTTCTTCGATTGCTTGCACGAATATACCTTCGTGGTCAGGCTGACCGTGCTTCCGGCATCGTCAATAACCTCGGGAGATTGGTTTAGCGATTGCTAAGGCGCAACGTCGTGCACGTTTGTAGTCGGATTGTCAAAGTCACTTCCTCCAAAACGGTAGCCACCATCTCATCGGAAGACGGGACACCTTTGCCTCTATCAAGTGGTATCAGTTTTCAGGTTGCTCGGTGAGAATTTCCTGTTTTCCCTAGATTAGACTTATTTTCTTACCTATTGTCCAAGAAAAGCCCATAAAAAAAGTTAGATCTATTCATCCTTTGTCCAATCCAGTTCGAGCCTATGCAATTTTCTTTTCATTGTTTGCATTATTGAATTATCGGTTGCATTGTCGTGTCGAGTTGCTGGTCTTAGTGTCTAGTTCGTTTAGAGTTTTGAGTTCTGTTCACATTAGTCACGCCACCGCTGCATTGTTATCCCTTCCACTGTCCACCACCTATCCATCAATTTCCACACGTGCTACTCACCATTCATTGTCATAATCATAGTTGAGATCGTTCACATCTTCGCTTGATCCAATCTGCATCTTATCTAGTTTGTTCTAGAAAGAGAGAGAGAAAAAAAAGACGGAAAAAAAGAGAGAGGGAAAAAAAGTTAGAGAAAAAGAAAGAAAGAAAAAGAAAAAAGTGTGAGGGAAAAAAGAGAGAAGAAAAAAAACAAAATTCGGATCTATCTAGACTCAATCTCGTAGTTGAATTCGGATTGGAATCTCTTTTGTGCACTGTTCAGTAAAACAGGCATAACTTCCTCTTATGAAGTCCGTTTTGCCTCTGCGAGTACTCAAATTAAAGCTAGTGACGAGCCGCATCTAAATAGTCTTAGAAGCAAGTTCAATATTTGGCACCTCAAAATCGGCTTCTAAATAGGTTTTTTTGCCCTCCGAAGTTCGCGAACATAGCTTGTTCCAGTTTTTCAGGCCAGTTTTAGAATTTTTTGACTCCTCATATCAACTCGGAATTGTGTGATTCTTTTTGCATTTGAAAGCTTGAGTTAGTAGTATTATTTGAAAAAATTGATCAGAAAATTGGCTCAAACTTTTCAAGAGGAAAGTTGGAGAGAGAGTTGTTGTATATCCTGCTTGGCAGTTGTTTTTCATCATTATATTTACTGTCGTTGTGATCTTCACTTATATCTTGCTGTCCGGAGCTACTCAGTATCCTTTATTGATGCTAGTTGTGCTACACCGTGACCTCATTAGTGTTCTAGGCTCGTGTCTCTAGTCCGGTCTATCCTAGAACCAGCACAGTACCGTCGTTGAGCGTTTATTCAACATTGCATCTTTGAATTGATTATTGCTAATTTTTTGCTACCATATATAGCCAACCCATCTCCACATATTTCTACACCGTGTATATGTACGTTCCCCTGGCAATCGCTTTACACAATCTTCAGAGTTATTTGACACCGCTAGTTGCCTGTCACCACCTACCGCATGGTAAGAACGTGTAAGATATTGATATTTGCTTTACTATGAGCATGTTACAACCACATCCTAGTAGTTCATAGGAACATTATTCTTGAATTTTGTTTCTTGTTTCTACTAATCATGACAGGTTCTGGAGATAGAAGTTCTTGGACAACGAACACATCTTCACCATCACGAGAGTTGGGACAACACACACAAGCACATGGCCAGGTTAGCTCTTTACCGTCATTTGAGGGTAGATTTAATCCTGCTATTTATCTAGCTTGGGATCTTGAAGTAGAACAAGTTTTTAGTCACCATGACTTTTCTGAACTTGAGCGAGTACGAGCTGCCACTAGAGCATTTACTGGTTTTGCTTCTGTTTGGTGGAGTGTGCATTGTAAGAAAAACATTGATAACCAACCCACAACTTGGAAAGATTTGAAAGATGTAATGAGAAAACAATTTTCCCTCCTTACTATCGCCGTGAATTGCTTCGCAGATTTGAACAATTTAAACAAGGCAACAACACTGTTCATGCTTACTACCAAGAGTTTAAATCTTATATGCATCATTGTGACATAGAAGAATCTGAGGATGATACAGTGAATAGATTTTTTGGTGGTTTGAACCATGATATCCGTGCAAGATTTCACTATATTCCTCGTTGCATTACTGGTATGTATGTTCGTGCTTGTACCTTTGAGAGACAGATACAGGAGGATGCATTGGGTGACTACAACAACTACTATTCCAGTTCATGCTCACCACCGCCGATTGGTTCCTCCACCGTTGCACCTACTAGAGCAGCCCCACCTCGGATTGTGAGCGCGACATCATCTCAATAGTATGATGCACTGTCAACGTCCGTACCTTCATCAGCTACGTCTTTGCGACAAGGTAACCGTAAAGGTATTGATGATATAACTTCACATGAGAATGATGCGTCCCTAGTTAACTTGAATGCATCATGTGTTGAGTTACCTGGTGATTTGAGCACATCACCTATTTTAGAGAATCTTGATACTGTCATGAATGCGTCATGTGATCAAATAACTGAAATACCAACAATTTTGAGTGCACCCATTGAATTAACTGTTGATGCAAAAGAATCAATGTTTAATCATTTTGATATGACCTCTAATCTTGGTGATGATTCTGTGTCGAATGACTTATTACATGTTTGTATATTTAAGCATGTTGTAGCATGTAAATTTGATGCAAGTAAGGTTTATTCACCAATGTTGGGATGGTTTAATGATGAACATTGTCAATCTTTTGAAATGAATAAGAGCTTCACTTATATGTGCAAACTGAGTTGTAATATTTTCATGCCTTCTACTTCTTGTGATAATATTTTGGCTTTATATTTTATGAACTATGAAAGTTACTCATGCATACATGTGTCATATGTGCAAAAACAAAGAGAAGTAAAATTGGATGACATATTCATATACAAAATGTACACATTGTCTCTTTTGTTAGCCACATTTCAGATTAAGCAACGCCGAGGACGGCTTTGTTTTCAAGAAGGGGAGGATGATGAGGACATGACTACCATGGATATAACCAAAAATATTGCATACATGCATATTTGTCAGGTGATTTCTAGTGCAAACTATTCAATAATCTATTTATGTTATCCAGAACAAAAATACTTCACACACTTTGGTGTTTTGTCTAATTGCAGGTGTATGGGACATTTGTACAATCCACATATGAAGATAAGGAAGAAAGAGATGTTTATTTGCTGTCCAAAAAGTTCTCTCACGTCACTTTTGGCCCAAGAGAAGATAGAATCCAAGTCTCTCATGTTCTGGATTCAGATTCGGACTGCACAGACATACCTGATTCAAAACGCCAACAACGTTTTCATATGGACTCCGAATTGGGTGATTCTTTTTTTGTTGGAAAGTAGATTTCGTGATCTTTCCAGCCCAATTGGACTCACCTTAAAATACGTTCGGAGCGTTGAGATATCCACGAAACAATCAGACGCTGCAGCAGAATCCAAGTCAAACAACAAGTCCAAAGGTGTTGCATCACCTCCACTTGGGCCCATGAGCCTTGTACGACCTAGGGTTGGTTTTAGGCTGCCTTGGGACGTTGTCCCACCTCCTTGGCCGTCACCCCTCGCTCCTATATAAGTAGATCCATCTAGTAGCTTTTTCCTGGGGATTTGTTTAGTTAAAAGTTAGCCATTGCAACTTTGTGTACTTCGTTTGTGTCCAACGACCAAACCAAGACCGCTTACGGATCCCCACCATTATCAATACTTCATATATATTTGCAATATTCAGATAGATTTATCATATTCTTGCTCGTTCTTCGATTGGTTGCAGGAATAGACCTTCGTGGTCAGGCTGACCGTGCTTCTGGCATCGTCAATAACCTCGGGAGATTGGTTTAGCGATTGCTAGGGTGCAACGTCGTGCACGTTTGTAGTCGGATCGTCAATGTCGGCTCCACCAAATTGATAGTTATCATCTCATCGAAAGATCGGCACCCTCGCCTCTATCACAACAGCAACAACGACTACCTCCACGTCGCGAAACAGCCCTCCGCCGAGCGAACTGTGTCCCTCTTGTGTTTGGCAAAACTGTTGGTGCTGCTGTTGATACTTCTGTGGCTCCTGCTGCTGATGCGCAGGAGGATGATTATGTGGGAGATTATGAGGATGAGGTTGATCAAGATCAGAACTACGTGCAACCACCTGCACCACAACCACCAGGTCATCCACATGCAAATAATCACAATGGTAGGGCTCTCCCTCAGGTACGAGATCATGACCATCTTCCTAAACTGAAATTGAATATTCCACCATTTGAGGGTAGATATGTTCCTGATATATATCTTACTTGGGAGTTAGAAACTGAACAACGATTTACATGTTTACAATATCCTGAGGAGAGACAGGTTGCCGCTGCTGTTTGTGCTTTCACTAGTTTTGCATGTGTATGGTGGTCTGAACATTGTAGATTATATCCTATTCCAACTACTTGGGCTGCTTTGAAAACTACTATGCGTACTCGTTGGGTTCCACCATATTATCAACGTGAATTGCTTCAAAAATTGCAGCGCTTAAGACAAGGGAAAAATTCTGTAGAAGAATATTATAAGGAATTACAAACTGGCATGATTAGATGTGGTATTGTTGAGGAGAATGAAGCTATGCTTGCACGTTTTATGGGTGGATTAAATAGAGAGATTCAGACCATTCTAGAGTATAAGGAGTATACTAATATCACTCGTTTATTCCATCTTGCTTGTAAAGCTGAACGTGAAGTGCAGGATCGCCAAACATTGGCGCGAACTAACTTTTCTGCAAGCCGACCTTCATCATGGACACCGCGTGCATCTTCTATTTCAACTGCACCAGCACCTCCATCAGGTGCCACCTCCAGCCGTGATACAAGAAAGCAGGCACAACCACCATTATCTGCCAAGAGCGCACCTGCCAGGCCTTCACAGAGTTCTTCTTCTTCCATGGCATCAATAGGGCACACAAGTGATATTATTTGTCGTTGTTGTAAGGGAAGAGGTCATTATGCGAGAGAATGCAAATCTCAGCGTGTGATGATTGCTACTGAGGATGGTGGGTATGAGTCTGCTAGTGACTATGATGAGGAGACTTTGGCTCTTATTACACGTGATGAACATGGTGAAGATGATTCTGATCATGATACGCAATACATGGCTCCTGAAGACACTGACAGGTATGAATGTTTAGTTGCTCAACGTGTTTTGAGTGTGCAGGTCACACAAGCTGAGCAAAATCAGAGGCACAATTTGTTCCATACAAAGGGAGTTGTGAAGGAACGTTCTGTGCGCGTCATCATAGATGGAGGGAGTTGCAACAACTTGGCTAGCATGCAGATGGTGGAGAAGCTATCTCTGACCACAAGACCACATCCACATCCTTACTACATCCAATGGTTCAACAACAACGGCAAGGTTAAGGTAACACGTACTGTTCGTGTGCATTTTAGTATCTCTACATATGCTGATTATGTTGATTGTGATGTGGTACCTATGCAAGCATGTTCCTTATTACTTGGTCGACCATGGCAATTTGATAAAAATTGTGTACACCATGGTAGAAATAATCAGTATACTCTTGTTCATAAGGATAAAAATATTACTTTGATTCCTATGACTCCTGATTCCATTTTGAAAGACGATATTAATAGAGCTAATAAAGCAAAACAAGAGAAAAATAAGAGTGAAAATCAGATCGTGGCAAAAGAATTTGAGCAACAAATGAAGCCTAATAGTAAACCATCTAGTGTTGCTTCTGAAATTAAATTGAAAAGTGCATGTTTACTTGCCACTAAATCTGATATTGATGAGCTAGATTTCAGCAAATCTGTTTGCTATGCTTTTGTGTGCAAAGAGGCATTATTTTCATTCGAGGACGTGCCTTCCTCTTTGCCTCCTGCTGTCACTAACATTTTGCAGGAGTTCGCTGACGTCTTTCCACAAGACGTGCCACCGGGATTACCTCCCATTCGAGGGATTGAGCATCAGATTGACTTAATTCCCGGTGCATCATTACCCAACCGTGCACCATACCGTACCAATCCAGAGGAGACGAAGGAGAATATGCGTCAAGTACAGGAGCTGCTCGACAAAGGTTATATACGCGAATCCCTTAGTCCTTGTGCTGTTCCTATTATTCTAGTGCCCAAAAAGGATGTGATGCGGAGCATCCTACGGTCATCACCATGTCAAGAGTCCGTTTGGTAAGTGACACGTGCGACCTCTACTTCTCATACATAAAGGTGAATCTTCTCCTTTACACGTGTTCACTTGACACCTTCGAGGATGGTATACTACTTGACACTCCCTCGTGTACATACATAGGTATTGTCGGAACATCATGGACGAGGAGGAGTGCGAGCACATGTGTACAACTACACCGCCCGCGAGTGAGGCATGGAAGAGAAGGAAGAAGAGGACCCGCTCTGTCTGGAGCGAGCGGTACTACTGCCCACACCAGGCGGTACTACCGCTGAAGGCACACCGGCGGTACAACCGCTCGACTACCGCCCAACTACCGGCCCAGCTTCTGTATTCAAGCGGTGCAAGACCGGTACAGCCCCAGTTCTTCCCCCAGCTGCGACTAGACCGGTACAACCGGCCCTACCACCGGTACAACCACTCCCTACCTTCGCGTGCACCTCCAGAAACCGGTTCGTGAGCTCCTAGCGGTACAACCGCTCGCACATCCGGTACAACCGCCCTGCCTGTGCGCAGTGAGAGGGGTTTCACCCCATGTATCGCCCCACTTACCCCTTGGACTATATATACTTGTCCCTTAGCTCCGTACTAGGGTTAGCAAATATGATAGCTCATTCTTAGGTGAGCTTTGCTCCTACCTCTACTCTTGATAGAGAGAGACTACCACTCCCATGGAGTTCAAGACCTCCATGTGAGAAGATCCTGCGGGATATCATCAAGACCCCCTTGTGGGAAGATCCATCTAGGATATCATCAAGACCTCCTCTTGGAGATGAACCTTACCTTGTATCTTTCCCTTTGTTGTTCATGTACCTTGTGACCTTGTGTGTTTGATTGTCTAGTGGATGTGTGATTTGGACTTGTTCTTGAGTGTTTCCCCTTTGTGCTTCCACGTGTTCTTCGTGATTCCCCGTAGGATCCACTCCAAACGTGAAAGATCGTCACCATAGGGTTCCACCCTACATCATCTTGGTATCATGAGCCACGTTGATCACGTTTTTGGAGCCCCTACTCCGTGTTTTCTAGCTTGATTTTGTTGTTTTCGTCCTAAATCCGAAAATTCCCACCAAAAATAGCCTCAATTTTTTTTTGTGATTTGTTGGTTTGATGATGTTTTGTTGATTTTGATCCATGGATTTGCTTGGTTTCAAGTGGATCTAGCATTCCCCCAAGTTTCCCCTCTTCTTATCCACGAAATCCATCCAATTTTGCCCCCGAAATCATCCATTTCCGCCCCAAAATCGCGCCCCGAGTCGATCTGCAAAAAATCCCGACACGAGCGGTACTTCTTCCCCTCCGAGCGGTACTACCGCTGAGTACCTCGAGGGGTACGACCTCCCTCACAAGCGGTACTACCGCCCCTCCCAGTTTCAGTGTTCCGAGTTTCACCGTTTTGCCCATAACTAATTCATCCGGAGTCCGTTTTTGACGTTCTTTAGCTCGTTTTGAAGCTATTGACATCCTCCATCCCAGAAAAATACCACCAACATCATTTGACTCCATAAAAGTTTCGAAAATTTGGCAAGTTTGCCTAGGCCCTCCACCATATCATCCGCATAGCCACCACCGACTTCCGCAACCTAACCCATTTTGTTTCCCATAGCATTAGTGGTTGTTTGAGTAGTGATTCGAGTCTCCTAAGGTGTTTCGGCTACTTAGGGACAATTGCTTCTTCATCAACCACCTCCTCCACTTCCGCATAGGCGTGCCCACCATACACTTCCGCCACCCCCAACTTAACCCAATAGTTTTTTGAGCTTGTGTGAGTTGTGGCTTGTGTCTCCTAAGGTGTTTCGGCTACTTAGGGATGACAACTTCATCTCCGACATGTGTTTTGCCCATCATCCCACTTCCGCATTGCCTAGTACAAAACCACCACCGCTTTCCGCTACCACCATTTGACATTTGTCATTTGAGATTTTGAGTTTGCGGTTTTTCCGTTTCCTAAGGTGTTTCGGCTACTTAGGGACGAGTCTCCATCATCTTGGTATCTACATCAAGAACACCGCTACTCATCATCACCGGACGGTAACCTCCATATCATCTTGGTATCGCGGTATCCCTCCATTGTATATTCCCTTGCCATTGCATTGTTAACCCCTAGCCCATTTTGCGTTACTTGCCTATCGAGACTAGCCATTTGAGTATTGCCGGCAATGTTACTTGTGCACATTAGTGATCATACTTCCCATAGCATATATACCATATCATTGTGGTGCATATATTGGTATCATATCTTGTGTCACAAGTTTGTTCCGGCATATACACAATTGCTATCTTGGTTTGTGCGTTGTGCAAAGTGGCCATATAAAAAAAGAAATAAAGCTTTTAAGCAAAAGAGAGAGAGAGCAAAGAAGCTTGTAAGCAAGTGCCATAGCATCATACCACATTGCATATAAGATTGTCATAACCGATCATCTTGGATCATCTTGAGTGAAACACCAGGAACCATACATACATAGCATACGTGGGATAGAAGTTTATCCATTTTGCATCTTGTAGGTTGTGCACAAGTGTCGTATCCGCCTATTGAGCAATTGTGCTAGTGTCTCTCTTGAGTTGTGCAACACGAGCGTTTTCCGTGGATTCCACATTTTGTGCTCATTCCTTGGTTGCACGACCCCATTTATCTATCCGTGTGTGTGTTTCCATTTGCCATTCATTGCTATTGGTCTACTTGTTTTGCTTGCGAATTTGTGAATCTCTTTCAACATTATTGACTCTTGCTAACATTTTGCATTAAATTTTTATGCCACTATCCTCACCGAGCTCCACTATAAGCTTTACTTGTGTAGGTGTGAGAACCGACAAGGATTGGTACCAATAGTGCTATTTCATTGTCCGCATTTGAGTGAACTTGATTCATTGTCAACATCGGTCAAGGTACATTGGTACAAGTTCTTCTCTTTCTCCCACTCATATTTGCTCATGTCTTGTGATGGATAGGCAAGGCATTTCATCTTCGGTCTTCGACAACAATGATGAGGACATCAATACCATTGTTACACCCACAGCCCCTACTGCTACATATACGTGATCAATTACTAGAGCTCGCGCACACCAATTAAATTATCAAGTACTTTTGTTTCTTGGTAATGATTCTAATGTTCATGAGAATATGATGCTGCCTAAATTGGATACATTTGTTTTGCTTAAAAATGAAGGGCCTAGCTTGGAGAAGGATGAACATTGGAGCAAGAACAAGCATGGAGATGATGCCATGCGCAAGGGGAACAAAAACGGAGTTACAAGTGATGATTTCAGGACTTTGAAGCCACCATAATGGGTGCATGAAGCCTTGGACGAAATATACAAGATGCCACTTAATAAATTTCATCCCGAGGCTATTCTAGGTGCTGCGTCACCTTATTATTGGGCCAGGCCCTTGTAATTTCGAAATACATAAGTATAGGCTATTTTTAGAGTCCGTATGTGTGGGGAAACAAGAGATAGGGTTGATTTCGGACCCCTCTACCAAGGGCCATGAAATTCCTCCCCTCTTCCTCCATATATACAGCCCTTAGGGCACCGTTTAGACTTTGGTTTTTTTAGATTATCGCCATAGCTGCAACTTCGCGTACTTCGTTTGTGTTCAACGACCAGACAAAGGCGTCAGAGAACCCCACCTTGATCAATAAAGCTTTCATCTTATATTCACGATATCCAGATTGCAATCTCAAATTCTTGCTTGTTCTTCGTTTGCTCGCAGGAAACAGACCTTCGTGGTCAGGTTGATCGTGCTCCGGCGTGGTCAATAACCTCTCGGAGTTGGTTTAGCGATTGCTAAGGCGCGACGTCCTCGCACGTTCGTAGTCGGATTGTCAAAGTTGACTTCCACCAAAGCGAAATCCATCATCTCATCGAAAGACGGGACACCTTTGCCTCTATCAAGTGGTATCAGATTTCCAGGTTGCTCGGTGAGATTTTACAGTTTTTCATAGTTTAGATCGAGTCTTTTCTTCATACCTGTGACGCCCGGGTAATTAAGCTACAGTAATCCCCACTAATGTTGCCACGTCACCTCGGTTACTGTGGATAAACTCGCGTTAGATCCGAACCCGTTCTAAAACAAAAATCAAAACAAGAGCAAAGATAAAAAGTTTCAAAACCAAAACTAAAAATTTTCGGGGGTTGTCTAAAATAGCTAACATAATTATGGTGGGGTGCACTAATTTTTGTAAAATGCTTTGGCATTTTAAATAATCTAAAAACAGAAAAGAAAATTAATAAAAGAAAAGAAAGAAGAAAAAAAAGGGAGAGGGAGGGGAAAACCCCCCTGACCCAGCCAGTTCCCCCACCCCACCTGGCCCCTGGCCTGGCCCAACTTCCCCCCCCCTTGGGCCGGCCCATCGGCCCAGCCGCCCCGGCCACATACCCCCCCACCCCCCCGC